>NC_051431.1:18171945-18209746 GCF_001649575.2 Kryptolebias marmoratus
ACGACATTAAAATCCCCACTGCATATCAGTATTCCCTCTGCTTCCGAGTTAATGAGATCAAATATTTTCTTAAAAAGTACTTTGTCGCTTTCTGGAGGGGCGTATACATTGAGTAATGTAATTAACTGATTTTCCAATCTGCCCTTTATCATTAAGTACCTTCCTTCTTTATCCCCAATTTCCTTCAGAAATTCGAACTTTACGCTATTTGAGATCAAAATCATAACCCCTCGTTTATGCCTTTCTCCGAATGAGGAGGAAAATGAGTTCCGATATCCTAATTTTTTGTACTTTCCATGTCCTTCTTTCGATAGGTGTGTCTCCTGTAAAAGAATAACTTGTACCTTTTCTTTTCTAAATTTATTTAGAACCTTATCTTCAATTTTGTTTTCAAGCAACTCTACTCCATGCAATCAACTTTAATATTGTGAAAATCACAAATTAAAAATGGTACAACAGTGCAGCTTGGATACACACAAACACACACATATGTGTCTTCATTACTTTGTGCTCTGTGACTTCGACTATAGGTTGCACTACTATACTAAACAAACCTACCTCCATGCTGAAGTAAAAAGTCAGAATGTAACCTCAAATATCACAAACTACACACACACACACACACTCATACATGTATGTATGTAGGGAATCATTTTTATTGTAATATTCATGGTGTTGTTAGATATAATGAATGTCAACTGGAGCAACAGACAGAAAGGCTGAATAAGTAAAATGGCAAGCTGTTACTCAGATGTGATGGCTGTAAGATCTAATTTATCAACCTTCCTAATATTTTGTTACAATGAATTCCCCACCACTGAAATCCCAAATAATGACACACTCAATAAGCTCTGTGTGACGTGTTGACCTCCTAGACATACATTAGGATAGGAAATAGAACCAGAACAGAACAAGCACCCTCTAAAAGACTGGCTGCAGTACAAGTTTTAAGTCTATGTAAATAAATGGGAAAAGACAATCTGACTAAAATATAAGAATATACTTCAAATATTTTCCTTAAGTCTCAAGTTCTGTTGATTTACATAATACTTACCTTGATGTTGTATGTTCAGATATAATTTTTATTAACTGTGGCTACACAAGGAGGGCAATCGTGTAATTGCTTGTGTCTGCCTGTGCATGGGTTAATTTGTCCATTTGCAAAATATCTCATGAACCAATAAATTCATTTTAATGAAACACTCAAAAAGCAATCAGTGGATGCACATATATAAATGAATAACTTTTTGGACTCAACCTGATCCAAGATGGCTGACACAGCTAAATGACTTTTGCAAACACAAAAATAGCTAATGCTCTTCAAGTACTAATATATCAATACAATTTTGTTTTTATAACGTTGGCATGCAAGTCAACAGGTTCCCTTCATCTTTTTTTTTTTTAAAAAAAAGCTAGATTCATTCTAATGTGTTTAGTTGTAATTTGTTATTTGATGCCAAAAAAACAGGTCATTTGACACTGCGATAGTGTGAGTGTGTAGGAGGGACATTAGTTAACAAATCTCTTGTGCACCGACTCCAAAATACTCCAAAATTACAGTATTGCAGCTCCTAAAAAGAGGATATTTTGGCTTCAATTTTATACAAACAGAAGTAAACAGTAATGCTTTGTCCATCTTTGTCTTTGGCTGATCCACAGAGAAACGTGTTAGACTGACCAACAATCCAGTGAGATATGAACAAGTGGTTCACTGATACTTGTGGATTTTTTTAAACAGTAATTAATCGCTCTAGTTCATGTGATATGATGTGTTTTTAACAACATTTGGTTACCAGACTATTTATAGGAAGTGATGCATGAGAACATACTCACACTCAAACATGTACTTTGTCTGACTGTTTACGGGGGAAAAATGCCTGCATTAAATCCACAGTTTTGTCATATTTAGAGTTACTATTATTTTTTAAAGCTCACATTTACTGTTTTGATTTTCTCTTATCACTAATGCTGCTTGTAAAATATGCTAATCTTCTAAAATAACTGACCTGATTCTCAAATGTGTAACGTGGATGTCAAAATACAGTTGAGTGCTGATGTAGCCTACATAAAATGGATAATAAAATTAAAGGATAAATTTGTATTCAGCCTAAATGAGACTGTCCAAATATTTATCAATATATTTATATATCTATATCAATATTTATCAACCCTAAAACAACATCAACAGAGTAGAGTGTCCACCCTGAAACTGGGAGGTTGTGGGTTCAATCCCTGGCCGGGTCATACCAAAGACTGTAAAAATGGGACCCATTGCCACCCTGCTTGACACTCAGCATTAAGGGTTGGAATGGGGAGGGGGGGGTTCCCAAGTGTGGCACCGCTGCTACTCACCGCTCCCTCAGGGTTTGGATCAAATGCGGAGAACAAATTTCGTACACTCAGGTGTGTGACAATCAGTGGTACTTTAACTTTAAAAATTACATATGATTGTTAAAAAAACATAAACAACAACAACAACAAAAAAAAAGATTGATGGGTAGATAGATGGGTTTGAATCAATCATAACTTGGCACACAATAATAATTCAGAACATGGCCTTTACTGAGAAAAAAAAACAAAAACTTGTGTCATGAAGGTGCACATTAAATGAAACAAGGAGCAGTTTTGTTTAATCCTATTGTATATTTATTTAGGGGTGCATAAGTCTTAGATGTGGACGTTGATATAGGGGTCACAGTTTTGTATAGCAGGACAATGAATTAGCAGGTTGTACAGCATTACAGAATTTGTCAACTGTACCCTTTCTATGAACATAAATAATTAAAAAGTCATAATGTAGCTACTGTCCTATTTAGCAATTCTGAACTGGAAACTGTTCAGCAGGGCTTGTATCAAACTTAGTCTTGTAACCACAGCTCCTCAGGAAATGTAATACCAGGACTTTTGCTTTGACAGCCTGACAGACACACGCAGAATTCAAGCTGTGGCCAAGAAAATGAACTACTCCTTGGATATATTGTTGATCTCCCAGCAGCTGAACTTGGGCACACTTTGTACATGTGCACATTTATCCATGCACACAGCTGGCTTCCTATATAAAGAGAATTCTTGGTTTCCTTTCCTTTCCTTTCCTTTTTTACTGTAATTACAATTCGCAAAAAAAAACAAAAAAAAACAATTAAAGTTCTTGATGAGAACTCTTGTCTTCAAGGCACTCTTCAAGACAAGAGTGGTCATCAAGTGTGACTGATGTTGTCTTCGTGTGGTTCTTTATACCTGTGCCAGACATCTTTATTGCAGTAGTTAGGTATATACAGTACACTGTTACACCTGTAATATTATTGTGTTCTTTTTAAATGTGACATGTGCGCAAAATTGTTAATTCACTCATTTACAAGTACAAACAACACATTGTTTTGCATATTAACAAAGTTTGGCATTGCATCAACATTATAGACACAAGGACCTAAGGCCCACATGTCTGTCTCTGTCTTTGTTACAAACAGATTTCTACAGACAAAGAAAGATGGATCGGGATAGAATAGGACTGATGTCAGACAGAAGCTCATGGAGCAAAGACACCAGAATAAGAGGAAAAAGTCAAAGTAACAGAGTGGAAGAAAGAAATACACAAGCCCAGAGGGAGTGGGTAAGTGGGAAACCCAATCTGTGAGTTGATGGGGCTCCACAGCACAGCGGCAAAATCAATTTGACTGGTGCTGCTTCTTCTGTGAATGAGATGCAAGGATGATGGAGCAAGTGAGTGAAGAAGGGCGAGGAGAAGGAGAGCAGGATGACTGGACGAGGACGAAGCTGTGGAGTTAATAAGAGCGTGGCAGTAGAGAAGGGAAAGTGGATGAAGGGATGTGCAGGAGAAAAGAAGGAGGTCAGGTTGGGGACAGAACAGAGAGAGAATGGTAGAGGTAATGGATGGAGGAAATGTAATAAAGCACACACACACAGCCACCCAACATATACTTGGTTATATGAATAGTGGCAACTTTCAGATATGCAAACAAATGACAAAATGCCCTACAATTTATACCCACTGTATCAGATATATAAATTAATGGTAGAAATAATATATGCAGAAAATAATATGTTGGGGGTAAACTTTCATGGCTATCAAATGGGAATGAGCTTCAAGACAAAATATATACTATTGCCTCCATTACTTTTTGTTCCACATATTAAATAAAAGCAAGAAGAAGAATGGATCTGTTACTTTAACACTGTTACTTTAACATGGTAAAGGCAATTCTTAGCTTTATATTACCTTGTTCTGTCTGAAAGGAACCTTTGTGTCATTTTTTTAAAAAGTGTCCTTTGCTCACTTTATCTACTGACTTTAATGTAAATGTATGGACCGCTAAAGGAGGTACAATTTAACTGAGTTTCGTTTTACACCTTATTGATGGTGGTAAACACACTCTGGGACTTTTTCTCACTGTAAAATAAACAATATAGCTGACCCTCATTGTACTTTTATCCTCGTTGCCTGAAACACAATAGATTTACTGGAGGACCACTTGAACTAATTAGCCACCTAGCCCATTAGTTAATTACAAGAGGAGGGATGCTGATGACCCTCATTTTGTTATCAACAGGTACAAGAGTGGCTTGCATCAAGTCACACTGGCTTTTGGCTTAATTTAAAGATTGCAGATTTGTACTTATTTTTGTATTATTTCAGTGGATCTCTGAAGAAAAATGGCCCATGTGCAGTGAATGAGTATGATTCTGACAGATTATTATAGTTTCTTTCTTTGTTTTTTTTTTCTTGTGTTTTTTGATAAATGTTTTATTTATTCATTTTGTTAAACTTCATAAACACCAATTATAACAAAGATATATGATGTATTTTGTAGCTTTGTCAAAAATGATTATTTGATTTGTTTCAAGAATTTATACAAAGCCATGCATTGTGTAAATGAACTATTGTCTTTATACTTTAGAACAGATTCTACTAATTTAGAAATTATTTCTCTTTTAGCAAATAAAGAAAATATACAACTTGTATGTTGTGTCTTAGATAACCTGTAAATTATGTCTCAAAAATACTAGTGGTTTAGGATGAAAAAAGCATGGATGATAATAATACAACAAAACAAAGTGCCACTCCAAGGTAATGAAGCCACATTCCCCTCACTTCCTCAGGCTTGACCTTATTCTGGAAATAGCATTTCAGCGTTTTTGCTCAACATATAGACTTTATTCTTGCAATACTTTATTCTGATTGTTACAGCTTTAACCCTAACATTAAAACTAGCCTTAAAACTAGGACTCAAACAAAAGAAAAATCTTTCTCATTTACCTTTTTTTTTCCTGAGTGTCCCTATACCTCATTGTCCACCACCATAAATAAGTGAAATAAAGTCACAAAATACTCTTCAGCCTCTGCCAATGTTTTCCAAAATGCCATGGCCGAATACAGGCCACCTTCCCTCTGCCAGGCGGAGCTCATAAATTTTGTTCATTTGGTCTAGCTCCTTTCAAATTCTATTATCAGCCAACAAGTATGGAAACATCTGCACTTCTTCATGATACCCCGGTGTTGATTTATGTGTTGCAATTTTAATGGATACATTATATATACATTTTAAAAAGTAAATAACAAAAATGAATGCTGCAGTTGCAAGGTTCTAAACATGTTGGGTGTCTTGTGAAGGAGATGCTCTCATGATTGACATCGCTCTCTGGCCAATAATGGTCTACAGTGTGTGGACGTCAAATCTTCAGCTTGATTAGGCTTGCATGGAATTTCAGCCAAGTAGATCCAAAGAACCAAGTTGGAAGCAAGTGGGATCACCCAATGAAAGATTCTGAACCCATGCTGTGCCAGCCCAAGTAGGGCCGAGTTGAGCCCATGGGAAAAGGCCAAAAGTGTGTAAGGTGAGTTTTCCAGTCTCATTACTGCTTTTTACCTACGCTGAGAGGAGTTCTTTGTTAAAACTTGTCACATTTGTCAGTTAAGTCCTAATGTCATGTCCTCTGATTGACCAATTGAGTTGGCCTATTGCCAAACTCTTAGCTTGACTCTAACTATTTACAAATAGCTGTGTGCTGTAGCACTCAGTACTGAGCTGTGTATAAGTTGCTGTCCATTGGGATATTATTGTATGTGTGTCCTGCCTATAGGGTCATGAATGCTGAGTGGGTGGCTCTTCAGGGCACTGGGATCTAAAAGCATGTGGCTATAAATGTTATTGTTTACTACTTTGCAAGATCTATTATGTTATGGTCACACATTTGCACTTACACTACTAATGAGCTTGTTCAGGCCATAAATTTTTATAACTGTAAAATAATATAGAGGCATATGTTGGTACTTCAGGTGCCTATTTGCATCTTTGTGAGCCACAACTGCACTGGTCCTTGGACACAAATCTAATTTGAATGCATCATCCAGTATTCGTAGATGCTTGATTCTGCATTTGAACCTAAATATTAGCATTTACATTAAATCCGTACAGCACAAAAAAATGACAACACCAGATTAGGGTCAAATAAAACTTTACAGGAACACACAGGGACATATTTCCAAAATACTTAGAATACATTACAACAGTTATTGTCTAAAAAGAAAATAAGCAATGAAAAAAATGTTTTCTTTACACATATTAAATGAACAACATGTATTAATCTACCGCAGTGAATTCTGAATGTAGCTTACAAATACTCAACAGCAAAATCCAAATCGTAATATGTATTCTAACTTGTAACTAAAAGAGCAAAAGGGTGGTTCTCACTATCACATATGAACATTTTACTTAAAACTACTTACAATGATGTTTTGGGGTTTCGTTAATAGCATTCAAGACATCTAATAATAATCATTCTTTTTCTTGTAGTCATTTTAAGCAGTTTGATGTATTACATACAATCCAATGCAGTGGGAGTACTATCAAAAAAGTAATTAATGGTATTCTTACATGAATATTTAGATCATAAAAAATATTTTTTCCATTTATAATTAACTTGGACTTAAAATGACATTCATTGAAAGTAAGTGTGTGTGTGTGTGTGTGTGTGTCAGTGAGTGTCAGTGTGTTTCCTCAGCCACCATATCCTTATTGTATCATGAAGGCTGCTACCTCCAGAATGGAACTCCTTATTTTCTCATTGCAGCTGACAGCCTCAGCCAAGAGGCTGCTATTTTTAAAAAAAGGAGTGGGTGAGTGTGTGACATAATAAATGAGCACACACAAACATATGCACACATTTCCACAATAATCACATACTCAAAAAAAAATGCAAGCAAACATGGTTTGGAATAAAGACAGATGTATAAAACCAGTTTAAGCCAATTATGGCCCAAAAGACATGTTCTCTGAGGCATCTGTGAAATTTGTATTTTCACACTCTTTATGTGTGTTACGGCATCATTTGTTCATATAGACTTCAGCACATGAACACTCACACACTAGAATGCATATGCTCAAAGCTATGGGAAAGTACATTTTGATTTCTCTGTAGCAAATTTTGTTTAAACCCATCTATGAAAAGTATTATCATCTGACAACAGCTGCTTGCTGATAATATATTATAGATCTGACGTAAATATGTTACCACTTCTGTTCTTGTGCAAATGAAGATTGGATAAGCAAACAGAATGACAAGAGAGAGAAAGTGAGACAAGACAGTGAGACTGTAATCTTCAGTTGAATCTTTTGGCTATCTTCTAATTTTGTCTCCCCTCCTCCAACATTATTATCTTTAACTTCAACACTCTTTCCACTCGATGCCAGTTGATGTGCTCTTTCTGTTGGCCACATATCATGTGTGATTGCTATTACACCTATAGATTGTCTATTGGGATTGTGTTGTAGCCTAATTAGAGTCTCCCACAGACATCAGTCTAACATATGGCTATTGACCAGTAGGGTCAAATGTATCAGCCATTGTGTTGCTAAATGAATCATTTATATCCCACCTCTAAATGAGGAGTAGTTAGGCGGATTAGACCACAGAGTGTTCAGTAGAGCTAATGACTCCCTCAGGGCTGAACAGTAAATGGGATGTTTTTTGGCAAAAACTGTTTCCAACTATCCTTGTAGTTTAGTTGATGGTGATTATGAGAGGTGTGTTGCTCTCGCTTCATCTTAGTGATGTTTGAGTTAGAGGTCTGCTTTTTGTGTCTTTGTCTGAGGATGCTTGTACATGGCTAAATGGACAAATCTTTCTTAACAATCCAGATAAAAATACTCTCATGACAGCTTATTAAATGAATTCTATTATATTTCTTAGAGATAATTTTGTACAGTTTTGCATTGTGATACAACAATAATATAATGAAATAAATAAAATTATTCTATCACATAATAAAGGCCTAGCATTTTTTGAAGGAATGCACTCACCCACCACCTTTCAGTTCAAAGTTTTGGACTCTTGTCACCTCATATTGACAAATAATGCAGTTGTCTTTTTCATTTTGGTCAAATCTTGAAAATAACATTATGCCTGATCTTACACAATATCACAAATGTTCTGTGATTTGTTAGTGCCAAAAGCATGTGTTATAAATAACTTTCAGCTACTACTAGATCAGATATTAGCCCAACATTTGTAAAATGACTTATTTATAGTGGTTATTGTGTTTGCTTAGGTAGATTAGTTGTGTCTTTATCTTGATGTAGACTGACTCCAAAAGTTAATCATTGATAAATGTACGTCCACTGGTTGCGTTCTGAAAGTTTCATAAAAATGAGTCGAGTGGTTTATTAGATACTTTGCTAACAGACAAGCAGTGTTTACTTAAACAGTGAATGCCAAATTTTTAGGCACATAGTGCATGCAATGTGTTAGTGCTTGGAGCATGAGTTTTGGGTGACTGCTACTACCACACCAAAATGTAGCTTAATATTTGTAAAAGTGACTGAGGTACAGCCTTTTATGTGTTTTCTAAGGTCAGCTCGCTGGGGCAGGCATGCTGATTTTGGGTAACTCCAAAAGTAATCAGTTGTAACTGTACATCCAGTGATTATGTTCTGATAGTTTCATTAAAATTCAAGCAGTGGTTTGTGAAATATTTTACTTTTAAATGCACACATACATGCACACACACATAGAAAAATACCATATTGCTTACTTTTTACCTTTTGTCAGCAGTTGATAGTAATATTGCAGGTGTAGCAGTAATTTAGGCTCTGACATTAACACATTGTGTGGGTCTTGTGTACATTGTCGTTCTTTGCTCTGGCTTCTTGTCTGTCTGCACTCTTTTTGCTGGAGTGACATTGAAGCTGGCCTCTTATTCCTTGATCACAACTAGCTTCATTTGTCTCAATTAGCGGCGACAGATTTTGCTTTTCTTATGTCGACTTCAATTAGCTGGTTTTGCAACATTGCTCGTGGGTTTAGGTCAAAGACAGGACTTGTGTGTAGGCTAGCATGTGAATATGTCACAGAAAAAAAAGAACAAACAAAAAAAAAACACAGAAGGAATGGGAAGGAGGTGAGCTTTTACATTCTTTTTTTCCCCTAACTCACACATAAAAACCTCTCACATGTGTACATTAGGGATTCTAGGACAAAATGTACCATAATATTACCCAATCTTTTTTTTATTTTTCAAAAAATCAAGTTTTTTTTTATGTGATGAGTAGCAACTTTGATATTGTAAAAATGAAAAGTTATTACAAGTATTGCTCTACTAGATAAAACAAAAGAAGACATGCTGAGATTCCAGTGTTGGTCAGATACTAAGCGATATATACTGTACACTAAAGTAAGACAAAACAAGGCAAATGTTCTGATTGAAGAATTAGAACCAAGTGAAATGCAGAAACAGGAAGTAAAGGTAACAACTAATGCAAAGCTCAGTCTATTTATGTAAATGGCAAGAAAAAAACAAAACAAGCATTTAAACAATACACATGGGCTGAACCAAAAACACAGGTTAAGCTTAGTGACACATGGTGTCAAACACTTTTGCACAATTGTACTAACATCTTCATGTAAATAAGTGTGAATGAAAGTGAAGAGAAAGATGGTTAACACTTTATCATGTGTCAGTAACAAGTTGAACACACCGTATGCTCTCTTACCAACAACACCATTTTGTTTTCACACCTCTTGAAATGTGCTTTCTTTACTGGGTAAGATGCTCTTTCAAAGGTGTTACTCTAAAGTGTGACTGACTTCCTTTGCTTTAAACACCAATAGAATAAACTTCCAAGTTATGCTCACACATTTTAAATCTGCTGTTATTCCTTCCAGAGAATTGATCTCTTGTGATGTTTAATTTATCAGCACCTTTTGTTTAATAGCATCTTGTTTTTGAAAAATGAGGCATTATGACACCTTTTCTCTTGGTACTTCTTTTTATTTTATATCTTTTCAAACATACTGGTTTCCCCCCTTTTATTATGCAGTTGATTATTTACCTTAATAGTTTTGATTAGAATAAAATGGAAACAAAAGTGTGCTTTAGAATGAAGACATTGATTGGTCCTTTGCCTGAGGCAGCAGAGAGAAGATCAAAGCAGTAAGGCTGGACATACCCTGGGGAACTGGGAAGAGAGATTTTCCACTAAGCAACAAGAGTTCACCAGTATTCCTGCAATGCAGTGATCGATTTCAGTACTGACAAAGCAAGTCTACACAATGCTAACTCAGGACAAAAGGTGACATTCTGGTACAGAGTCTGGAGTCTCTATTGAGAATAGATAAGAGAGATATCAATCCGGATGAGTGCTGGAGTGTTCCAGATCTAGAGCAGCTGCTTGGCTCATTCCACGACTGTGTCACTCTGCGAATACCTCATCCATGGTTTCTCTTCTTTGTGTTTTGTCTTTCTGTCCTTCTGTTCTCCTCCTCTCACTAGTCGTGGGGGGGCAGTGTTCTCTTTGTTATGCTGGACCTCCTCCTTGATTCACTCCCAAGATGTTACCATGGAAACTACAAGACACTAAATCACCTCAAGTAGAAGTTTCTCTGAGTGTTTCTCTCTTTGTGTGAGTGTATGTGTGGAGGGTGCATGCATGTGTGTGGGTGTGTGTGTTTATGCATGCAACTTTCAAAGTGCATGAGTGTGTGGTGTGTGTGCCATTTCTTCCTCCCCTTATAAGCCATAGCTCCTCCAGGAAAAAAAATGCAAACACACAAACAGACAAACCCAATTATAAAGACACACACTTTTAGGACATAAGATTTATCAGATCATCACTATTAAAAAAGAAAAGTTGTGGGAAAAGTGCTTATAAAGTGTAAGGGTGACAAAAAAGGACTATACTATGTCTCAAAACAGTTACCATAGTAACCAAGGTACAGTAGAGATAGGTTTGAGAAAAGATTGCTTTTGTATTTGTATTCTATGTCAGAATATAAACACAGGCAGCAACAAACATGCAGGGATGCAGTATATTTTCACAATAAGGATAAAATTTGTATATATGAATAGGTAACTGTTTAAATTATCAGACTGCAGGTATTAATAGTGGTGGAGCAATTAAATGGAATTAAAATTGTAACATTCCTTAACAAAGTGCATATTGTCTAGTGTCTTTTATGCTCAAGTTTTAAACTAAGATCATTTTATGTTAAAAAATTATAGTTATAGCCATTTTGGTCAATCCTTGAAAATAACATGATACACAGTCTCATGTGATATTGTGATATGCTGGATTATGTGGTGTAATTGACTTCTCTCAGCTACAACTACATCAAATTTCTCATCAATATCTGTAAAACTGACTGAATTATTACCATTTTTGTTTTGGCTAAGGTTGATTAACTGTGGTGTTTTTTTAAAATTTAACTGACAAAAAGTTAATCCAAAAGTTAATCAAGTAGATGTTCGGAATCCAGCCTTCCCCAGACTCATCCTCATGTCTTCCAATTTTTTTTCCCTTTTTATCTAGGTGAAGCTGTGGGCTGTCTGGATCTCTGTTGGCACTTTACAGGTGAAGCTCACTTCAATTGTCACACAAGAGATTTGTGATCTCATTGTCACCTCAATACTTTGAACTATCATCAGATGATTGACTTAACCATCAGTTTGGGGGCCATCCTGTTTCTTTCTGTTTGATCCTTTTGATTTCTCAAAGTGTTATTTAACTGAATCCCATGTTTCTTTGTGAAGTTTTTGATCTAGTACAAAAGATGATGGTGATGAATCTTTTACATTAGTGTTTTTATATTAGTGATTGGACTACTGACTACTGATTTGGCTCAGCTCACCAAAAAAGCTCTTTCACCTCTCAAACAGCTCTTCATTTAGCACTATCTGTGAAGAGCCAATTGACAGCCCAAAGCATTGTATGTTTCTGCTCCCATTGGGCTCTTTAAAGAGCTCGCTTTGGGAGCTAGCTCAGAGCTATTTGACCCATCACTATTTTGAGTCCTTCCTCTGTCTGTGAGTTGTCTCTGTGGATTAACTTCATCTTTGCTGATCGGAATTGGAAATATAGACGATATACTCGTCTGAGAGTCTACAAACTACAGGGCTCCTGAACCTTCGACTTCCTCCTCAAAACTCTAGAAAAACAAGAGAATAAAAAGCACAATAATCATTCCCGTGAATTATTTTTTCAAAATTTCTCTTAAGGACCACATGCTAATAATCTTCTCCTTCTCAGAATTGTAATTTTGTCACCTCCATCTTCATTTTGATTCCTTTATGTAAATGTTATTTTGTAAAATGTGTCTTTCGGCTAACTTTAATTCTGTGTTTGGTTTTTCTCCATAGTCTATTTGATGTCCTCAAATATGACAGGGGTACAACAAAAGATAACTTTCTGGAAGTTTTAGAGGGGTTTAAGATTTTGTGAACAGACTAATGGGCTTTACTTCAACGGCTATTGCTAAGGTTTTTGGAACTATCTTGCACAAAAGGTAGCACTTGGAGCATGTGTTGGGATGACTCCCAGCTACTACACACCAAATTTTACCATAATGGTAAAATTGGTAAAATTTGAATGGTAAAAACTGAATGAATTACAGCCATTTTAGTGTTCTTTAAGGTCAAATATCTGTGGTAGCCATCTTGAATTGGATTGACTTTAAAAGACAAATCAATTGTAAATTTACATACAATGATTACTTTCAGAAGTTTTAATAAAACCTGTGCCCAATGTGTTTATAAAATATTTTGCTATCACACACAGGTAAAAACATAATTGCCTGCCTTTCAGTGGTGGGCAATAAAAATGAATCTGAAGCACAAAACTGACACTAGATCATAATGGATATAAACCTCCACAGAAATTAGAACTTTTGTACATTCTTTAAGACCCATGTTAGAACCACGCAGATCTAAGGTAAGTCAAGCACTGCTGCTTTTCAGCGCACTGGAGCATAGGATTAAAATCTGACCCTGAGTCAGCTAGTGTGGCTCATGCCATGCTGTGGAATCTCTGTGCACTGGGCCAGATCCATGCGACAGAGGAGGCTGTGATTATGAGAAAGACAGTAGGCATGCAAGCCACACCAGAACCAGCCTCTGTGCTTTTGTTAATCACTTCATAAATAATGTAGCATCTGTGATGTCGCTCATATTTTCCTGTGAAGAAATGCTTTGGAGTGTAAAGTTGGGTTTGCCACTCCTTCCTGGCAGCTGCTTAAAGCTAGAAAATCTTTATCGGGTCAGTGTGTGGTGGAGCCTGAGGGAAGCTGCAGTGGCCTCAGCAGGCAGCATTCAGTGGTGCAAATAGTCAAACCAAACATAGATTTTCTGTAAATGTTGTCTTCTAAAGACAACATTTAACAAAACCCCTTGACATAATCAAGACAGTGGATTGTTTTTGTATCATATTAAATCTAGGGAGTCACTACATTATTAAACATAGAGCATCAGTACCGGGATCACGTGAACATTTTGTTGAAAAAACATTTAAAAGCACATATAAGTCACTTATTTTAACTCTGTAGGAGCTGCTGCACACTCACCATGTCATGTCTTGGGTCTGTGGTTTGTGTGGGCTTCTCCGTGAGCACTTGCTATTTTGGTGCAGGTAGGTGCAGTTGTAAAAAAGAGAGCTGCTGGATGAAACTGAAAATAAACTGGAGGAGGTTAATGACGTCATTCGTAGTCAGTCACACGGGAGGCAACACCATATTGAGACAAATGTGCAATACTGCAAGGATGCATGACCACACTGACTTCTCATATCTTCTTCCAGAGGCAAAAATGTGGGGTTTTTATTAAACTTGTACAAAGACATAGAAATAGAAACAAAAAAACAACAACATTTGTTTGAAAACACAAATCTAAGCTGTTTGATGTACTTTACTGCAAATAAAAATGAAAGGCACTGCATACCTTGAAAGGAGTGCATAGCGCCCACTGCCTTTATCATGCCAGTTTTATACTAAAATCACCTTATGATGAAAAATGATGAAGTTATAGCCATTTTGAATAAATGCTGAAAATATAATTTTACATATATTATTCAATATTGTGATACCTCACTTGATCTCATACGATTTGTTGTACTTGGTGCATGTATGTAAATGATTCTCTGCTATTTACATTGCAGATTTTATCTCAGTATATGTACAGTTCACTGAGTTGTATCCATTCCCATGTAGTCCATAATCGATTAGCTGTAGCAGCCATCTTGAAACGGGGTGTTTCCCGAAGTTAATCAGTTATAGATGTACAGCCAGTAATTATTTTCTGAAGATTCCATTGACACCTATGCAGGGGCCCATGCTAACAGACAAACATGGTTACTGTAACAGTTTCAGGTTACATTTATAAGATCTTTGCACTGATTAGGATGTCATTGTGTGTTGGCATACACCAAATTCAAGATGACTGCTACAACCAGCTGAACTTAGGAAACACAGAAATGGCTGTAATGTCAAAAAGTCCCTGACATCTTGCAAGTTATGACTGAATAAACTATACCTCTGCCACTTCTCATCATAAGATTTGGGTATAAAAGTTTTAAGATTTTATGTTTAAAAAGGTGATGGTGATATGCATAGTTTCAAGAAGTGCTAGGCCTTGGTTTGTTTATACTTTTTCACATGGGGCAGAATTGGGCATCAGTAGCACATTTTCCATTTATGTTTCTCTTTTAGATTTATGGGGATATGAGTAGACTGAAAAAAGTCTGAAAGAAGAAAGTAGAACACATGAATGATGAGGAATTCTAATGCTTATCTCCCACATTGCAAAAACAAAACAACAACAAATAAATTAAAAAAAGAAACAGAATAATTTGTAATAACTAAGTAGTCTGATGTGTTGATTTAGTTGAAATTACTGCTTCAGCCTTTGTGTCATTTCCACATGACTTAAACAGGTAAAGATTTTAGGGCTACTGGATAATGACAGTCAGTCTGGCTTGTAACTTCTCAAATTAGATGATATTGATTTATTAACCTGTCCCCCTGTAAAGATTTAAAGACTTTAAAGTGTCAAAGAAACAATAAATGTGTACATATAGGCTGCTGAGGACAAACAGATGTGAGAATGGTTCACACTGATTTCTAAATTGATTTAGACTGCACAGTCAATAATGTTATTTTTCTTAACATATCAATGCTGGGGTGTGCTTAATTAAATTGCTTAGTTACAATTTGCCCATTACTCTCTTGTTTATATCAAGCTTGCTCTTATTGATAAAATGTGGTAGCAGATAGTTGTTGTGCCATAGATGGATGCTGTTCTGAGTGTCTAGCCTGGCTCCAGAGCTGCATGGTCTAATCTGCAGTTAATGGCACTATCAAACAGATTAGGGTTTAATTTTTGTTGCTGCTCAACTTTTCTGCTTTCATTCTCCTTCCTCTTCCCTCAGATAAATTGGTAAATGACTTGTGATTGCTTACCTCCTGTTTGGGTCTGTCTTAGTGTCTTGTTTACATGTGAAAAAGTAAAATTAACATGTTTACATATAAACATGCTTGCTTAAGAATATTGGACATGACCTTACTATTTGAAGAACTACCAGATAGTTTCTTTCAGTTTCTACAACCCAAATCCCTAAAAGTTGTGATGCTGAATAAAATGTAAGTAAAAAACTGCAATGATTTGTAAATATCATAAACCAATATTCTGTTCACAGTTGAACATAGTAAAGATATCAAATGTTTAAACTAATTGTACCATTTTTACAAAATGAAAAAGAACATTTTTAATTACATATCTGTAACATATCTCAAAAAAAGGGCACAGGGGCAACACAAGGCTGTCAATGTCAGATAATAAACAGCTGGGAACGAGTTTTGTAACCAATTATATTATTGCAAACAGACCAGTAAAAGGACTTGGTTTAAAAAACAACAACAACAAAAAAAAAACATTAGAGAGGCTCAATCTCTCAAAAGTAAGTTTTGGCAAATGTTTATTAGTCAGCAAAAAAAAACAACCAAACAAACAAAAAAATGTCTAACATAGTGAACAAATTTAAAATAATGTTCCCTTTTAATATCCCACCTTATACAGTTCATAATATTTTTGAAATACTTTAAGAATCTGGAGAAATCTCTTAGCTCAAAGAACAAAGCTGAAAGTCAATATTGGATGCCTGTTATCTTCAGGCTCTCAGGTGGCGCTTCATTAAAACCAGGTCTGATTCTTTTAGACATCACCTCATGAGCTCAGGAACACTTCCACAAACAATTGTCTCTAAACACACTTCACTGTGTTATCCACAAATGCTAGTAAAGCTCTATGGTAAAATGAAAAAGCCATTTGTGAACCCCATCCCGAAAAGCTCTCATCTTAGTGCCTATGCCATGGGCAGCTACAGAACTGAAAAGGCACCAACAATTCAAAACGTACATACAGGTTTTAGAACAACATATTCAGACATCTTTTTTCAGGGAAGAGCTTACATATTTCAGCAATACAATATAATGCTAAACCACATACTGCATCCATTTTGACAGCATGGCTTCGTAGTAAAGGAGTTCGGGTGCTGATCTGACCTGCAGTCAGTCCAAACTTCTCACCAATTGAAAACATTTGGCACGTTGTGAAATACAAAATCCAGCAAAGACCAAGTGTTGTTGAACAGCTAGAATCCTACATTAGACAAGAATTGGACAACATTCCCCTCCAAAAACTCCAGCAACTGGTTTGCTCAGGTCCTCATGTTTACAGACTGTTGTTAAACAAAGAGTGGATGCTTCACATGATAAAAAACAAACAGGAAACATGATCCTGTCCTCACTTTGAGATACATTATTGCCATCAAATTCAAGTTTAGCTTTTTTTTCTGTGTCAAAAAATTGTTAGTTTAAATTTTTACAATTTGTTAATTTAAACGTTTGATATCTTAACTTTTTTCACTGTAAATAAAATATGAGGTTTGCTAACTGTTTTATTCTGTTTTTATTTACATTTTACATAATGTAAACAACTCACTGAACATTTTCGGTGCTAAAATGTAATTGACATACTTTCCAGTTCAGTTTAGCTGAGTAACGAATAATAATTAAAAAATGACCAAAATCTTAATGACTGAAAGATGTTGTTTCATTTTATAAAGTGAGTAATGTTAGGAGTTCTTTAATTTTTGATGTTGAGAAACTGAATAGTTAAAACAACACAGACATGCCTTACTATTTTGTAGTTTGTTGTGCAGTGTGCTTTTCCTCCAGCTGTACTAAATAAAATTCACATTCTACTTGTCAATATGTTGTATTTAACTTTTTTCTCTTTTTTATCTGAAATTAAATTAGATTAAAAAAAAATCTGACTCAGTTGCCTTTTTGTACGGCAACATGACATTCAATGATACTATGTTTCTATTTCTTTAATTTTGTGCCCTTCCACAGGGAGATCAATTACATCACAGCGAAAGGACAATGTCTTGTAAACAGTGATGTGCTATAGTGTCTTAAATTCCTAATTTCTAGTGGCATTAAGATCTGAAAATTATAATTGGAAGCTGGGATTGTGTGCATTGTAGTACACAAAAGTCTAAGAGAAAAGAGAAGCGAAGAAGAAAAAGAAGAAGGAAAAAAAAAACTCTTATGAAAGGTATAGTTTATTGAGAGGTAAAAAAAACAAATTGAAAAAGATTTACTTTTGTTTTAGTCAAAATCAGTCTGACGATTTTCTGGCAAGGACATTAACCAAGAACAAACTTTAGAGACCTCATTAGCTTCAAAGACTACTTGGCAGTGTGTTGCCTGTAGTTTGACACTTTTTATGTGTAAATCGGTGTTAATTTACCATATAGTAAGACAATTTATGAGGACAATTTAGTTGTTTCCTACACCACCAATTAGCTAACTTTCTAAGAGGTAGTCAAAAACATAAATAAGTCCTTAAGATTAAAAAAAAATGTTTACGCTCATCAGTACTTTTAAATTTTTTCCATGCAAAATTGGGTCCTTTTTAAAACACTTTTTTACTGCATGAAAAAAAAAAAAAACATGTATAGCTGAAGTCAGATTATATCATTAATTTATCCAACTTTTGATGCTCATCCATGGTCAGATCGTGGAGGCAGTAAGTCCAGGAGGGAAACACAAACATATAGTATGTCTTCCCAGCAACACTCAGCTCCTCCTGGGGAGATATAAAGGTGCTCCCAGGCCAGAGAGGATATAGTCCTTCCAGCAAGTTCCTGGTCTGCCCCAGGGTCTTCTGACAGTGGTACATGCCTGGAAAACCTCAAGAGAAAGCCACCTTGAGTAATTTGGGCATTCTTATCAGATGCCCAAATTACCTCATTATTAGAGTCTTCCACTGTGCAGGTGTTGTCTCGTTTCTTTATGCGACACTGAAGAGACATGTCAGTCATGGCAGCCCCAAGAAATCCAAAGCCTTCAGCATCTTAGGGCAAATATTGTCCACTCCTGAGCCCTGCTGTCAAAAAGCTTTTAACTATTGTACTTTATCATCACAAATTAATTTGACACGTTGGATGGGAGAAACTTTTTCAGGTTTTTGTCGCCATACAATTTGTCCTATTTCTTGGAATGCACCCAAGAAGAGCAGCTATTAAATACCCTGCCAATAATTCACCATCACTTCCTGATTGTCTACTTTGGCTACACTTTTGGATATTCAGCTGGTTTCAGTTTGCTACTTTACAGCTAGATGTCAGTAAATGGTAATTTTTTTTATTTTTTTTTAAAGTACCATGTACTGTAAGTGGGTAAAAACATGTTTCATACCATCAAAATACCATGTGTTCATATATCATATTGCAATGAACCAGCAACTTGTCTTCCTCCTAATTGGAAAGTGTGTTCTATGAGTCCACACAAAATTCCATCCAGTATACTACAGCTAACACCAGATTATTGCCATAACATATTTTAATAAAATAATTTATATATATATATAAATTTAAAATGACCTTAAAATGGTTCCATGTCCTTATCCCAAGCTTTCTTTGAGAATTTTTTTCTTGGTATAACATGAGCATGACAAAAGTTCAATGTCTATTGACCAGACAGTGCTGAAAACAGTGTGCGAATAACCACAATTATAAAAAGGACAATTTTAATTATCTAGACTGTTCATTGTGAACTTTTTGGTCAAGATCACAGTGCTCCAAGAGCAGCATCAGCAGTGGAATGCATGGTGCAAACACAAGCATGGTATTTCCTTAGCAAAGGCTTTTTTAATTGAGTGGACAGGGTTGCCAGAGGGGAGCTCGAAAGTGGTTTTCTCAGGTGAACAGCAGTGTACATACAGTATTCAACAACTGACTCAGTCAAGGTATTTGAGCAAAAAGAATCAGTCATGCAGGATCTGGTACTTGCAAGTTTGTCACAGGAAAAAAAGAACAGAACAGAAATATGATCAAATATGATACAGATACATGACATCTTTTGAAACTGTCTGTCAGCACTATCTAAAGCAGTGGAATTCTGCTCCATTGTTTTGGCAGTTAGGGTGAATTCAGCTTGTTATGGGGATGACAATGCAACCTAATTAATTTATTAGTTTTTCATGTTAACCACCAAATGACTAAAATCCAAGTGAATCAAACTCAATACATATGACAACAATCTAAGGTTACATTGGTAATTATTTTGTACTGGCAAAGTAGCAATATTATGTATGCTGGTATTGCAAAAAAAAAACAAAAAAACACTGCCTGCGGCTTGAACTGATTTGTATTAATTTTGATACACTTGATAAATGCAACTGCAAATAGTGAGCTTAGCTTACGACTAGTAAGTCAAACAACACAGAAGGCAACAGCCCAAAGTTGAATTTAATATTGATTTAATGAATTTGTGACCTCATCAGGGAGACTTGACACAAGCCGAAAAGAAAGGGAAATGAAAATATGCTCTTATGCATTTTTTTTTTTGGTTAGGAGAGAAAAAAAAAAACAAGATAACTACACAAGATGTACAATTCTGTTTGTGTATGTTTGAGTTTGAATAGTGTCTGTGTGCATCTGTAAGCTTGTCTGCATGTTTGTGTTTGCTTACATCTTTTAAGCCTCTTTGCATTGTAAGCATTTCCATGAATCATGGAGTAACCCTTTTGCCTGTTTGTGGAAAGTTAAGCTTCATAAAAGGCAAAACTTTTCTGACTGCCCTTCTTAAAACCAACAGGAGGCGCATCTTGCACTTTGACTTCATAAAAAAAAAGTAAATAAAAGAAAAAGTTTATGGAGAAACTTTACAAAGTGTTTTGGAGAATCTAGTTTCGAACATTGTGTCTAATTTGAAGAAAGAAAGCATGTGTGTATATGTGTGTGTATGTGTCTGTGTATTCATGTCTTTATCAGTTTGTGGCTGAGAGCTTGAAGGCATACCCTGCTGCTGGTAAATTACCCAAAGCAACGTGGTGTAGGGAGGAAGCAGTGGGAGGGAGTGAGGAGAAGTGAAGTAGGAGATTGAAAGAAGAGGAGAGAAAAGGAAAGACAAAGGAGTGATCATTTGGAACCCCAGGTCTTATCAAACATTGTTAGAACACCCTACTGCCTCTCATTTACAATTTTATCCCCTTTTGAAACATAGTAACGCATAGACAAATATATTACGCAGAGTTGGTTGAGAAAAGCTAACAGTGTTTATTAGCTACCATAAGGAAAAATGGTTAAACATAATAAAAAGTAAAAAGCTGGTATGTACGGCACAGAAGAAGTCACGAAACAGGTTGTTTTTCTTTGTTTTGTTTTTTTAGCATTCACTATGTTAGTGCATTTTTATGGTAATCCAAGTGTTAAATTATACAGAATATATAATGTGATTTAAACAAACAAATTCACCTTTTGGTAAATACACATAAAGTAAGGAATGATCTACACTTTCAACCTTGCCACATAAAGATGAAATGCATAGGAATCAGAGAAGGGGTGGCTATTTGTCAAACAAGAAGGTCAAACAGAATGCAGCGCAGCCTCTCGCATTACCTGCATTACTCTCAGGTGTTTTGGTACTTCACTGCTTCTGAACGTATAAGCCCTACAATGTGTGTGCGTACGTGTGTGTGCAGAATGAGGCTGTCAGCATGGGTCTAATGTTTAGCTGTAGCTACACATCTGAGTTTCACAGCATCGTTTTAATGTGTGATAGAATCACATTATCCAAAGATAAGAAATAATACACAGTGCATTTGGAAGAGTTCCTGTTTTAAGACATCTTCAGAGATGCACTCTTGGAATGAGGTCCACACTCAGGTTGGGTCATGTTAGAATTTTGACCATCTTAGTAAGTATTTCAAGAACAAAAAGACTCACAGTTCATTATGTTTTACTGTTTAGATAAAAACAAAACAAAACAAAAAAGACTTGAAATGTCCCAAACGTACAGTACAATTTTCATCATGATCATGGGACACTGGATCAACATGTTACTCTTGCAAATAGGTTTTAAGATGTGTAATAGTTTGCACAACCAGTCTTAACATTTTGTTGAGTTGAGTATCATCGTTTCCCTAGGTGGATCCTTTCAATTTGTTTTAAGTTCCCTACTAAGAGCCCCATAGAACTAGAATGAGATGTTTATACTCATTGCTAGTAAATAGTCAGACTCATTTTAAGTAAATGAACTCTTGGACTCTGTCAAGATTGCCTTGTGTGTACAAATTTGTTCACACAAGACAATCTTGGCAGAGTCCAAAATCAGAATTTCTGGATGCAGCCAAGGAGCAGGGGGTCTCCAGTTCAGAAGACGTCAGTTTTCATTGCTGCTTTGTACAAATGGTGTGATACTGCTGACCTCATCAAGTGGAGAACTCCAACAGGCACTGGAGTGGTTTGCAGGCAAATGTGAAGCAGCAGGAATGAAGATCAATAATTCTAAATTTGAGGCCATGTTCCTCAACTGGAGAAGGGCAGATTGCCACCTCCAGGTTGGGTATTAACTACTGCCTCAGGCAGAGGAATTCAAGCCAGGGAAAATGCATCTGGGATGAGAGATGTCTGGGGATCTCTGCTTAAGCTGCTGCCCTTGCATCTTGTTCTTGGATAAATGGCAAAGAGTAGAGGCTTCAAAAGAATAAATGTTACAACGTTATCATCTCACTACTGCACTCCCAAGCAATACTGGTGAATTTTTCATGTATCCTTCTTAAATTTAATGTTTATGAATGCTTATGACTTGATAGTCTGCAAATAGCTCTCACACCATTGTTACTGGGTTTCCCCTGTTTTATGCTCAGTTACCTGTAAGACTGTATGCATCAAGATGTGGACAAGTGGTTATCAGTTCAGGTTCAGGAGCATCTCAGTGACTGCTTGAAGTGGCATACACCTGGGACCAATTACAATTCCATGCCACAACATTTGGTTTTCTATCTTTCTGGCAGGTAACATGGTCTGTACTGTTTTTTTATTTTTGTAGAGGTTTAGGGCAGGTTTTTAAAGCAGCAGTGTTTCTTGATAAGTATGGTAGGCTTTATTAATGTTATAAATGCGTACATAATGTACATCTAGATAATGTGTCAGAGATCAGCATACTCTACGTAACTGAATTCAGTTATCGCCTAAACCAAACAAAGGCTTATTTGGCTTTAACGTGACCATAAATTGCTGTTTACATGGCAGTGTGTCATTCAGTGTGAGGCCTTAATGTGTTTAATCCTGAATTTTTACTTTGCATGTAAACATACACACTGACAAATTAATTACGTGGAGAAGACTATGACCTGAGATAAAAGGATGTACAAGTGGAGACGATAGATCACTTTAATTAGTATTTGGTCTTTTCATAATGATATTCAAACACAACTGTTCTCACAAACCATCTGTAATAATATTGAAGAAAACTTGTGTGTGGGCATGTGCACATGTGATGCTTAATCTTGCCTCCATAAAACTCCTCAGAGAATGAGTTTATGTGGTATTTATATACAAGATGCCAAGTCTAGCAGAATGTCTAGCCTACCTTCTTGAAAATCCCTCTCTCTATATTTGGCGAGATAAAATGAAAAGGAGAACTGTCAGTAATGCAGAAAATTGAGCCTGAATGTTTGTGAAATAAGACAGACAGGTGATATTGCTACATACAAACAGCAAGGTCGGTTGAGACATTACTGCTTGGCTCACTTTGATAACCATAAAGAAAAGAAAGGCAATACCACCAGGTACTGAAGGTGTGTTTTATCTGAGTTTGTTCTTGACAATATTAGATATTAACCAAATGTTTAAATTTACATTATGCTAACCAAAATGTATGTGGTTTCAATTCCACTAGTGCATTTGGACATTATAACATCACTGTCAATTTTAAACACTGTCAAATTCCCCAGGTTGCACCAGAAATGCTACAGCTAGCTGCTGCTGCCACTATTAATGTTTAAAAATACCCATGTAATGTTAAATGTGAAGGTTTATTTTGAAATTGGAGTTGTTTCAAGATAGCTTTAATTTGTGGCAAACCTTTAGAGAGGCTTTATAGACACAAATTATATAATTACTGTTAAAGAAAACCTAAATAATTTAGTTTGCAGGAGCACAGACTAGCATTCACTTGTCATAGATAGTTAGTATTGTCTAGGCACAATATGTTTGCAAACCCTATTGAACTGTCCAACAGTATTTAAAGATTGCACTCACTACATCAAGCTAATGCACTAGTTAGACATTTTATTTTTTCTATCACATATTGCCTTAAAAAACAACCTTTGTTTCAGTGCCTTTCCATCTCATTTCCACTTTGTTTCAGCCTTCAAATATATACTGTAATAATATCTAATTAAGAAAATAGAAATTTTTTATTTTATTATGTTATTGTCATGTTTATTTTTTGTTGTTTTATTTTGTTTCTCCTTGATTGTTTCAGTGATAAAAAGAAAAATCCCAATTTACATACTCTGGCCAGAAAAAAAATATATATATATTTTTTTTTTACATTAACTGAGAGCAACAAATAAAATTTTACCAGTTCAGTGTGATTGCTATTTATTTTATCAGTGTATACAATACAATACATATACCAATAACATTTTTATTCATTTCTTGTATGATGTTTTGTTTCTGCACTAATCTTTGTTCATCAACTGCCATTTAAAGGATGCTGTCTAAGGCAGTAGTACATCTGTCAAAGATAGTGAGTAGTGGGAATGTGTAATCGAAAAGGTAGAAGGCGTGGAATAAAAGTCTGGACATATGCCTTGCTAAGTTCATCATTATAAGGCTTATTTCACATCATATTGGCTTAGAAATTACAAGAGACAATTACACCTGAAGGACAAACACAGTGGGGTTTTTTTTGGTCTTCTTAAACTAGAGCAAAGCTGAAAAGCATACAGACAAGTTGCTTAATTCAGTCACTATTAAATATAGCTACATGAAAAAAGTTTGGATTAGTCATTTAATTAAGATGGGTGAATGCTTTTCTCATTGTTAGATTGAGTTGGGGTATTTAATATATGCACTGGCTGCATGTGATGCAAACTATGCTAACTTATGGCACAGTTTGTGCTGGCATGTAAAATCCCACTGCTCAGCAGCAGAATGCCTTAGGCACAATGCCTAGTTTTTGTTGACAAATCTATACCCACCCTTCTGCCCTGCAACACCACTCACACTCACCCGGAGGATTTCTGCTTGAACTTTGACTGCTGCACACCCTCAGTTTTTTTCCCTTACTCAGACAGGATTTTACTTATTTTGGCAATGCTGCATTGGTGAAAGAAGGCAGTATAAGACTTGGTTTATTTCAGAGTAAAGGAGAAAATGTGGTCAAAAATAACACCAAGGTTCCTCACAATAGACCTGTGCTGTCCTTTAGAGTAACTAAATGGTCACAGTCTGTTTCTGAAGAGTTTAGATTAAAAACAGTTTTATATGAACTTATAACTACTGAAATTAAAGTCATACAGGCCTTTATGTCCTTAACTCATGCTTGTAGTCTAATTAAATGATTAGTTTTATCTGGCTGTTGGATTACACCAGAGAATGCTGAAATATCTGAAATTTAAATTAGTTGTTTTTTTATATCATTAGATTATCAGATCAAAGCGTAAAAACAAATCACAGAGGCCTTTTTTCTGTAAGGGGTTCATTTGTTTAGGAGATGCAGGCAGGTTTCTTTTGTGCCCACACATTTTATGTGTTTAGTAATTTTGTCTTTAAGTGATTAACCAGTCCTTGATTATGACCTCTTTCTTTGCAGAATCAAAAAAGTTGTGGGCAGATCAGAAGGAGAAAAAAACAGAGTTAGATTTTTGATAAAAAGAACTGACCATTAGAAGGAATCTTTTTTCCGAAGTGGTTCATTTGTTCACGCAATGATTTACAATCTATAATTACATTTAAAGCATATGAAACCTCCAATGTTGTTAAAAACAACTGCATGATTAGAAGCCACGAAATGTCAAAATGGTGAAGACGGTGGTGAGAAAAATGTAGCCCGTTTTGATCTAACTATGATTGTTGCTTCAGTTTATAAAAAACTATATGAGTCAGATTTAAAGAAGTAGCAATTCAAAATATCAATGTTTAGTTATTGCCTGTCACTATGAAAGGTGGCCAATCATGTAATTATCTGTATGCCTGTGTGTGTGTCTGTGTTTATTTGTCTGCCTGTTAGCAAAACAAATTTGAATAAAACTCAAAAAGTAATCACTGGATGGAGATCTACAACTAGTTAGGTTTTGGAGTCAACCTGATTCAAGATGGCCCCACAGCTAATCAGTCTTAGCAAACAGAAAAATGACTATAACTCAGTCGGTTTTACAGATACTGAGTAGTAGCTGTGAATAACTCCCAACAACACTGTAAGAACTAACATATCACACAAGATCTTTGGAATGCAAGATTGTTCGGAATGGAGAACTGTGACAGAGGAGCCGTCAAGAGCTTGGATGTAGTGTCACAAAGTCCGAACCGACATGCAAGCACACACGCGTACACATACATACATACACACACCCGACAGAACTTAACATTTTGGTTTCAGCACAAACTGACGTGGGTCGTCATGCATGCACACATGGTGTTCCTGCCCCAGTTGTCATATCCATCCTAGTTTGTAGTTTTCAGTGTCAAACATTTGCCTGATTTAGATGTTCAGGCCAAGCTACTTCCGGATTGAAGCATAGTTACATGATGATGTAATAGTGGTGTCATCAGGACGTTGTAATAATTAAGCAATTTCTATGAAATTGACTATTATATTCTGGTTACATGGCTATAAAAGAGGGCTCTGCACCACAAAGAGGTAGTCTGAGTTTACACTCCCAACAGGTCACACGGAAGATGATGGACTTTTGAGCTGCTATGGAGGTAATGCTGTTTTTTTTTTTTTTTTTTTTTTTTTTTTCTGTTTTTAACCTGCCTGGATATCTATTGTATATATGTTGCACAGCTTCTCCACCCTTTTTCACCTCCTGAAGATGAGTACAATAAACACTATCTAAAGTTGAACCATGACATTGGCTTATCATTTTTGCCCAAATCATAACAGAGCCCCGGCACAAGGACAAGGGGGTCAACTACGATAAGATGCTAAAGATTGTTGTGATTACAATAAGAACTATTAAAGTTGGATTAAGGTCTGAATAAAACTATTAACTTTTGATAGGATTGCAAAACAATAAATGTTGAACAAGTGGTTGTTAAATACTTATTTTTGACAACAAAACATACTGAAATAAAGTATCATTACTTGAAGGAATGCAAACCACCCACATCTATGGATGAAAACAAATACCTGTTATCATGTGGAATATGCAATGGGAATGACTCTCAGCAACTACCACACCAAAGCGTAGCTCAATATCTGCAAAAATGATAAAGTTGTAGCCATTTTTCTGTCTGTTAAAGTTGATTAGCTGTGACGACCATGTTGAATTGGATTGATTCCTAATGTAAATTGTTTTAAATGAACATAATAATAATAATTACTTTGAGAGCTTTATTACAATTCATCCAGTATTTTTGAGATATTTTGCTAACATCTAGACAAATGAAAACTTGTGTGCACATGTACACCAAGGTAAATACATGATTGCCTACTCTTCATGGGAGTAGGCAATAAATACTGTGCAGGTGTATCACCTTTAGGGTTATTTTAGAACACATGGATGGTGACAACAGCTGATTTCTTCACAATTTCTTCACATTATGAATATATATATATATATATATATATATATATATATATATATATATTTTATAATAAATTAATTAACAGATATTTTGTTTATTAAAACAGCGGAAAACTTCAATCAGTATCATTTGGGGGCAAACTAAGTTCACGTGGAAAGAAAAGGGAGAAAAAATGACAAATAGATCAGTTGAATGCTCAAAAGATCTCATTGCCGTAAATTGCTCCAGGTTTCTTGAAGTTCCTTGAATATCTCCAATCACCATTTCTAAGTCTAATTTTCATTTCTGATGGTCTTCTTTTTTTTTTTTTTTACAAAGCACTGTCTTTCTTTTCTTTCTTTTTTTTTTACAACCCACTCTCACGATTCCTTTTCACCCTTTTCTTCGCACCTTATTACCCGACCTAATGATAGCCAGTCCTTACAGAAAGAGGCACTGATGGCAGTGTTCAGCTGTTGTTATATTTAGATCTAATTAAAGATCATTATAATCTATCAGCACAATGGAGGCCAGGCAGTGATAAAGTCAGAAGACGGGGCACAGGAGAGAGGGAGTGACACTGTGAGGGAGCAGAAATAAGGAGATGAATGGCATGCGTGCTGGAGGAGTTTGATAATGTCCCTGAGTCTCAGTCACCGACAACCTCAAATACCCCCCACTACTTGATATTGTTCCATAACTACCCCCTTGATTTTTCAATTATCTAAATGTGATTACAACACATTACGATGATTGCGACCCTTGTACAGGCATAAAAGCAAAAAGGAGGGGAGGAGTGAGGACAAAGTAACAATTAATAAGAGGTGTGCATGAATGTACTCTTGAGAGCCATTAGCTTGAGGCATGTCAGAAATTTGATCATAAAAAGTAATTGTATTAACTTAAAGTATTCAATTTAAGACATATTCTAATCACAATATTTAAATCAGAAATGAATGAACCGTTAGTCATTAATTCTCTCTTCAAAGTCCAAGTTTGTGATGGGAATTTATGTGTTGGCAGTCTTGTCAGAGGTATTTTGACATGTAGCACCAACTTAAGCACTGGTGATAACAAGACACATTCTTAAATGGTAATACCATTAAGCAATGGTAGCAGCCTTTTTCTTGTATAACAGTGTCAGACATCTAGGCCAAAGTTTTAAATAAGATTTCATGGAATCTGTTAGTATGTTGAGAAAGACTTGACTGCTCAGTTCAGCTCATGAAAAATGGGAGCAAAAACAAAAGTGTTGCATTTAAATTTTTGTTCAGTATATTTGAGCTAATGTTAGAAACTCTTGTTTATGTAGGTCACTTTTGTAAAACCTATCTCTAAAATGTTTATTTTACTAATGGTAAAACCTCTGAGGGTACAATGGTTAAAAATGGTAAACTGGAATGTAACTAATTTTATTTAAAAGTTAACAAATTTCTTCCTCAAGGAAAAAGTATGAAACTGCTCTTTTGTTGGTAATAGCAAAGCTAAGCACAAAATCCAAAATGTTTTGACTTCTCACTACCAAAGTATAGCAACTGACACTGAAGTTGGGCGGAACGGGCTTGAAAATAGGTGGACTGGAGAGATCATAATCATATAGCTGGACATATTCTCTGAACTCTAACCCTAAAGCACAAAATAAAAATTCTCATATCTTTACATTAAAGGCAATAATAGTGGTTACAAAGTCACTGCTCATGTCTCATATTAGTCTTCCTTATCTGCAAAGGCTCTTGCAGGTGGCTTCATGGAGCTTATCACAGGCACAGCCACTCTCTCCCCTTATAATCCCAAACTCAAAACATGTTCCAGTTTTTTTGAAACTTTAGGCCATGTTTTTAATTGCCAAAGTTAGGTTTTAATTGCAATTGAAAGAAGTTAGTTCATTCCTTGAGCCTGTGGCAATCCCAATTTGGCACCTGGCAGGAGGACAGGTTATTACTTTGGTCTTTGAAATGAATACTAATGTTGATTCTTGCACCAGTGTCCATAATATTTAAAAAATGGCGTCTTGGTGTTTTAATTTTGCATTCTGGTTCAAATGAATTGGAGGTAAAAGTGGTTATTAATGTATTTGAATAAACCCACTAACATTCAAGCAGTTTTGATCAAATGTTCCAAAATGCAGATTACTTCCATTGTAGTATTTCAAACACAACATCTGTACAGAAGCACAAACCCACAGACACACACACAGTTTTACAAAAACAACACGTTTTCCTAATATCTTTGTGAATTATTTCATGTTTGTTGACATCTAGGATATCTATTTTTAGTTTAGGAACACAATAGTGAGAAAATTGTATTAACAACAGCCCCTTGGATTTATAAAATCCAAGGAGTTACCAGTAAATTATGATTTTATGTATCTTTTCATTACAGTAATAATCTGAGTGTAAGTTTGTGTTAATGTTGTACAAATCACCAAATGTGCTGTAACTTGATGCTTGGCTGGGTTTAATTAGAGGAAAGTAGTCATATTGTAAAAACAAACAAAAACAGAAATAAATAAATAAATAAAAGCATTCCAATTCCTTTAAGTTCAGTCATGACTCAAGACTTTTAATTTACATTGGTGTTGTGTTCCAACTCCCTCTGCTGCTTTCGCTGCTTGCATCTTGTGTGTGTGATTGTACCAAGGTTTGTGTGTGTGCACTTGTTTCTGTTTGCTGTGTACATGTCCAGCCAAAGTTTTCTCTGCTCACCATCAGTGTGTGTGTGTGTGTGTGTCAGTGTTGCTGCTGTTATCAGCAATCCCAGGCTGAATGAATTAAACAAGTCCAAAAGAACGAGAGGATAAGAAGAAGAGGTTACAACACTGAAATGTAGAAACCCATACTTATACACACACATCAGCTGCCATGCTGCTGGATTTCTTTCTCTCTCTGTCTACTCAGACAATACTAACAGTTCTTTGAGTTTCAAAACCAAATTGTCAAAAATGGGGTTTTTTTGCCCAAAAGAAAGTGAAAGTTAGAAAAGTTAACAGTATGGTTTCATTTATAAAACAGAGTGGGTAAGGTTATAGAGATCGTATGCAAGATCATTTATTCTATTTTTTTCTTTGTTTGTTTGTTTGTTTTGTTTTATTTATCATGGCTAAAATGAGTAAAAGAGAAGAACCTGTTCAATAACTGAAAAATTTAGGAAATAATAGTAACTATAAAGTACTCGCCCAAAATATTTATAAATAATAATGCCTACTAATGTACCTTCAATCTTTGCTGTAAAAAATAAAATAGCATTTATTTATTTATTGTCCTGTTATGACATTTCAGGCACACCATATAGAGGAGATGGCTGCCTACGTGTGCCAGAACAGATTTGCTTTTCAAAAAGGATATCTCAAAATAAGAATCCTAATTGCATGATTTACTTTATTGAATTAAGACTGAATCTAGCAATAGAGTAGGCAGGCCAAATTGATGTAAAAGTAACCATCAATCACCAGGACTGTTTGTAAATCGGTGCGTGAAGGTGTGTGTGTGTGGGTAAGTGTATGTGTAACAGAAAGACCGACTGTACATATATAAAAAAAGTGTGTTCATGTTATGTGGGTGTATATGTGCGAGTATGCCACCTGGAGATGCGCAGTTAAAAGGATGCCAACAACAGTAGAAGGTCCTCTATCTACGGCACCCAAGAGCAGAAAGGACAGGTGGATCCAGCCCCAGAAGGCAGCAGCAGTCACAGGCAAACAGACACTGGGTCCCCATGAGCCCCCAGCAGAGAAATCTCCCAGCACCTAGCAGGAGAATCCCCCCTAGAGGCCCCAACACACCGGGCAGGCACCAGTCCACCACGACAGACAGAAACCAGAAGGACCAAGGTGAAATGGCATATAGCCATTCTCACTAGTGTGTCATTTAAAAAAAAACAACACACAGTTTGACAAACAGAAAAAATAGTATTTTAGCACCACTTCTGTGATTCCCAAAAAGCTATTACCTGAAAACTTGGCATATAGATGATCAGGAAATGTTTAAAACTTTTTTCACAGTGCTGTAAGGTATATAACTTACATTTTAAGTTGTCTCACAATAATCTCTGATCAGATATACTGTGTCTATTTAATAGTTAAGAAGAAGAAAGAGACATGACATTTCACCTGAGAATAAACCCAATGCCATGGGTAATGTAGTAGTCTACAGCTAACCAATGAAAAGTAATTTAAACAGGCAGTATCATAAGTTAGGTTAATAATGTTGGTTAATAACTTTAGTAGCTCAGGCTGCCAGATCTTTGCTACGACAAATTAAAAACACCTCGTGAGCAGTCAGTGACTGCTCTCACTTAGCTCAGTAGAAATTTCTGAATTCAATCCCCATTATCTGTTCCCAAATTAATTGACTCTTTTTGTCGAGCATTCGGGTTTAAAGATGCTCCAAATTGAACATTGATTACATCATTTCACACTGCTGAATCAGCTACAAAGTCCAATACCAATTCTAGTCCTGGAAGTACCACACTTTCACACAATGTCACAAGTCAATTGTGATGAGCATACAACAAACAAACAAACAACAACAAAAAAAGCATTTGCATAATAACAACATGCATAATGACATTCTGTTTTGTGCAAAAGATGCACACTTCATTTGTATTGTCAATGCCTTGCCCTCCCTGTCCTCTGACTGGTCTTGAGAACATTTCTGTATTTGTGAAAAAAAAAAAAAAAGATTCAATGCAACTTTATGCAACAGCTCACATGTTGATGCATTTGTCTAAATCTTGAATGGTAAAAAACATGTTTGTTGTACCGATATGATGGTCTAAAATAAATTAATTTAAGAATGAAACAAAAGGTTTTCTATCCCGCATGACGTATTGTAAGAAACAAGATTGAGATTTATATGTATGAACTCATCCACGCTCGTGGGATGCCAGATAAATCGATTGAAATGAATCAATAAGATTCTATGACAGAAACAGAGCAAAGAAATTAGAACAGAAGTGTTGAACTGCATCCCAAAGCAGGCTTAATAAAAATGATTTTATTTAGATGCAGAATAGATCATAAACTGTATAAATGACTGAAACAAAGACAAAGCAAACATTTAAAGAAGGATTTTAATGGTGCTTGAGAATGAAAGACAAGTAGTTTTTATGCAAATAAATGTAGGTCTGTGTTTATAGGAACCTGTCATTACAGAGTAAATAAACAACTACACTAATGGGTTACTGGGGCTCCCATCCCACATGATGGATGGAATTAAAGTAATTGCCTCTGTGTGTTTAAATCAATTATAAGAAACTACTGCACAGAGGCATGACAAATTGCAAGGAGTCCACAGATCTGCTGTCTTGTCTTTACTGTATGTGTGTGTGTGTGTGTGTAAGCACACATCCCTGTGGCTTTATAGCTTAGAATCATCATCCTGTTCATTTTACTTTGTTACAATAAACAGTATGAAATACATTATAGTAAGAATATACTTGTGTCAATTTAACTGTGCCAAGGTTTATGTATTTGAACATTTAGAGTACCAGTACACTTCCGGAAATTGAATCAGCCTCTGTCAATCAAGATAGTATGTCAAGGAGTGGCAACTCGTTGGTGAGTCTCCAGAGGGAGTTTCCAGAATGTCTTGCAACTTTCACCGAATTCTGCATGTCCTTGCATGAGTCACAGAGGCGTGCAGCTCTGTCACTTGAGTTTGGAGCATGTTCAAAAAACTGGACAACTTTTTTTTTTTTTAATAGTCACAGAGTTGCCATGGTCACCTATAATCACTGTCAAACCCAGTGGAATTGTGCCATGAGCATCTCTAACCCATCTTGAGTCCTGGAACTGTATTATGACAACAGCCCAGCTGCTCTCCTCTGACATACAGTATATGAGGCAAATCAACAGGTCTAAAAACTCTGTTGTAAAGAACAATTATCAAAAAAAACTGCTAAAAATCTACACATAGTCATCTTAAAAATGTACTCCAGTAAATTAAACCATAAACCATAAATATAAAGTTAGAGGTTAAAGGTAGACAAAAAAAAAATATGTGCATGGGCAAAAATGAAATTTTTTTGTTGAGAATGTTACCTTCTTTCAGTCAAAAAGCAACCAAAAAGCAGACCTCTTTCTCTTTGAATTTTTTCTCTCTAACCCCAAATCAAGACTGTCACAAGTTTCAATCTTTTCTCTCCAGCCGGCTTTGGAAATCTGTCATTTCATTTTTATTTTATTTTACCACTTTCTTTTCCAAACCTTATCCCCCCATGTGATTTAGCCCCTTCTCCTCCGTCTGAAACCTGTTTGTATAAGGTTAATCTGCCTTTGACAAAAGGATGCCCTATACTTCTTTGGCTGTCTTGGAGAAGTGCTTTGAAAAATATGTGGAACGGATTTAAGGTAAGACCTGGAGCCACAAGCTTTTTTCTCACTAGACCAAGCTCTTGAGCACCCAAACAAACAGGGTGATGCACATTCGCTAGATTATATTACCTAACAAAACTGGCTCTGTGCAAGTATTATTCAGACAACAAAAGTATTTTTGACTTTAAATGACTATTTTTCAGGACAATATTTCATGTTTTGTTAGCATGTGTTGTCTTTTTAGTGTGTTAATAATACCGTTTTGGAATTTATGTTGTATTTTTATAGAAACAATACCCAATCAATAATAATAATAATAATAATAATAATAATAATAATAATAATAATAATAATAATAATAATAACAATAATACTAATATAATGTGTGGGTGTGGGTGGGTGTTCTTTTGATTCTTAGTTTCTGCTGAACTTTAAAAAAAACATACTTTTTTCATTGCTTTCAACAGAACAAACAAATTTCCAATAAGCTTCATTACAAAACAGAGTCAGTCAAATCTTCAAAGTATAAGACAGAAAGCAAAACTATCTGCAGTTAAAAAGTGGGAAATACAAAACTATCTGCTTTTATATGACTAAACTGCCCGTTGGCTCCATAAATACTGAGCTTTACTTTGAATCAGTTCTTTTATCCAAGTTTTTAGAGACTAACTTTTAAGAGCTGTCTTTTTTTAAATAGATGACATTTTATAGTAGTTTTTTTGTAGTATTTTATCTTGTTTTATTTATTTTTTTGATGACAGCTTTTGATAATATGCATATACGTTCACCTATCACAATGATATCCCCTCAAATTTTTCTAGTATCTTGTAATTTTTGTAAATTTGATTTTCTCATATCAATGACATACATGTCAGTTTAGAAAGACAAATAGGCTGTTAACTTGCATATATTTGGCAATTATTATGATGTTATTTTAATCAGTAACATGTATAACAGAACTGAATTAAATAAATAGATTGTTTTTCTTTGTTTACATTTTAATACATTAATTGCTCAAGTATACAGTGGCATCCAGTTACACTTTTGTAACCCTTTGTTTTCTCAGTTAGATTGCCACATTGGGTGGATATTGAGATGTAGTGGTAACCAAATGCAAGCATACATAAGGTTGTTTTTAGAAATTCAGCAGTATTTTCAATATAAAAACTAGGGCAACAGAGGAACCATCAAAACAGCTAGGTGCACAGAGGTTAATGGACAACATGAAGAAGAACCAAGAGAAACCAGAGTGGTTATGTAGTAGAAAGGGTGAATACTGAGTAAATAAACAGGTGTGCTGATTACGAAAGTAAAACAGGTGGTATGTGAGGAAACATATTATGGAGGGTATCTAGTGGTATGACCATAAAAACAGCCCCTAACTCAGCTGAACAGCAAAAACTGCCAAAACTAGAAACATAAGCCACAGAAGTTACAAATATTCTGCCAAAAACATTTTGAACAAAATGGAGAGATATATAGGCAAGGATTATTATGTAAATTTATAAGAATTATGCAATGTTTATGTATTTCTATTGTGTAACTATTCAGCAGTGTTAAACTGTATAAATGCTTACTATTGCACTTGTGATTTTTTATTTTTTTTCACACAATGTGTGTATAATTTGTAGCAGGTGACATTTATCTGTAGAGAGGCAAACCTGTCAAAATGAATTTTGAATTTTAAAAGGCATGAATTTAGTGAAAATCAAACAAATCTTGTCAACAAAGTTGCATGTCTTTAATAAATTGCAAAACAATGAGGTATGGTACTGCCATGTCATTGTTTTCTGATTTGGTGATTGACCATATGAACTGTATAAGAAATTCAACACAGCAGCAGAAGCACGCATAATTCTACTGACAGTGACTCCTGACATTTTTATTCTCATCAAATTTTTTTGAAGGCTGAAATCATTGACCGGCAGTATACAGGTAGTTAATTCCTGGTGTTCCTCACTGATTCTGTCAGATTGATTGTTTTCCTCCCCACTACTTGTGATCAACTTTATACCAGCTGTGGCTAAATAAAAACAAACAATCTTCAACAGTGTGTACCAACTATGGATGAACAGAATCTTTGACCAGAATCAAATCCGATTAACATATTCATGAGTACATTTAAAAAATATTGAGCAGTCTTGATCATCTAAAAAATTACATTCTAAGCAATAAAAATGAACTTGTAAAAAAATAAAAAATAAAATGAAAATGAATTAAAAAGATGTTAAAGTAAATATAGAATAAAACTGCTGTCAAAATGGTCTTGTTTAATATATTTTTTAGACAGTGAGGTCTCTATAAACATTCCTTTCACCATGAGTGCAACAAACACACTGAATCAATAGCTCTTTTTTCCCCCAGTAAACATAATTCACATGAACAAGGCAACAGTACACACTGGGCCAAATCGCCTTTCACCCGTAACAAACTAAAAAACCCAGAGCAGCAGCTGATCGTGGGATTCTTGCTGTGATGGACACCCCTATAGTCCTCATGTGCATGGATTCTTGTGGATAAGCAGGGCAGCAGAGGGACTTTAGGCTGTTCTGTGTTGTGGGTAGAGATTTTTTTTTCCCTAACACAGCCCAGAAAGACCTGGAATGTGGAAGATTTTGGATTTGTGTCTGGGCTGAACTAATTGAGTCCTTTAAAAACCTTACTGCCCTGACTCCAGGACAGTGTTGGCACATGAACATACACCCCACACTGAAACAGACACATGCACAAATCCAAACACAAACACACATATGCTCCCCTTTGTGCCTTTCTGTGCCAAGCCTAATCCTGCCTTACCAGCTGTAGAAAAAAAAGGGGAGACACAGGGAGAGAAAATCTCCTCCCTGCACTCAGTTCCAATTCACTTTTCAATTTCAAGGTGCTTTATTGGCAAGGCTTTGCCTGAGTGATGCCAAGGCAATTAACAAAAAAAGGGTGCTTTCAAAGCAAAATAATAATAAAAAAAAAACACTGGCTTTAGAATATGGCAAACAGAACAACACTAATCAGTACTGAAATCATTTCAATGTTCAATCCATTCCTTTCTTCTTTACACATCTTCTCAGATGGGGTCACTGTAAGATTTTTCTTTCTTTTATAACTGTGATAGGCCATGCAAAGTACTTCATCAAATTGTGTAAACACAGGTGGAAGCAAAAGGGACACAGCAACGGATGACTGACCATAGTAAATGAGTTTCTCAGGAAATGACTGGTCAACTTTGATAGTCCAAATGTAAATGTCCTCTTCAAAGTGACACCAAAGTGCAGAGACATGATGTAAAGTGTATGGAAATTGAACAAAAAAAGAAGATAAAAAAAGAAGATAAATATAAAAGGATTGAAAGCAGGTAATTAGAAATACCACTGCATATGAAGTGTTTGATTTTCCTTAAAGTTAATCATCTAAGGGACTTAGAAGATAATTATGATTTTCTTTGAAAATAAGTAAAAAAATGAATTGTGGGAAAAAAAAGATTAAATCATGAAGGCTAAGTTGAAGTATGTCTTGTGCCAAAGGTTATAAACTAGTACTATTTAGGTAAATACTTGGCTTTGAAATAGCAACTTTTTCTTGTTGAGGTTCTCCTTGGGAGTGACAAGGATGGATAAGACTAGGAATGACGTCAGAAGAAGTACAGCCAGGGGTGGAAATTAGCACCCGGCACTGGCCAAATGCGAGTAAATATTTGAAGTGGCGGCTGAATTTGATCAACACACATGCCCCTGTGACGGGTTGGCAATTTGAACAGAAAAGGTGTTATTTGTCCTGTTGAGATATAGGGGGCAGTAATGTGCTCGAGTTGCTGCTAATACGTCGAGCTGTGTTCCCCCATCAGATACGGTTCCCCTGCGTCTCCGAGCCACGTATGCGGCAAAAAGCGCATGTTCATGTTCAACGCTCGTTACCGCCGCGCTGTGCTCGCACTGCAAGGGAACTACGGAGACCGTGAAAGGTCAAACAACTTGTTTTGGCGAAGTTAACCCACTGTTTTGCTAGCGTAATAGACAGACAGACTCTGTTATGGACAATATAGACAATGTGTGGACAAAAACAATTAATAATTAAAATAAATAATGACTTATCTATTAACAGAATTGTTTAGAGGGGCAAATATTTC
>NC_051431.1:18210061-18250393 GCF_001649575.2 Kryptolebias marmoratus
ACTGCAAACCCATATGATGCACTCGATCCACTACAGATTACATGCAGTCTAACACCCATTAGGTGTTGTGATGAGAAGCTATTTTATTTTCTGTTTTTCAAGAGTAGTCAGCTTGTAGGGCACCACAACTGCTTCCACCCGTGTCGATCATCAACATCATATGAAATAACTTTTTGTCACAACAAAAAATAGTGGCTGGTAAAATATTTGAGTGGCTGGTAAAAAAAATTGTCCACCAGCCACTATGGCTGGTGGACAAAATTTTTAATTTCCACCCCTGAGTACAGCACAGGTTGAACAACTGGGAGATAAAGTTAGAGAGGCCGGACTGAGATGGTTTAGACATGTGCAAAGGAGGGACTGTGGGTATATTGGTAGAAGGATGTTAGAGATGCAGCTGCCAGGAAAAAGACAAAGAGGTAGTCCAAAGAGGAGATATATGGATGCAGTTAAAGAGGACATGGACATAGTTGGAATGATGACAGAAGATGCAGAAGACAGAGTTAGATGGAGGTGGATGACTCGCTGTGGTGACCAGCATAAATAGGAACATCTGAAACAAGAAGAAGATCTTAAACAATAGTTCCTCAGGATTTCTGAAGGTCTGTAACCTTTTTTTTTTTCTTTTTTGACTGGCTGTTCAGTCCTTGTACTTGACAATCAAAGCAAATTGTGCTGGGTAAGCTTAACCCTTTCAAGGCAGGCGTTGAAACAACATATCTGATTTTTCCTGTTACTCAAACTTAATTTGAGCCTGAGAGTGTTAAGCAATTGGACCAGTGGAGGACAATAGTGTCAGGCTTAGACCATATATATGTACAGCAGATTAACACTATCTGAAAGTTATGTCTTTAAGAAATTAGAGGGGAAAAATCCAGCAAAGACCTGATGAAGGACCTGAGAGATGTGTCATTCTTCAGTTGTTCATCAGTTTGTCAAGTTTTTAGCTAGTAGCATTTTTGGTCCTGAAATACTATTGTCTATAAAACAATGCAAATAGTACAGTTACTGTAATGAAAACAAATTGTGCCTTTGAGACAGGCTGCTAGTGACAAAATGGCTAGTAATTAAGTTTAAAATTGTACAACCCCATCTATCACTACTACCTTCTTTTTTAGTTTGTTGCCCACCAGAATGGTGGGTTGGTTTGACATCACTAGTTTCTCTCATCTGGAAGTACAAGAGTATCTTACTCATGACACTGTCTTGCATAACAATCAGAGCAACATTCCATATTTTGGAGAGCTGTTTCTGTTCACTATTTCAGGCATTTATTTCTGTCTTATGTGTTTATTTTTGTCTTTAAGCTATTGCACAAAAATCTGTGATATAGTCACAAAAGATGAGTCCCTCTTTAAGTAGCCTTAAGTAGTTTTAAGTAGTCTAAGTCTCACAACAATGTGTGCTTACACAAATGACCCCGGTATTACAGAACCAGCAAGTGACAGGAGTGTGGCTAGTCCCAATGGAGCACTTCCTCCACACCTCCACAACATTTTTTTCTTCTTGTTCATTCATTGGCTTGTGATAATACATCAGAGCCCATTTTGTACTTCTTTGAAAGACGTTCAAAACAGAACAAAATTAATTTAAATTTCACTGGTGATAAAGCTGTTGGTAGCTGGCACACTTAAGAACATAATTAATCACAAGTTCTGACCATCATTGAAGAAATCTATGTGACAATTTCAACCAAATTGACATTGAAAACATTTATACTCTGACAAGGAGTGGAGTTGACTTTATCCTAAATATTTTACAATAAAAAATAAAAATTCTAAATCAACCAGCCTATTTGCCTGTTCTAGTCGGAGGTTCTTAGTTCCAGTTTCTAAAATATCAAAGTAGTTTTTGGTATTCAAATCACTACTGTTGATTTCTTGAAAAAAGGATTTCCTCAAAGTGCAAATTATTTCATTAATTTGGGTGGTGGCTTGCAAACACAGTTGGTTTAAGTTTCTATTATAAACTGACAAGAAATGTTTACCATGGATCTAATTATGCAGTTTCTTATTTATTTTGCAAAAGTTTAAGTTTGCCCAAGAACTGACATTGAGAAAAGAATCTTGTGCAAAAGTCAGAATCACAAAGTGAAAAGCAGACATCATTGGTCCAGCAGTGTTTAATGCCACAGTGAGAGTTCTCAATATACTCCTACTTTGGCAGTGAACTGTAGAAGGAACGTGTGTACACTTTGCATACCAGGGTTTCTAGTTACAAAGCTGGGATGGGGCGTAGGAATCAGGCATGGCACCATGCATATATACCATAGCAGAAAGTGTTAATATTTTTGTAGCAAAAAATGGATGGTGTCCCATTACACTTTTAAGAGTCTTAATAAACTAAGAAATGATGCAAATTTGAAAGAGACTTTTTGCTTAGGCAGCTGAAATGGCTGATGATTAAGGACTGATAGCATGATCTCTACATCACATAAAGTGACAGCTGGCCTTTTGTAATAGGAGTAACACAATTTACACTTGTACCAAAATAAAACTAGGACAAGCCATCCCTGTGGGAAAAATGTTTTCCTGGGATTAAGGAAGGAGATCCTGTTTTGGCATTGAACTTCATGCCTAGAGACATCATGCATTGGGAGGGCAAATGCCAGCCAGTTGTCCAAATAGCTTAACATGCTTCCCTGCCTCCTACATACTATGAACATGCACAGGTCTAAGTGTATAACGTGACACACTAAAACACTATTAAACAACTCATAAACAATGGTTGCATGATAGCCTAGATCTCTGTCTGTACAAGGGTCGAACCAATAAACAATGGGCAGTCACAACATTAACCACCAAACATATATTATGTAGGTCCTTTTCATGCCTCTAGAGCAGCTCACACTCATCAAATAATGATAACTATATCAGCTAGAGGGATCCAGTAATATATGGCACTAAAATCTTGGCAGCAGACTGTGTGATAAGATCTTTTGAATTGTAGGATGAGGCCTTTGCAAGGCTAGTATTTAAGAAAGAAAGAAAGAAAGAAAGAAAGAAAGAAAGAAAGAAAGAAAGAAAGAAAGAAAGAAAGAAAGAAAGAAAGAAAGAAAGAAAGAAAGAAAGAAAGAAAGAAAGAAAGAAAGAAAGAAAGAAAGAAAGAAAGAAAGAAAGAAAGAAAGAAAGAAAGAAAGATGAATGCTTGCACAATTAAATTATGTACAGTAGGACCCAGAGTACAGTATGATTTACACTTAACACAGTTCTGGGATGATAGTTACACATTAATCACAGCTAGTACTTGTTTTGACAGAAGACCTTGTGAAACAGATTGTATTACCTAATTAATGACAGCAATTTTTCAAGTGGGACAATTAATAATTTTGCATGTCTGCAAAAATAGATAGCTTACCTGAAGTTCATTTTAAGCAGGATGTATCAACAGCAGCAAAGCATAAAATGTTTCCATGACAGAATTCTTTAAAATGTAAAAAAACAAACAAACAAAAAAAAAAAAACAAGAGGAGATAAAGTGTAAAGTACATTTGATCACAAGAACTTATAAATAATTCAAATTTGTTAAGGTATCAAACACAGACTGGGCTTTGATAGTGTGCTAAAACTTGAATTATGCAAGTTATTCATCCACATACGGGTTACGGGTGAAAGGTTTATCTTAATATAATGCCATAGGGACACTCCACACAATGCATTCCACTAGCACCTCCACTTATTGTGGTGTATGACTTTTGCTCACTTTGTTGCAATTTTTGTTCTGTTTCTGAGGAATATTGATTCAAAGTGATGTAATAATTTGAGTTTATTGTAGCTTTGCTTTTGTTTTATTTCATGGTCTTCTCACTTTAGTCTGTTTGTTAGTTTTGCGGTTTTGCTCATCCCACACGTTTAGACCATATTTATTATGTCGGCTTTGCATCTGGTAAGCATTACATCATTGTATAACAGTGGCTGTTGGTTACTAATTATCAGATTACTAATCTCTGTGTGAGTTTTTGTCTTGTTCCTAATTGTTACAGCTAATCAACATTAGCCAAGAATAAAAAGTGTCACTCAATTACACTTAATGAGCTTAAAGTTGGTGTCATAGCTGCTGAGAGACATCTCCAGAACTGTTAAGTGTTTAAGAATATAATGAAATGTTTACTTAAAAGTTTGGCATTGACTGTTGGGACTTAATCAAGTTTGTCTGTTAGCAAAATATTTCATGAACCACTAAATGGATTTCAACAAAAGCTTCATACTTTTGTCACTGAATATACATCTAAAGTACTTGATAAACTGTTGTACTCAATCCAAATCAAGATGGCTACCACAGCTGATCAACTTTAGCAACCACAAACTGGCTATTACTCAAGTCAGCTTTTACAGATATTAAGCTGAAATTTAATGTGATAGTGGGTGAGAGTCATTCACATAACAGGTTCTGAGTGACATCTTCCATTGTCAAAGACTATCTTTGTCCTTTCTCAATGTCTTTGACATTAGGCTTCATAGAACTGTTGCTTTGAGGTTATTATCATATTTTGTTCTTTTGTATGTTTTGACATTGTTCTGTTTTGACGAGTAAAATGATTCTGACACACTGGTTTCACACCATCAGTGTTAGGGTTTAATAATTGTGTACATATGGTACAAGCCTAGGGCTACTAGTAAAGTGGTTGCCATGGAGTTTTGACATCATCTCATAAATGAGAATAGATGAGTCCGGGAAGTCAATATGGGTTAGAGTAGCTGAAGGGTGTTAGGAGAAAAATGATCACTGCTCTATCAAAAATAACCTCCACTCCCCGGTGAGTCACTTGTGCACACTCAGCAAGAAAGTGGGGCCCACAATAATACAGATTCATATATTCGCTTGTGTTAGCATGGCTGTAACCACAAAAGACTCATTGACATAACCATAAACGTGCGAAACATGCACCTTTCAAACATTTTACTCGTAAAGTGCTTGATTTCAAATCATCGAACCATAAACTCCTTTGACCTGCAATAATAATAAAAAAGAAAAATGATGCTGAAGCTCACCTCCACCAACCAGTTCATTTTATTCATATACCAACAATTCACAGCAATAGTTTTCTCAGGACAATTCATAAAAATAAATGAAACTGGAACTCAGCCTAGTTAATACATATACAATTTTTACTATGAACAGTGCATAAACGGTATGCAATGACATACAGATATTAAATATTTATATGGTGTCAATATGTAAAAAAAAAAATCTTATGCATATCATGTGGGTATTTACAATGCATATATAAGATTCTACTATGAACAGCTCATTAATGAAATAAACCTATACCTTCACATAACCTATACCTAACCTTATGTATGTAGGATATTAAAATATATTAACATAATATAGGGTTATAGGGATGGATATAGGGTTGTATACGTCACATTTTAGATTTCCATTTGTAAACTTGAAGATAAAAGTGTAAAATCTGTGATACCCTCTTTGTACTTTGGTGTTGCAAAATGATGTCTAAAGCTGGCTGCCAAACAGGATTAATTTCAAAAGATGATACAAAAACAACATGTATCCTCTCACTGTTTTTTTTTTTTTTTTCATTTTTGCTCCAAGACCCTATTTTGTAGATCAAGAACTGCAACTGGATGACAATAGTGAGTGCAGAAAATCAGCTTCGTTACTAAGTAAAACTTAACTAGAGCTGTTTGGCCCTGAGGAAGAAACCTTGCATATTAAAATGTTTTTAAACATCAGCTGAATCTAATTACCGACATGGGTGCAATGGAATATGAGAGCAATGTGTTGCTTTAAATAAAACAAACAAAAAAACAACAAAAAAAAAGAAAGAAAGAAAAAAAACAAACAAACCAAACAACCTACTCCCTCCAACCACCACCTTTTTATTTAAGACTTATTTTTCTTTTTGTTGTTTTTTTTTTGTTCTTTTTTTACATATCCATTTCCTAATTATTCACAGTATATGTATAAATTCTCTTCGACATGGATTTTTCCTCACTAAATGCCAACATGAGTAGGTGGTATTAGTAATGAACTCTAATCCCTCTCTTCCAACCTTTCAAGCACTCTTTACATGAATTATTGAATATTCCCAATGATCTGTCTCATTTTGCTTCTCATGAATACCTTTTAGTCATAATTTACACAGAAGTCAACAGAATGTAATCTTTGTTTATTTGGGATCAGATGGAGGATTAGTGTAATTAATGTTTCCAAATCCTGGTCCTGGAAACCTTTCTGCTCTGTTCCTTATGTTGCCCTTAAAAAAAAAAATCCTTGTTGTTTGTTTTGCTTTGGCTGTGTCTGAAGTTTTAGTCAGGGTCTGCTAGAATGCGGAGCTTGCACTCTAGTTTTGTGTTTGTTTGTGTTTGTTTGTTTTTGGGTCCTCTTTTTTTCCCCTTTTTGTACAAGTAATGTTTACATATCGGTGATGGCTTTTTGATTCAGTGATGAATTTGACATTGACCGGCATAGAGCTTTCTTTTGTCTGTTCATCTTTATTCATTTTTACTGCATTTGACTGTAGTGTGTAACATGAACGTACTTTGGTACTTCACTCTGACATGTCTTCTTTACTCTGACATATCTTTTGAGACCTTTTTCATAGTCTCAAAATCAAATTTAGTTTCCCCTCACAGAAAGTTATGTTTCTCTGATGAAAAGAGACAAGTGGCTCCTATTCTGCACCACCAAGATAATAACTTCCTTGTCAAAAATATTACATGACTATATAATAAACACAAATCCCTTAGTCATAAAATGTAAATGGGTCTGTGTGCTGGCACTTGTATGTTTATTTGTCTGTCTGTTAGGAATGTGACTGCCTACTTCGGTTTCCTTTGGTTCTATATCTCTCACTTCAGGTAGTTGTGGATGTTGCAGAATCCCATTAGAGCTGTAGTACACATGGGCAGGTTGGAATCAGAAAAGACTGACATGCAGCTTCTTAAAGTGGTGTCTCTCCCCTTGGTTGGCAGCCCTTGAGCCAGACAGGAGTGTTATTTTACACCGGCCCATACACTTCTCATGCATTCAAACATGACATGCATACTGATTTGCTGATTGACAAACTCATCATATTTTGATTATTTTTCATTAAATTCATATAAAACAAAACAATGTGTGGCCTCCCTGATTTGCAAACTTTTGAGCCAGACTGACAGCAAAATATCTCATGAACAAGAAGACATACTTTAATGAAACAATCAAAAAGTAATTATGCAATGTATACATCTACAACTTATTAACATTTGGAGTCATCCTGATTCAAGATAGTCACCACAGCTAACTGAACTTATCAAACCCAGCAGAGGCTATATATATATATATATATATATATATATATATATATATATATATATATATTTATCTGTTGTTTGTTTTTTTCAATGCCTGCCCAAACAATGTCAGGTTGGACACAGAAAAGTAACTTCTCAGCTAAATGATATGTGAAAAGTGTCACATTCTCACCTGGGAGTAACATGCCTGCTAGCGTTTTACAGCTATAGTGGTCGATGTGTCATGGTCTATGGCTCAGATATGTTTGAATTTAGATTTAGTTCTTTGGTTTCTTGAGTCACATTCTGGGTTTTTTTTCTGTTTACTAAGAATAATCTGAAATATATTACCATCTCTATTTGTATAATTTGTATTTATCTTGTTTGGCAAAACAAAATAAATATATTTTTTGTTAGCAAAGAAAAAAAATGTTTGTAAACTATTGAACAAGGCTGGACTGCTATTTAGTTTGGCATGTTTATTTATATTCTGTTCTTCTGTGCTTCTTGTTCTTTTAACTTTATTTTCCATCATATTTATTCTGCACACTTCTCTTTTGTTTGCCAATGATTTATTGCAATTCTTTTCTCCCTTGTTTTTTTTTTTTTTTTTTTTTCTCTGCCACATTTTGATCTCCTGTCTGTTTTAGGGAATTATGCGAGTTCCCATGCTTCAGCAGCGGTGATGAATATTTTTCACTCTTTCTGTTAAATAAATGAAGTTTATTTGCTTCTTGATTGCTGCCTTCTGTCTGCTATTTTGCATTTTGATGTTTCGGCTTCATTTCACTTGATGTCAAGTCACTGAAGTGAGAGTAGAGGGGGTGGTACAATAGAATGAGGGGCCACTATGACCAGCGTGAGGGATGCATCAAAATGCATACATTAAATCCTTGCTCACTGCCTGTGTAATGCACAATTGTGTAAACTTGTGTGTAAATTAATGAGAAGAACCCTCTATTATATCATGTTAAAGTGGATCTGGAAATCCATATGATTATAGTCCATCTGTAGGAAAATAACTGATTCCACCTATTGGGCTTGTAAACCTATAGATGGAAAAGTTGAGAAGAAAACAACAACAACAACAACAACAACAACAAAATTCTTATTTCTTTTCATCCTTTTACTTCCTCTTCCAGTTGGTTGCATTTTTGACTAAGATGCTTTTCATTGGCATCTAAACAAATAACTGTTTTTCAGTGAATACAAAACCGTGGAAAATGGACTTTGATTTGAATGAAACAGAAAGGTGTCATAATTTAAAGATCCTTTTTTTTCTTCTTTTAAATATGTATTTTTATATTTTGCCATATACAAAACACCTTTTTTTACTGTCAGTGTTTCTACTTGGATAAATCTATATACTGATACACTGCAACAGCTAAGAGGAAAGATCAGACATGCTTCCAAAGTTCAGCAGGGCTAAATGTGTAATATATTTATTTATAAAAATGTCATGTAAAAAGATGTACACTGCAGAAAGAAAAATTCACACACTGAGATTGCTGTACAAAATGCTGTGTATAGTACAGTAAAGGTAGCTCAACTATTGAGTCGGTTAAACTACCCTACATGGTATTTACTCTTGGTGCATGATAAAATAAATCACTCACAACACATTTTCTTTATGAAAGAAAATGAGTTGAGACATCAAAAAAAAATTAAGTCATGTTTTTTGTTTAAAAATCTACATTTTGTCAAATTAATTTTATCAGAACATGTAAATTTCAGGATGGTGAACATGTGTTTGGTGGCCGGTGCTAAAAACCTCTCTTTCCAAAGCACTTCAGTGCAACAGTCTAATGATGGAGCCAAGCTCATCATGGATACTGGAGGAAACAACTCTCCTCTTCGAGTCTCACACATTGAGTGGTTTCAGAGATGAAGAACTCTTGGGCACCTCTCCAAATACAATCCTGCAAATATCTGTGTATGCACACTCTCAGGCTCACACTTCACTGATCAATACTAACATGTGAACCCTGTAATATATATATATATATATATATATATATATATATATATATATCAAAACAAGAATGACTAATTCAGAAGAAACACTGGAGCTTGGAGATCTTGTATGTTTAAAATCAGCAGTATAGAAAAGTACTTTATTCTATTAACCCAGAACCAAGTCAAAAGAAGTAGATATTTAGCAAGCCACAGGGGCTGGAAAGCCAAAAAGGTCATAGTTTGTGCAATTTGAAATGCCCTCTGGCATCTACAAAAGAAACATTATCAAATGTGCTAACTATTTCACAAGGGCCAGCAGTGTATAAATGTTTTTCGTAAATCATATCTTACTGTACATACAGTAGCTTGTTAGAGCTTCTATTCTAAAAAATTTTTTTTTTTTTTTTTCTGTTTTACCAAACGATGTCCCTGAAACAGTGATATGTGCTGAATTGTGATTTATGCATACCATTATAGCCTTGTGTAAAATACAACAATCATAGAGCATTGAATGTTCTTCCAAGGCAACATCATGCATGTTTGTGCTAAACATTAAAAAAATTAAAATAAAATAAAATAAAAATCTGGTGTTCTGTTTATACAAATACCACTGGAATTAAAATAAACTCACTAGGAACAAAACAGCAACACCAAATACCTTGTCTTCTGCTCAGGTGAATATCCTGAGAATAAAGAGTTTTAAAATCAGTTTCCCACTTATCCAAGCCATTCTTTCAACATCTGGTGAGTCTTCAAATCCATCAGCAGCAGCAAGAAACTAGCTTGGGAACCAGTGAGAGTTCATCATTCATTGACTGTGGCAGATTGCATCTGGCCTCCCCTTTGTTCCGACAGATTTCCACCTGGCCTTGTACATTGTGGGCCAGTCACAATCATTTATCTAATGTGCGGCGAGTTTGTCAAATGACTAGTTCAAGAGTAATCTGCATTTGCTCATTTGTGTGGGGATGGCAGGGCAGCAGCAATCAAGCAGTTTGGGAGTGAATGTCTCCTACAAAGCGTTTCAGCCAGTGAAAAGTAAAATGAGGAACTAAAATCCAAGAATATCTGTTCTTTGTTCGGAAATTGTTCAAATTTAAAATGCGATTATAATTCTTAGGATATAATAATACTTTTTCATCCCTTTATCCACCCATTTTCTTTACCCACTGGCTTGTGTTTAGGGTCTCAGGAGAGACGGTGCCTATAGCTTCAGTGGCCATTGGGTGAAGGCAGGGTACACCCTGGACACTCATATCTGAAGTTTAAAGAAAAATGCAATCAAAAAGGGAGGAGGTGAACATGAAAAATATCAGGGTAAATATAAAATTTAAAAAAAATGTTTCATATTTCTATATTTACTTCAACTACAGTAGAATTTAATGTTATGGAACAAAAGCTTACAAACATATTCATTGTTATACTTTCTCTGCTCTTCTTTCTCCTCCCTTTTGTAACAATCCTGTTGTTTCATTCTGAAAAAAAAAATTCCTTTCAAACAACGAATCACAAAATCTGTCAATCTGTTTTAAATACATCTGTCTTAATATATTATTCACTACACATTTGTTATGTTAGGTTCTTGCTTCCAAATTAAACTGATCTGATTGAAGCTTGTAAAATTGCTCATGTTGCTTTTTTATCTTACTCTGTTTCCGTAGTGATGATTCTCATCTCATTAGCATTGACTTAATTTTTCTTTCAACCTGCTCACTAACTTGCCATTTTTTCCTTATTTCCTCATTGTTCTTTCACTTCTATCTATTTTTGTTTATCCTGTGGCAGTCAAAAAGAGAAAAAGTAGAGTGAAGTTGAGTTTGTGCTGGGTTGATTTGTCTTATTGGTGCTAATTGCAATCAATAGACTGAAATCAATTGGGCTGCATAAGACTTAGATCTATTTGGAGAAAGCATCTATTGCATTTGTAGTTAAACAACAACATTATGCTACATCAACAGGAAAGGATAAAATAAGGATAAGGGTAAAACTTTAAAGTCCCTAAGGAGCAATTTAGTTTGTAGACAATGGTCAAGTACAAATATGCACAACTAATATATGCAGCACAGTTTAGATAAAACACTTTAAATATAAAAAGTACAATCTCCTATATCACTTGCAGATAAAATGGGTCATGAAGAATGTAGAATGTGATATAACAAGATGAGACAAAAGCAGGTATTGGCATTGCATTTTGAAAGATAATTCATTTGCCCTTGAGGAAACAAGTATTCAAGGAATAAGGAGAATCAGACTCAATTTTCGGAGCCTTTGAGATAAGCCTCTCTTTGTATGAGTGTCCAAGATGATCAAGCCTAATCTTGTTTATATTACACCACATCTTCACTTTTTTTTTGTTTTATTAGTGCCATGAACAAACCAACCAATCATGGTGAAAAAAAAAACAAAAACAAACAATCAAAAAAATCCTGAATAAAGCATTTTAACCGAAGAACAATCTGATTTCCGTTTTATTTCCCGTGTTTTGTTGAGAAAAAAATCATCTTATTAAAAAAGAAGTACCCTGGCGCAGATGCTCTTTTAATTGTTGCACATTACTTCCTACAAATATCAATCATGTCACCTTGGTACTGGTCTAATTATACGGGAGAAAAAAAATTGTTCAAATTTGTTAACAAACTCATCAACCATAATTTAACAACTATGTGTAGAACCCCAATGAAAGCCAAAAAAATTATAATCATCTGCATTCTTGTTAACAGATTTGTCTTATATGCGGTTGCTACAGCATTCATTTGTGTAAAAAATAAAAAAGTAGGAGACAAAACAAAGCTCCAAATGGAGCCATTGGGAAAAAAGACAGTAACTCAACAGGGTCAGTGCACTTTCAGATGTCACAATATCACCTTTGAATGTGCTTCTACTTTCATTGTAGGAACTGGGGATTGAGAAAAAAAAAAAATCCATTTATTATGCCTATACATTCATTATGGAGTGTTATATCCTCTATATTAAGTGCACACTGTAAAATAAATTTAATCAAACACACTCCTTTGTTCCCTCTGCCCACCATAGTACCCGAGTATTAGCACAGCCCTTTGTATCTGGGCCCACACAGATTTAAACTGTAGATTAGAATAAAGGTTAACTCAGGCTACCATTGGTTCACAATGAGACACCATTTAGGGAATTCACGGACAATTGTAGACATTTTATTTACAAAAGCAAATGATTTAATTAACCATGTTTCTGTTAAATAGGCAGTTTTTATTTATTTATTAATTTCTTTGTTTCAGTTTCTGCTGTCACAAATTATATTTGTCACGCTCCTGTGATTATTTGAAAGTGTTAAACAATTATGAACATTTAAAACTTGTGTGTGACTTAGTAATTATAAATGAATATTGAATATCAACAAGTTTTTAAAACATTATGAATGCTAAAAAAAGGATTATTCAAGATAAAAATACTAAAATAGTTAACACCTGGGTTTTAAGTCAGACACTATTAATCCCTGAGGAAACACATCAAAAGCAATTTATTGTGATAAGATTGGTTTTGTTTTTTTTTTTTAAACTAAAGGTTAGTATATTATTGGAAGAATTATTTCAACAGCAATGTACTCATGCACCATGTGCAATCAACTTCTAAGACAACTGCCAGTATCTGATGCCACTGATTACTGTTCAGGTCATTGATGCTAATATTGTCATGATCAGGGATAGAAACTGGAATTTAGCATAGCACCTAATGATGCAACATTTTATTGTTTTAACATAGTGAATCAGAGATTTTGGAGTTACGTTATATCTACACAGGAGTCTGGAGGTACTGAACATTTTGAATCAAAAAGACAATGAAAGGGCATCTAGACTTCATGTCTAGGCTAAAAATCTAATTAAATTTGTTTCAGAAATGAGCATATTATTGATGTCCTATCTGAGCCGCTGGTGTCATATACAGTACTTGCATGCATCGAACAAGAAATATAACCCATGAAATAAATTCAGAATTACTGTCTTCTGAGCAATTCTTGGATCCTATTAAACTAGCCTAACTAGCTGCATGTCGTCTCACTGTTGTGTTTCAGCTTAGTTGCAGCTGATTAGGTGCAGTAAGGGAGCACTTGGCTAACGTACAGCTGTCATTATCCCAGTTTGAGTTTAGCTATAACAGATTTCTGTAATAATTTCCAGATGAAATAAGCTTGAGGGGCGGATATTTCTGTGGTGCAGCCAGACAGGATCACAAGTTTAGAGTTACGGTAACAAAGTTTGGGTCAAATCAGGCTTCTGAAACAAAATGTTACAAACTGGGTTTAAATGTGTCTCCAAAGCGGACAAAAAATAAATAAATAAACATAAAAGAAAAACTGAAGAAAACGCAGCAAAGAGCTGCTGTTAAACATGGAAACAGCATTAATACAACAGGAATCATGTGTGTCTTTAGTAAGTTATTTTCAGTAGTTAAACAATCTCTCTCTCTCTCTCTTGCCCTCTCCCTTACTCTTTCTCCCCATCCCCTCCCTCTCTTTGAGAGTGTGTGTTGAATGACCATACACAGCAATGACCTTTAAGGTTAATTGACCACAAGCAGAACACTTGTTTCTCCAAAATAGACATTTGGGGTCAGTGTTTCCCTTCCATATTCTCCCCTGACCTACACTACACTAGATATCATTATCAGGCTTTTGTCATTGTTTCTTTCTCCCTTTTACGGACTTTTCTAAAAAAAAAAAAAAAAATAGCCACAGACACAAACACTCCTCCAGAGAACCCCAACAATTCATCATTAATGCAACACTGTGTGTATTTGTAGTGGAGTTCTACTGTATGTTCAGCTGTCTAGTATATCTATACTGGAAAAGACAATGAAATGCATAACACACTTGTTGTCTAGTATGTTTGAAACTTTGTAATGCTATAAAGCAAACTCTGAAAAATAAAGTTTTACTTCTGTTTGGATAGAGCTGTGCCTTAAAATTTGCCAGGACCCCCTCATCCACCACATGTACTTTGTTCAAAAGGTAGATATAAACACAGATTTGTCATGTTTAAGTAACACAAATATTTTTTTTAGAAAAAAAAACAAAATAAAAACAAGCATCTCATAATTCCAAGGACATAATTTTTTTAATTTCAGAATAAATATATTGAACTATGACAATACAAAAATACCACATGTTAACAAATAGCAAAATAGAGTAGAAAATGTCTCAAATGATGAATAACCTGCATGTTATGACCCAGCTCAGCCAGGGGAAAGAGGAAGTAACATTAAACCAAATGGAATTGGTTTTGAAAAGAAAAAGTTAGTTTTTGTTTAGTTTTTTTCTTTTTTTTTTCTTTTCAGTTTTAAACAAAAGGAGAACAAGGGGAGGGGACCATTAACAGTACGAATTACCTTTAGTTTAGGATTTACAAATATAACATCCTAATGAAATGCAGTCTAACAATAAAAAAACAATTAAGTCAAACAATAAAAGCATATGTAGTATTTCACCAAACTATGTAATACATTTACAAAACTTTGAAGAGAGAAGTATCAAACTGAAATCCTTTTAAACTCTAACCAAATTAACTCAAAAAAAGGTTTTACAAGTTAGACTTCTGAGCCTGTTTCCAGAAACTAACAAAGTTTTTTTTTTATTTATTTTTTAAATTTTTTTACAGTTTGAACAAAAGACAGCACAAACCAAACACTTGGTCACAAACAAAACCTACAACAATATGTTTGAATTAACAAATATTTTAACCATTAACTAACAAGTCAAGTTTCACAAGACACCCAAACAAAGTGGCGAGCTGATCAGATTAAATCACAGCCTTGCCCATGGACGGGAGAGCTGGATTTAAATAGATGGGCCACTTCTGTAATTGGAGGAGCATGATATGAACACTCCAACCAGAAAAAAGAGTGGTGTCCTTTGGGAAAAGTTAGATTAGGCCATCCAATCCAAGATGTGGAACCACACAACAGAGCCAGCAAACCAGCAACCTGCTACGGCACGGCATTAAAAAAACCAAATGGCTTTGGGCCATAACAATACAGAATAGTACTGGCTTAATTAGCACAGTACGGGACTGCTCAATCTTTGATTTATTGTGAAATATGTTTTTTGTCAAAGCGAACTGAGATCACAATTCTGTCAAGTCAAGTCAATAAATAACATTTAAAAACAACAGGTCATAACTAAAGTGCAAAAGTACAAAACTAATTATTTAAAAATAACTGACGTAAGACTAAATCAACTCACAGTGGGTTCAATATCAGGGAGAACAAATGTGTTTTTTAAACTAAAAACAGAAAGTCAAAAAGCCTGTCTAAAATTAAACGGCAGCTTGTTCCAAAGTTTGAAAACCACAACTGGAAAAGCCTGTACTGTGATCTTAAGACTACTTTTCAGAATGACCAACTCTGTCTTAACTGAAAGAATTTTTGCTGCGAAACAGAAAGGAGCAGGTACAATGAAAGCAAGAGATGTCCAAGAATTGAGTCCTGAGGACCCCACAGAAGAAAGGGGCTGAAGTGGACAGAAAATTTCCAATATTAACACAAACACTTTTGTCACTCAAGTATGAACAGAGCCAATCTATCGCTACAACTATAATCCCAACCCAGTATTCTAAATGAGGAATAACTATACTGTGTTCAACAGTATCAAAAGCTGCAGTTAGATCTGAGAGTACGAGGATCACAAAACAGCCAGAGTCATTCACTAAAATAATATCATTACAAACCCTTTACAAAGCTGTTTCAGGGCACTGTAAATGCTTAAAACCAAACTGGAAAACTTCAAAAAGCCATTTTTTTTTCAGGAAGGCATTTAATTGAATAAAAATATTCCCTCCAAGATTTTCAAGAGAAAGGGAAGTTTTGAGATTGATCTAAAATGTGAATAGACTGAAGGGTCAAGTCCAGTTTTTTTTTTTTTTTTTTAAATCAATAGATTTACTTCTGTATGTTTAAAAACATCAGGGACCACACTGGAGGCAATACTGCAATTTTTAATACCAAGGACAGAGGGTACAATTGAGGGTAAAACCTTTTTAAAAAAATATGCAGAAATAGGGTCAGTGGGGGAACCTGAGGGTTTCATATAACCAACCACTTTCTTTAAAAATGTAAGAAAAATGGGCTCAAACTGATTGAAGACGGCCAAGCAGGGGACAAAGATGGAGGGGTCAAGTGTTGAAAGTGGGATTGATGACCTGGTTGACTCAATCTTATCAACAAAGTAGCAGAGGAAATCATTACAAATATCCCCAGAAGCATTCAGACTGGTAGACTGAGGCATGTATAGAACAGAGTTGATAGTCTTAAAAAGAACACAGGGATTAAGACAGTTGGTGTCATGATCCATGCTCATGCCTTGTCTGGTCCTGCCCATATTCGTCAATCTCTCATTTACAGTCACTTCTTCCACCTGCGCCGGCTCCTATTTATGCCTTGGCGTCACTCCTGCAGAGTGCAAGATTGTCTGCCGCTCCTGCTACAGCTTTCAAGCCTGTACCAAGTTCCACAAGATTTTCCTGTTGCCGAACCTTGCCTGTGTTTTTGACCTTGTCTCTCGTCCTCTGCCTTGGATCTAGTCGAACCAAGCCTGACCTGGGCCACCGCCCCTCGCCTGTCGATTCGGACCAAGAGGCTAGTGCCAGCCCGTTGCCGAACCAAGCCTGACCCCGACCTCCGCCTCTCGTCAGCCCAGTGAGTCCAACTCAAGCGCCTACCTGTTGCTGGGACACAGCCTCCCTTCGTCCGCCATCTTTCCTCCTGGCGATCGGCTGCTCCTAAATAAACTCCTTTGGTACTCCTTCTTCGTGTCCGTCTTCCCTTTTGGCTCCGACGGACTCTCGTCACCTGACAGTTGGAGGCAATGATGTATATTTTTCTCTTATTTTACAGTGGTGTGATAACATTTCCAACACTTTTTAAACACATTAAAGAAACCTGTAATCAATCCTTTTTCCACTTTCCTGCACTGTCGTCTGGCCACTTGAGTGGTATCATTTTACCAGAGCTGAGGTGTCAGTTTGGGTTACCTGATTTTTAATGGGGCCACATATTCCAGGGTCTTGATATAAGTCTCCAAATACTGAGAGAGCAGCTCATGTGTAGTAAAACACACAGAGGGTCCAGAGTCAGTAACAGTATTACTGAAAAAGAAACAGAGAAGAAAACAGCAGTGGAAGAATTAAATATCAACGCAAACTAAATAAATAAATAAATGGGTGCACAAAATACATATGTCTGAGCTACTTTGCAGTTCATAATAGATTTCCTTTCGTTTTAATAGCACTGTTGGCTAATTTCAGTGAAATTAACCAACAATGTGACTTGTATTTAGCAGCAAGTCCAGATAAGCAAAACTTTGTGTACAATGACTGAAAATCAAAACATGTCACTTTTTACAATCCTGAAAAAGTAAAAGCAAATTGTTCTTTCCCTTTTTTTGTTGTTATTAAAGTTTCAATAGAAATGTAAACATAACTCTTTGAAAGCACCTGTAATCTATCTTGGGTCGCCAAATGCATTGAACTCATTATATAACCTAACTTTAAATTGCCCCTAGGTGTGAGTGAGAGCATGAATGGTTGTTTTTCCCTATGTGATGGTGTGCCTTGTGATGGACTTGTGTAGTGTCCAGGGTATACTCCGCCTCTCGCACAATGACCGCTGGAGGTTGGGCACTAGCTCCTTGTGACCAAGAGGAGGTAAAAATGGATAGAGAAGGTATGTGGAAAGTTGGCTTTAAACTTCAATTTTAAGATCTCTCTCTTCACCCACAATCACAACTTTTAAAGTCTCTCCTTCATAAAACAATAGATGCCCATGATTCTGTATATACATTACATTATTTACGTTCAGTTTTTTTCTTAGTTTTTATTCTGCCCTAGGTTTTCATATATGATTACACCATAGCAGCATGAATTACATTTTTGTGGTTAGCTCTGTCAAATGAAATCTTTGGTTTATCTCCACAAGCTATCTATTAGGCATTTATAAGCTATTTTTATAGTATATTTTTGCTGTTGCTTCATGCATTCTAAAACATGGACATTAGGTGACAGAAAGACTGTGTAAAGCTCTGCTCTGAGATGTTGATGGCATGCACAATGTGTTTATAATGTATGCTGTTTACGTGATGGAACAGAGGTCTATTAAGCAGTTACTCTGCCTCTGGTTTGGTGTGCTCTGTGTGGCATATGAATGAAGGATCTTATTGTTTAATGGCAAAACATGGAGCATAGATAATGAGAGGTATAGAGCAACACAAAATATTGTAGATTAACATATGCACTTAGACTTTTCACTGACTTTAAACCAAGTGTCATGCACAATCTACCATTTGTATGAGGGGTTACCCTAAAAGACTGGGAACTGTTGCATGATTGTGTTGTTGCTATGGATGTTTCTATGTTTAGCTTGAAGTGCCTCAAGGCCTCAGCAGGCTGCTGGTTCCCCCAAAGTGACATAAAACAGCAAAGACAAACAGCAACAAACAAAAGCAAACACAGTCACAAACAAAGAACTAGAAAGACTCAACCCTACAGCACAAACTGACAGATAAGCAGGCTGGCCTCTGCTCAACTCCCAGGGACAGTGCCTTTCCTTCTTTCATTATTTCTGTTTTCCCATTCGTCTCTCCTCACACAGTTTTTGATTTTCACAGGAAAATAAAAAGATAAAAGTTAAAAAAGAGGATGATAAAATTCAACATAGCACTTACAAATAAGGGCCACAAAAGAGTGTTGAGCTAATCATTAGTTGATGGATACCTATACGTTTTGGTTCACTCATGATTTGCAAAAGGTTAGCAAATCATGTCAGCGATCAATTTCAGCTACAGCCTCACCAAATTTAGTTCAATATCTGTTCAACTGATTGAGGTACAGCCATTTTTGTTTTTTGCAAAAGTTGATTAGCTGTGGTGGCTATCTTGAATCACGTTGACTCCAAAAGTAATCAGTGGTATATGTACAGTCAATGATTACTTTCTGAAAATTTCATTAAAATCTGTCAATTCGTTCATGAGATACTGTATTTTGCTAGTACAACAGAACACACACACACACATGCACAAACCTTAGAGTGGACTGGGTATAAAAAGAACATTTGAGAGAGGCTGAGTCTCAGAAGCTAAAATAGACAGAGGTTCATCAGTATGTGAAAAACTGCATTTAAAAATAGTGAAATTTTAAAATAATGTTTGCCTCAATGGAAAATTTGGAAGACTTAGAATATCCAATCATATACAGTTCACACACTCATCAAAAGATTTTAAAAATCTTGAGAAATCTCTGTGTGCAAAGGACAAAGCTGAAAGTAAATATTGGATGCCTGTGATCTTTAGGCCCCCAGGCGGCACTGCAATAAAAAAGGCTTTGTTCTGTTATAGACATGGGATCAAGAACACTTCCACAAATGTGACCCGTTTTGGGAAAATGAGTCATAATTTGCACAGGTGGCAGTGCAGGAAAAGTGAAAATACTGATTATTGTGGTCGGTCTAATTCAAATTTGCAAAACAATTTGCCCATAGAGACTCTATCTAGTGAGCTAAAAAGCAAAAGGGGGATTACCTTTTTGAAATAAGGGGGTTGAGTTCCTGATGAAATGACTACACACCAATAAAACCATGTTTTCATACCGGTACTCTTGGTAACAAAACTTGGTTGTTGCCAGCAAAAGATTTAGTCAGTTCCAAATTGTTTATAGACTATTCTTAAAATAAAATAGGATACAGCTTAGTAAACATCAACATGTAGTTATTTTTAGATGTGTTGCTGCCATCAAATCCAATTGGTTTAAAAAAAAACAGCTTAAACATTTAGATATGTTTACCATGTTCCATTGTGAATAAATAACTGGGTTTATGATATTTGGAAACCTTGACAATTACTAATCACACTGATAAAATCAAATCAAACAAGACATGCAATACTGGAAATTGCTTTTTTAAAATTAAAATTACCTTTTTTAAAGAGAAGCTCACTCTGACAACTTTTCTGGGATGCAAAAAGGTTAATAACAACTTTGTTAAATATTTGTTAGCTACACTTGCTATTGGCCAATCCGTTCGCTGAAATCAGGTCACAGAAAAAACATTTTGCTGCTTTTCCGTTTTTGAATATCCTTTAGTTTATCCACACCCAATCTCTTCACTTCCCTCTCAAAGGCATTAAGGAAAAAGGTGAGAAACAAAATAAAATGATAAATAAAAAAATTATCCACATCGTTTATGTATTTCTTTCTCACCATCGTGCTCAGTACACGACAAACCACACCCACATACACTCACACTCGAGGCACATTATTGTAAGCCCACCCTCATTGGCAAAAGCCTGAGGCCTTAGGCTGACCCTGGGCTGAACTAAATTAGCCCCAATGAGCAGCAAACGAAGGGGGCGGGACAAGCCGTCTGTCAATCAGTCTGTACCATGAAATTACATTCAAATATTGGGGCTGTGAAAAGTTAGCCCTTTGGAAAGATGCTGGGGTTTAATCGAGACTGTTTGGCAATGGTTTCGTTATAAATTTCACAAAATGTGATACAATATTTTTATTTGTGCTTAATAGGTATTTTAACATTTTTATTGTAAACACTAGGGAGGACTTAGCCCTACTAGCCCATTCATACCAGCCATCTCTGTATATAAGTGTGTTTATGTACCCTTGTCAAAGTGTAAGGCAGATGGAAAGGAAAGACTGTGTAGTTTAAAGAGCACCCTTTTCTCCTTTTAGTGCATAGCAAACATGGGTTAGCCTATCATCTCATGATGGCGTAAAGTAATACTGCAGAGAAATAAAACTTCCAGTTGTCTGGTTGCCACGCACAGATGTGTATGTGTATGGAATTAAATATTTATTTAAAGTGTTGTATTGATGCCCAGGCAACTTTCTATTTCACAGTTAACTTTAATCAATATGTCAAATAAATCAGACATTAAAAGATAAATTGTGGCTTATTGACATGATATTTCTATAAGTCATTTGGGGCTTTTACTGTAGGTTGATTGCACCTCACACATAGGCAATCCTCTGAACCAGATTTAATGTCAACAAGTGCCCTCGTTAGAAATGACTTGCCCTTCTGCAACCGTGTCTTTTCACTCTTTTTTTCTCTGAGTTTGACACACACTGAGCCCAGGATAATTGCTCATTTCTAAATGTGCTGGATTAGCTGACCCCATAAAACAATAGTGCCACAGAGCGCCTAGAAAAGAATTACAATCTCCAAATGAGTTTTTATTTTGGGTTACATCCATTAATAATGAAGTCAGCTGTATGCTGTTGGAGATTGTGCCTGGGCCATGTCACAAGCTCATGAGAAGGTCAGGCCTTTGGAGATGCCAAAGTGCAAAGAAAGGACAAGATATAAGAGGTTGGGCAGAGATTGTGGATCAGTCAGAGGACAAATGAGTCATATCTGCTGCACTGACTGATAAATTACCAAGAGGCAAATGTGAGTGGAGCAATGTTAAGTCTAAATCTACTATACAAAAGCCTAAAATGTGAGCATTTTAATTATTTTGATTTTCAAACTTCCAACCACTTCAGTCAATAGGGCGGACAAACAGTGAATGATATGTTGGTATAGAGGAGACATTTGTTCTTTGTGGTGTTGGTGTGTTTGTGTGTGTATGACATATGTGAACCTTCAAAAATAACAATGGCTATATTTTCAAGAACAGCAAAGACTTCTTTATTTTAAATTTAACGATTTCCCAAAGATACTGCTTACAGGAGTTGCCAAATTTTCATTTATTGTTGCATATCATAATTCAAATTATGATTGAAAAATGACATTTGGTGGTAAAGATGTGCATAATGTAAAGGGATAAAAGACATACAGTCAAAGTCAAAAAATGGTTGATAAAAGACAATGAAATTTGTGGGTTTGCTGCCATGAAAAAAAAAAAAATAGGATAGTGACTAAAAACCGTAAGTGTGGACCTACAGTGTTAAATATGGAAACATGGTAGAAAATTTATGTGAATATATTTTGAAATGTTTGTTTTGAATGTCTATGTGACATAGTATTATTTCCCTTTCTAAATGTCATTCAAAGAGTCAGTAAAATAATACCAATTGAGGACATTCCAAGAATTCTTTCTTGGAGACTTTTATTAAAATAATTATTTTAATAAATAAAGTATATTGTTATAAACAAAACATAAGTGTTGGATTTGTCTAACATTATGGCTTTCTACTTTTGGTCACTGTGAAACCTAATTTACAACCTGAAAACCAAAAAAAGGAAGAAAAAAATATATAAAAATGCAAAATAGATTAATAAAATGACAACAGTATGAATAAAAACTGTCCATGAGCATTGGCAAAAAAACACAAACTATTCTGTGTGAAATCCTTCAAAAAGTTCTGCAGCATTATCAGTTTAGGCGAGTCAAATATGGTATAAAAGTTGTGGACACTCACTTACAGATAGATTCATTGTGTCCTTTTTTAATGTATTGAGTGAAGCCAACACATTTAAACACTACTACAAGTCGAAATTTCTGTGTATAGCACATTTCATACATAGTAGCCCAATGTGCTTTCAGCAAGGACAGAAATACAATTTGAAAATATATAAAGCTACACATGCATACAATAAATAAGACATCAAAAATATGAAAAAACATATGCACACAATCACACGCATTAATAAAAATGTAACAAGAGCAGATTCATAAAAGTGCTAATACTATATAGACAATAAAAAACAATCATATGCTTGAGCAAATACAAAGTTTGGAAGTTTTAAACCTTTTATTAAAACTATTTACAGTGGGGCTTTTCAGATCTAGAGGCAGTGTATTCCATTTCACACAAATACAGAGGGCAGATTCCACCAATTTGGAAAATATATGAGGTATAACTTTTTTATCATGGTCTGCAAACCTGAGTGATCTGTCTGGTGTAGAACTAATTAACATTTCACTTGCTGTATATACTGTGATGCAAGGGTTTTAAAACTTTATAAACAAGTAACAAGCTTTTAAAATTGATTCTGCTTTCAAAAGGAACCCAGCACAGAGATCTAAGGACAGATGTAATGGGTTCACGCTTCCTAGTGTCTGTGAGAATAAAAGGAGCTGCAATTTGAATTAGTTGCAGTCAATGGCACAATTTGTGAGGCCTGAAAAAAGAGCATTAAAATAGTACAATTTACTTGTTATAAGTGCATGAATTAATTTTCAAAGTCAGATTATGATACAAACTCTTTCACTTATAAACTTTTACCGTTTTAAAGATTTTCTTAAATGACAAATGGGTATTTGGTAATATGACTAATATGACAGAGGCAAGAAACTGAGCAGAGTCTTTATTCAGAGTACACTAAATATTAGTATTTCTATTTAGCCTTTAGCATGGACAAAGGCCTTTGCCTCTTTCTCTATACTCAATGCTCTATGACTGTTCCCACATCTGATAAGGTACAAACTTGATAACCATTTGACAGAACATCACTGAAAAATAAGAAAACTATTTATTTAAAGGCCCTTAAGATAAGTACATTGTTGTATTCAAAGAAAATTGACCCTCTGATCCAATGTCAGGTGAAAACCATTCTTGTCTGTCTTTGTCTTTTTGTGGAGGGCAATAATAAGAACAGTGCAGTATGCAAACATCTTTTTGCACCATGCAAATTTGTAAAACTCTGTTAAATATAAATTTACTATAGCTCATTCTTACCTATCAGCAAAATTGTTGTTCATCCATTATTTCCCAAATCTTTCATTTGTACTAAATACCTGTTACTAGAGTCTAAAATAAAGAAAAAACAAACAAACAAAAAAATACAAGTTATCGTTATCAGCTAATTGGTTTAATATGTGTTTGCCATGGATATGTTGATTATGAATGCTGCTTTGCTTGTTGCTAAGTGAAATATCAATGACATGCAAAATAATGCAATACCCTTGTGTCTGCTGCTGCAAATCTTTGCTATCTGTCCCTAAAATGTCCAACAGGAATGATACACCCACTACTACTAATTGGTCATGAGCTCATTCCATTCAATCACCAATTGATTTTTAAAGCACTTTTTTAAAATCAAACAATCATAAACAAACTGAGGGTTAGAAAAGACCTAAACACACACTGACCTTTTAGCTTCAATCTATCATCGTCTGGTTATTGTTTAGAATGTAGTTCAAATTGAAACTTCAGGTGTACAAAGGATATTTCAGTCTCAGTAGTTAGAGAACATTTTCTATGTTCTCTAGCACACAGAATGAATTATATTACTTTTTGCTGCATGAGCAACTCGTAGTGGTTGGTAATTGGATCTGGTTAGTATAGCATAAAACTTGCTTCATGTTTTACGGCCAAAATCAATTAGCCTTCTGAATTGATTGGGAACATATTACAGAGAAGCAAATAAACTCTGGAGGAATTTATAGCCATTAGAAATAGTAACAATGGCTGATATGATGAATGGATAATAATGGCTGTGTCAATGGCTTGTCATGCATAATTATGACATTCAGTGGGGCTGCTCTGGTACTATTGGAGAACATTGTCAATAAACAACTCTGTGGAAATATTGTTTTCTTTTTTCTTTCTTTTTTTGCCAGTCTTTGTGGTGAGAGTTTTATGATGAGTTGACAAAAGCTGCTGACATACAAGAGATAAGCAATTTGCTTCATTTGAAAAGAAGGCCAACCCTTATTTCTGTTTTTGTGCAATTTCAAGATGAGACTACTTACTTATTTGCAGCGACCAGGAGTTTCTTGAATTTTGCAAGGAGGGGGATGGAGAAAAGGCCAGTATGCAAAGTTCAGTCAGTTGAGACTCAGAGTTTGCTGAAACAACCCATTGAGTGCTGACTTTAAGATGAAGTCGGAAAGCTCATTATTGCTTCTTAAGCAGCCATGGCCTGAGGTATAATTGAACATTTAAACTTAGGAAGCTAAATCAAGAGGTAAGGTATAAAAATAGACATGATGTTCAGTATACCTGGAGTATACCAATTTTTAACCATTTTTGTCTATCAAACATTCTAGAGCTGGCAGTATATAACAAGTAGCAGTTCCAGTTTGATCTAAATTTAAAAATATATAATATATATATATATAATTCTGTTTTAAAATAAGCCACAAAAACCAAACAATTTTTAAAGAGCTTTTAATGACTTATTTTCGATGCTTGATTCCAGTACTGTTCGCTCTACCTGTGGCCTTCAACGCAGTGAATCTCTTCTCATTTGTTTGAGGATTCAACTTCAATTTTTGTTGCTTGTTTTGAGAAGTCTTCCTTGTTTGGTACCACCTTAATTGTCTGAACATTTGCACCTTCACACTACATCTTGAGTACTGATGCTGTGTTCCATTTACATTAAAACTCATAACTGGGAAGTCAGAGTGGCGTAATTTCCCACTTGACCGCGTTCCTGTTCTCCCGCTCAATGAGAGTCGGAAACAAGTTGGACATCCGCAAAGCCTTTATGTTTCTCGCAGTTTTGGAATATGAAATCTTACTAAATAGATGAGTTTTAATACTTGCTATACACACATTAAAAAGTACTAGTTGCACAAGTAATTAAATGTGAAAAACAATTTAAAGAACAAATTTTAACAGTAAAAATAACAATTTAACTACTGAAGTTGTGAGTAGCAGCCATCTTGAAATCCTATCTGGGGGTAGTCAGAGTTGCTCCCACTTTCCGAATGGGAAGCACCACTCAGAAGGGGCGTTCCTGTTAAAATGTGTGACTAGGAACTTGGAAATTCCCATTTCCCAGTACTATTGGAACACAGCATAAAATCTCCAAATGTAAGAAATCCGCTGTTTTTCCCACTAACATGCTTCATCTTCAGGTTGAGCTGGAGAAAGCCGTTTTTGCTCCTGTTAGGCAGGGCTGTCTCTGTTCAGCTGTTTATCATCAGGAGCTGATTACCTTCTGGGTATAGAAGGCAGAACTGAAGGACCAGTGAGGAAAACTTCCTTGGTTTAGACATAATCAGTGTTCTAATCCTTTTAGCTTTTTTGAGTATAATTTTCTAAGTGTAAATTTATGGTTAAAGTTCTAAGTTTAATATCTACCAGTGATGGCCAGATGAAGCTTTGTGAAACATTGAAGCTTTCCAGCCAATTGTGTTTCAAAATGGTTCATTTCTTGAGGCTTCAAATGCTCAGCAGCTTCACCTGTTGATCAAAGGTTTGAGAAAAAGAAAATGAAGTGAAAAAAATGAAAAATGTAAAAATTCTTACAATTATATATTGTTTAAAATGGTTTCTAAGGCATTGGAACAACACAACTATAGGTTTTAATATTCTATTTGTTTTTTTGTTGGTAGGAATGTATATGTTTAACTCTAAGAATAGATATAATATTGTGTTTTTATATCATTTTTCCTGCCTTGTTGACATGAAATTTAAGTTGTTCGGAGATTATAAAAACCTTAAGAAAAATCTAAAAGTTTTTTTAGACTGTTTAGTTCTGCACTGCAGAGAAACTTCAGACCTGAAACTGTTTGATTCCTTTATGTTTTGCTGTATCGTATCAGTAGCATCAGATGCTTGTTTTGTGTTGCTCCGGTTTGTTTAATTTATTTAGATATTCATTTAAGTTTTTATAAGAAAACTTTACAGAGGGTCGCAAAAAAGTCAAAAGTTAAGAGATTTGTTTTAGCTTCTTGGACATTTCTTTCTTTATTTCCCCCACTTGTCTCTGATGTCTGGGATTCAGTTCTGTGAGGCTGAAGCAAGCCTTGAAGTGGGGTTTGATTTAAAATTGGCCTTCCTGCTCAGAGCATGATTCTAAACTTCTGTTCAATTGGCCTATCACTACCTGAATGACCAAGAATTTTCACCAGCATGTGGCTCCTAATCTGTGAAACAGTCTACCTTTCCAGACTAGAGCTTTCCACATTATTGATCATTTTAAATAACTGTATAAAACTGTTTATTCTCACTAGCGTTTAGTCCTGGTCGAGCAGGATTTCATTGCTTTTAAATGTGCTCCCATAGGGAAGTTTAACTAAGGAAACAACACTGTGGTTATGTTTTCAAAATACATCTATAAAGTAATAAAATGAATTGTCTGAGAAGACAGTGTAGACCATATAGTAGCTCAAAGTAATGTCAGCAAAATTGGACGTCATAAGAAAACAGAAAAGTTGAGCAATTGAAAAGAAAACAGCATAGTGGATTACCAATGGATAGAGAGCTGGCAATATAAGATGACAGGCTGCGTAAAGAAAAGCCTATAAAAACAATAAAGCTAGAATCGCTGTGTATTAAGCATCCACAGGGCTGAATGTGAATGAGCATGAGGAAAATGGTAGTTACAGGTTAGGGGGAAATCCTCAATGGCTCAATTACACAGACTTGTATATCCTGAGGGGACTGCTTGATAGGTCTATTAGCTCATAGTCAGGGTACCAATGCTGCCTGTGGGACCTTTACTTTAACACACACCCCAAGTACTTGAACATACCTACACACAGCAGACCACACATATGCACAACACACATTGTTGAATTATTAAAGAAATCCACTGAGCTAAGTATATATTGTTTAACACTGCTGGTTTTGGGATATCTCTTGTGAGCTGCCTTAGTTCTATAATATCTGAAAGAAGTACAAGTCGTGTGTTGTTAAGTTTTGTTGTCTGTTGAACAGTCAAACTGCACTATCACAGGAATTATCATTCTGTAAGGCAACGGAGTGTCACACAGTTTGTAGGATTAAAGGCAGCTGCCATCACAAAGTAAACATAGCAAACAAAAAGAGTCCTGGTTGAGCAGAATACCAGGACTCTTTTCCTGGTTGAACATAAGATGCTATAGCAGAATCCTCTAAAAGCCCCTTTGTTCAATCTATGACATGCGTTTAATCAGTACTTTATGTTAAAGTTAATATCACATAGCATCAGTTAATTGTCATATTCACAGATATTTCTGTGACCATGGACACTCTCATATGAGCTATTTAAAAGGTAATAAAACACAAGTACCAGCTGGTTTTTAGCACAAAATAAATACTAGTACATCTGTAAAACCTAGCTCAAATTGTGCCTTGATTCTTCATTGAGATGCAGCTGTTCTTTTTCCACTCAGCCTTTTACTGGATTTTCTCAACTGCTTTTAGTCAGGCCCTTAATTTTCTAATTTCCCTTTAGACCTTTAAAGATAAAACTGTACTGACAGCAACTATCCCAGGTGGTACCATTTTTTAGGTGGTCACCCAGAGGATTTGCAAGGGTGTGTTCAGAGTTGAAAAGTTTAGTTTAATTAAAACAAACTTTGGCACAATTATCCTATTAGCACTGGTCATTTGAAAAAGTATAAAAGCAGAACCACCCTAAAAATACCACCCTAAAAAAAAAAAAGTTTGTATCTCAAACAAACAAAAGTATGATAGGATTTTTACTGGAATATGATTGCAGTACAAATGAAAAACATGCAAACATACATTGCACATTGATTCTTGTTTTCCAACTTAACTATTTCTTATATTGTTATAAACTGTGTTTGTTATTACAGTTCAGTCAAATCTTTTGGAACATGTTTTTTCAGAATGTCATTTCTTGTGTACAAAACACAAAATCACTCATTCACTTACTCAATTTTCTGTATCTTTTTTGCCCTTTTTGGAATTGGACCCAATGACAGTGTAAACAGGTGAGAACTGGGGTATAATTTGGACAGGTCACCAGTCCATTGGAGGCCATAAACAGTGACACACGGGACAAAAAACAATGCACACTCACAAATACATCTAAAGTCAACTTATCAAGTTAACAATGTCAACTTTGCTTAGTTAGCCTGCATGTTAACTGGAGATTTTCTCAAACACAAAAGATGGAGCACTTTTTCAAATGTTTCCTATTGATTATATAAATTTTGTATTTGGAGCAAGAGAGCATTATAAGGTTACGTTATAGATGTTTTCTTGCAACAAGGCTGCCTTTGTAACAAATTCAACCTAATTATGACAATGGAATAAATTTGGCATTGGTCTAAAATATGAAAAAAAGAGTTTGCGTATACAACAAGAGCAAATGGAGTTATTATGTTTTTTTTATTATTTAAAGTTTGCAATTTGTCCATACGCTGTGTTGGTAGAAGTGTATCATAAGAAGCTAACAGAAAAACAATAATAAAAAGTTTAAAGGTTAAAGGTCATAAAAGTTTAAAGATTCACTCGCAGTGAAAATGTAAGCAGTGCATTTAATTAAAGGCAGTTAAAAAAAATAACATGCATTATTTCAGAACTAGACCACATTTTTACCAGATACAGACTATATTGGTATATTACCATCATTATATAATTCTCCACAGTTTGAAATGAAGATTCATTACGCAGCCATGCATATTGGCATCTTGCTTAGAGCTTTTATTGTGTTGAAAAGTGCTGTCACTGCAAGACAGGCTTTTCTCCCTGATCTTCTCTCTATATGTCCTAATGCCTTGAGAGTAAATGGCTTTACAGAAAAGCACTTAAAGAAAAGGTTTGGGAAATGAGGCAGTGAGTGTGTGTGTGTGTTGATGTGTGTGCAAATATTACTGGTTAGTTTTTGCTTAGCCACTCTTTACAAAATGTCTATATTTGAAAAAAAAAGTTAAATGCCATAAGTTTATACACACAATTATTACATATAAAGATGTCATGGGCTTGGAAGCTTTTTATAAGTTGACAACATTTGGGTTGATTAGAGGCACACCTGTGGATGCATTTTTAGGAAATTGTTGACGTCCACAACTTTAGTTCATCATTGAGTACAATTTCCAGTTGCCTGAAGGTGCCACATCCATCTGTTGAAACAATTATATGCTAGTATAAACAGAATGGGAATATCCTACAATTATGCTGCTCAGGGAGGAGACAGGTTCTGTATTTCTGAAATAAACATATTTTTGTGTGAAATGTATGAATCAACCCCAAAACAAAAGCAAAAAGACCTTGTAAAGATGCTGCTGAAGCTGATAAGAGAGTGTCATTATCCACAGTGAAATAAGTCCTGAACTGACATGGACTAAAAGGCCACTCAGCGAGGAAGAAGCCATTACTTCGAAAGCAACATTACAAAGTCAGATTGCAGTTTGTAAATGCACACAGGAACAAAGACTTGAATGTTTAGAGACATGTCCTAGGTCTGATGAAACTAAAACTGAACTGTTTGGCCATAATGACTATCACTGGATACAGAGGAAAATGGGGAAACTGAAAGCCTGAGAACATCATCCCAACTGTGAAGTACAAGGGAGGAAGCATCATGTTGTGGAAGTGTTTTGCTGCAGGAGGGACTGGCGCACTTTACAAAATATTGGTATCATGAGAACAGAACATTATGTGGAAATATTGACATCAGACAAAGTTAAAGCTTTGGCATAAACGGGTCTTCCAAATTAGCTACAAAGTGGCTTAAGGACAGCAAAGCCTTGATTTTAATCCCATAGAAATTTTTAAAAGATGTGCAAGCAACATGGCCTATAACCCTGACTCGGTTACAGATTTTCTCAGAAGGAATAAGACATTCTATCAAACCTTTGTGAGAAGCTTGTGGAAAAGTTTGACCTTGGTCATAAAGTTAGAAGGCAAAGTTACTAAGGAAATCCATGTAAACGTATGAAGAAGGTGATATTAAAAAATAAAAACAATTCTCTAAAAAATATTTCTCTTATCGATAGAGCTTTGAACAAACAGAAGTAATTCTAAGAATCCTAACGACCCAAAACTGTAGAGGTTAGTCTGACAGTGAGAAAAAAAATGGTGTTTTACAATGTCTACAACATACTGTAAACCATGTTTTGGTAATGTTTCTTTTTTTTTTTTATTCTGGCTTCAACTTTCAGGTTCCTATTGGATGTCTAGTAAATAATAAATTGTTTGTGTGTTTGACCCATATGTCTGTAATTTTAAATTTCAGTCAAATAAGGAGTAATATTGTACTTTTTATGTCAACAGTCCAAAATGTAAAACATGCTTTTCTCACCAAAAGTTTGATAAAATATCTTGTAGTTCCTAAGTGGAACTAACTTACAGAAATCAGGGCAACTGAAAATATTTACCATCTTTGTCACTGTGAAGGCTACACCAACAGGAGTAATTGATGTGTCTTCTACCACTCCTTCTCCACAAGCTTTGTAGCTTGTAGACTTTGCATTTGTATACAAATGTATTTGTATTCTATCTAATCACTGGTTGTTCCATTTATTTTTCTTACTCTTTTCAGATATTGTTGTAACTGAGCCTTAACTACTTCTGGTGAGCCATGATCCCTCCCTGGTGTCTAATTAATGTGATCCTGCTGAGCGACCAGTTTTAACCAGCTCCACTCCTGTGCCAGCAGTTCAGTCATGGTAAAAGGAAAATAAAAGTACAAACATACCCAAATCATGTCTATAAATACAGAATATACACATAGGCAGGCAATTATAGTTGCAAACATTCATATTAAAAATCTAAAAGATAAAGCATTTTGATCTGCTGACTTCTCCACAAAGATAGTAAATTGTGATTAGCATTAAAGACTTGAAGTTTTTCATGAAAAAAAACTAAACCAATTTTTTTTATTGATCACAAGCTAACATAAAAAAAGTAAATGAAAGAAAGGCATGCAAAAAGTATGTGCGTGTGTGTGATATTTAAGACATCTGAAAAAACAAAAATGAAATTCACCATATTCAGATTTTCTAACTGTGAATCAACAAATACAATAAAAACAACAACTAATTACTTTGGCCTCAGGTGGGCCAGATGCTGATGTATAGTTGTAATACAGTTAAAACATTTAAAGAAGAAAACATATTTTATGGAGACTTTAAAAGACATCACTTCATGACAATTACTGGTTGCATTGAATAATAATACCAAAATGTATGGTTTAACAAAGTTTAGCCAGACTATCAACTGTTCATGCAAAAGTATACACTCTCTCTTATTTCATTTAGCAGCCTCAGGAGACCAACATTTGCATAGTAACACAGACATTGTTTGATTGACAAAACAGCAACAAATTAAACAAACAGTGTTTTGTGTATGTGTAGAGGTTGATTATTTTCTAATGTAGTGTTTTCACGCTTTGAAGAAGACGCTCATTCTGTGACTGCTGTCACTACTCATAAAGTACTTACTACTGATAACTATCTGACAAAACATGACTTTGAAAATCCCAGTCTGTCCCTTAATTTGGGAACTTGGCGGTTTAAGTTAGGAGTCTGGAAAATAAGAAAAGTTTTATTTATTTATTTATTTAATTTCACAAATAAACAAATGTCCTTTATTTAGCATCTCTGTGCTGTCTGTGCCACCAGATGTTAAAGATTAAATGAGGATGTATGTTTAAAATTAGTTCAAGATTGGAATAAGCATGAACACATACACATTAGAGGAAAAACACACACACACACACTATGTCAAAACATACAGTCATTGAGCAAAAAGGCATCAGCAGTGTCAAAGGTCAGAGTGATTTGAAAATTACTTTCTTACGGTCATAAATTGAATGTCACCAGCAAAAGGCCTCATGTTCATGAATGTTTTAGCATGAGCGGAATGGAGTGTGTACTTGGGTCAAGTGTGTACAGGTGAGTGCATCTTTGTGTTTGTGTGCAAATAGATTTCTTATCAAGTGTAATTGATAAACAGTGAACGTAACATCTCTGAAGTGGATTTCTAGGTATTACTAGCAGTCTTTATTAGACATTTGTTTTCAAAGACTCGCCCTTTGTCAAACCCCATAAGTCACATTAAACATTTTGAAAATTGTGATGTAACATCAGGAAATCAAATAGTTTATTCTCTTTGCACAACTCAGCTCATAAACAGGAGTGAAAAACAGAGGCATTTCTTGAAATATACATGCTGGGATTTTAGAAAGGAAATACTGTGTACCTCTACATTATTCATCTAGGCACACTTCTTTCAGAAGAAAACATTCCTTTACCTCAGAGACATTATTTCTTTAACATATTTTGGCCTTGCATTTTAAAAATATGTTTCTAAATAACAAGCTAAGGCTTTCCTTTAGATTTTTTTTTCCCTTCCATGTGTTTTGATTTCGTTTTTTATTTTTTAAGAAATCATTCCTCAACCATCTATGGGTCATAATAGCAATTAAAGACACCTCACAGGGCTTTGTTGGAGCAAATCAAGCAGAGACGAAGAGCACGGAATTGAGGAAGAGCACCAGAAATGAAACACAATGAGAAAAGTGCAGCAGGAAGAGATAGAGTGTGAGGATGGTAAAGAAAATGAATAAGAACATAAACAAGTCGCTCACCTCGATTTCCTCTCCTTCAGTCTCATATATAAATGTGATGGTACCTCTCCCCACACAAAACCCCATAGGCAATTTAAAGAAAGTAGGCCAAAATGAAATATGGCTGCAATATAGAAACAACACTTTAGACACATAGCAGGCTGATAGGACCCCTTTGTGTGTGCACATAAATGAACGTGTGCACCCACGAACAGACTGAGTTTGGAGTAGGTATATGGGTGAAATGGGACACTAAGTGGGCTGTGAGACAGTAAAGTGTTTTATTAAGATTGAACTGGAAGTGAGATTTCAAAATGCAATTTTACGCCATTGAAATTGCTGTATAATCAATCATTGTCTTATTTTTTTTTTCTCCTCTCATGTCAGTGCCAACACACAAACAGAAACACACAGATGGTTCTAGTTACCCTGCAGTCAGAACGTTTTTACACTTTCCCAACCTTTTAGCTGCCCACCATCCTGTCGCATAAACAGGATAAATCCCTGATAATCTGTGTGAAAGCCATGAGCAAGGATCGACTTACACACAAGAGTGAAGCCTGACCCAAATATGGATGCGGGCATTAGCCAAAAATGTGACCTATTAGTAATGTGATGTCATACATGATTGCATTCAGACCAAAGAGAAGAAAGTGGACATCAAATGGCAAGTGGCAGTGAGAGATGACACATTTCCTTGTTTGGGACTTGAAGGCTTAATTACTTTGGAAATTACATACTACAACATCAGTAAAGCAGACATTAATCTGACTTAAATATCCAGTTCCAAATGGTTTAAAGATGTTTGGAAAATTAACGTAACAGGTTCTACCACTTCTGACAAATCCAAAAAGCTACAGATGGACCAAGAATTATGAGAGTGCTCACAAACAGAAATTCCTTTTACACTCATCTGAATTCCCTGTAGGTTAAAATAATAATAAAAAAAAACACAAATACCCAGCAATGCAAACATGGCATAAAAGTTAGAAACCTTTACTAGTAGTTAGTGTTCAGCAATGTGATATAATGTCGACACGCCAGGCTTCACTACTGAATGAAATGCTTTAAGTTTGAACAGTTAAGTTGATGATTTGTTTGACCAAAGAATAGTTTTCCACTTCATCTCAGACTATTTTAATAGAAAAGCTGCCTGTCTCAACTTGCTCTCTTTGTATCTTGGAGTTTTATTTCATGCAAATAAGCTCTGATAACAAACAGTGGTGTTTTTTAGAAATATTTCTGAGCCAATGCAGTAATGTCAAACACAAAGCCACACTTGATGGCCTTAACCCTCTGTGGTTGATGGATGCGCTGGCGCATCCTAGTCACGTGATTTAAATCACTCTAGATGCGCCCTCTCTGAGACTTGACTTCAATTTGTGTCAAAAGTACAGACTTCAGACTATACACCAGTTTTTAAACTGTGTTGATAGGTCAAGGAAAAGCAGAGTTCTGATAAATTATGCACGCCACATCTTGGTCTGAAAATCACCGCCATGTTTGAAGCGCGTTAGAGCGAGAGTGTCAGAGAAAAAAAACACCTCCATCCTCCATGTGATCTCACCCTCACCAAATGAAAAAGCCCACACCTCTGTCTATTCTGACTGAGGGCCAACATCATCTGTCAACCACAAAACATCTACAGGAAGAAGGAGAAAGAGATACAAAAGTTGAAGGAAGTTGGGCGGCGACAAAAGAAAATAATTAAAAAAAATACAGCGAACGCATGAGTGAGTAATGACATGAAGTCACAACCTGAAAAAACAAAGAGCAATTACCCAGAAGTTTGGTTTTGTATGTTACAGGATACTTTATGGTGACTTTATCCTTAGGTTGAAAAATGAACAGTATGTTACATTGTGTGCATGGATACATTAACTCTTGTACAGTCTTATTTAACCCTGTCAGACTCAACTACTTATTTTTTTGTAATTAATTAGTGAGACACCTTTGGAAACACGTTAACCAGTCATCTCACAGTTGTTATCACATTGCGTCTGTTTATTAATTCACTTATTTATTTGTTTTACCTCCTCTAACCTAATCTCACTGCTTCTTTAAACTTGTTTCTGCTCCAAGTCAGTAAAAGAAAGTCTTTTCCTTTACTGTAAGGGCTATAAGACACCAGACATTTCAGATCATACACAGGTTGAACCGGTGCTTGTCCGTGCAAGTGTTGGGAGAAGTTTGGAAGCCAAGACATTCCACTGTAACATTTTGATACTCTCATTTTGATATTGTGCAGGTTTTCTTGATTCCCAGGATTGCTGATGAGACAGTCAGGGTCTAAAGCCTTTTTTCTGGGGTTAGATAAAATGTTCTGTGGACAAATTTATGATTTAGATAAATATGTTGCACACAGTTTTATCAGTGCTACAAATACACAAGGGCCCCTGACACCATGGCCTCAAATATTTGCAGTATGAAAGCATACACACATAGAGTGCATATTCAAATAAAACAGAGACTGACAAAAAGAGCATGACATAAACCAATATCCTTCTCTCTAACACTATGATTGGATATTTGCTATCTCTTTGCTCCAGGCTTTTACACAAGAAATGAATTAAATGTTTTTGTGTCTTTTTTTACTGTTTTTTTGTTTTTTTTTTACTGCTCAGTTCTGCCTTCATACCAGCAGATTGACATTAAAAGGGCACAAGTAAAATTAACTTGTGTGTTTGGGGGGAGGGGGGGGGGGTCACTACACAGCCTTTTCTGATGAGGATGGAATAAAAGACATTCACTCAAAGGCGCCTATCAAATGCCTGTCATTTCTTCGTTTAACCACCTAATACCCCCCGCCCCCGCCGATGGTGAGCAGTTAGGACAGAGATGGTGCTGTCTTGCATTTCAAGCAAATTACTTGCTGCATGTTTCTCTACTTTTCCATCTCTTCTCCCATCTCTCTCTGTGCATTTACCCTGCCTGCCTGCTGAGTTGTTCATGATTTTAAAAAGCCAGACCTCTCATTGCCCCCTTTTGCTTTCCTCTTGGTTAATATGTGAATATAAAGTTGTCTAATGTGTTGAAATAGATGGACAGAAAGAGGTGTGGACAACAGAAACAAATACTTCCTTAAAAAGTAGCAAGACAATTCCTCTAAAGCAATCAGTTATAATTATGACATGTACAGACAGAGGCCTATGTCATTGCCTTAAAAGGACAGTTAATTTTTTTGGGGGAAAATAATTCTGTGGAAATGTAATGGAAAATTATAAGCTGTTGTTGACAACTCTTTGAATAACCTCAGTTTGAAGAAAAAGAGCTTAATTCTGACTTAATTGACAAGCTAACAGCTAGTCCGAGCAGACGCAAGTACAAAGTGGTTTGCTGCCATCTTAAAACACCTCTAATCTTAAAAATAGCCATGTAATGCGAAGATGAGAGAGGTGTAATGATCTAAAATGGGGGGTGTGCAACAACTGCTATTTAGAGACTGAAGTTGTTATGTTACCAGTAATACATTCTGGTGTTGGCCCTGCTTGGTCTAGCCCTCAGCTCATCAAGCCAGTCTGAATTAAACTCCAGAGTGAGGCAATTCAATAAGCTATCTTCAACAGGCAGGACATTTATAGTTCACAACCTGTCCGTAAAAAAAAAAAAAAAACACTTTAGAAGATCTGAACTATAGCTTTAATCTTTTGAGTTAAAACACCACACAAATGAGGCTGACTTTGTGTATTGTTAATCCATCCATTAATTTTCTTTTACCCACTTCTCCTTTCAGGGTCGTGGGGAGCTGGTGCCTATCTCCAGCCTTCACTGTGCCTTCACTTAATTTGTAATAAATGACATCTTTAAATGCATCACTACACAAGTACACAGATAAAGCATATGTGAAGGCCAAACAAATAAACAGTCAGCACTGTATATCCACAGGAAGTGTAGTTCTCTATCCATTTCTGGCATTTGTATAAATCAAAAATGAAAACAAAGATAATAACAACAACAATACTACTACTAATAATAATAATAACAGGCCAAGGCAGACATTAAATAAACAAATACTATACATAGGAAGATGTGTATATACACAGTGTATAACTGCTTATTTTTCTAAAGAGACCATGAAAGGATATCTGTATTAAATGTGAGTATTAGATTACAAAACTGTGAGTTATGCTTGTTATGACTAATATTTCAGTTTAACATATACAGTAGATACATTTGCACAGTCAGTAAACAACATAAACTCAGAAAAACACTAATCTGAGTGCTTTATTGCTATGTTTTATTTATTTATTATATTTGTTTGACACAATATGGATTACTGTTAAAGGTTCTGCATCATTTTGTTAGCTTATTTCCAGTTGCCAAGCCAAGCAAATACGTCCTGCAGGGCCCTTATCAAATATCATGCACATTTTTTAGACTTCTGTTCCTATCAGTCTAACAATGTCATGACCCCTCAGGTTTATTTTTTGTTTTTGACGTTGTGGAGAACAGGCATCACTGACCTAACTAGTTATAAATACAGCAACCCCAACAATACCTTACAGTGCCAAAGTACTATACCTCTGAAACACTATATATTGGAAATAATTTTGCCTGACGGTGGTGGTTCCTAAACTTTTCAGCTTCCAGTGCACAAAATACCAATGGCAGAGAAGAGTGACCATGACTAGCACCAGTTTGAAGCATAAAAGGCATTGCTAATAAGTGAAGGAAACAAAACAATAATGAGAAAACAAGCAGATTTTAAAAATGTACCTTTTTTATCCATGTATGACTACTATTTTTATTTCTTGTAGAAATCATGATAAAAATAGCCTTTCAGATATAATCTTTGATTTAATTTGGTATCTGAAAATTATCTCACGGCCACACAATAAAATGTTAATTCAGCCATTCTGTAGTTGGCTTCCATTTAACAATTATACATAATTAATATGTTACTAGACAGTTTCTTGAATGTCTTAGTTTGGAAAAATAGTATTTATGCCTGACAGGACTAATGAGCCAATGCCCACTACATTTGTAGCTAAGACCAAAGCAAATTGTTGCTGACATAAAACATCTCCAGTCTTCAAAATTCCATAGTGTTTCTTGTGAATCCTACTTTAAAACCCTTTTTTTGCTACCGTCAATGTTGCATATCATATAATTATATTATTTACAAGCAAAAATAGCAACAACAGCAGCAACATGTAGCACTTTTGTTGCATCCATGAGACATAAATAAAGGTAGTAAATTCAGCTCAGTGGACTCAATGAACTAGGACTAACCTGAGTCACTCACTAAAGTGATCCAGTTCACTTGAGTCTTGTATCAGTCACACCAATAAACCAACCAAAAACATACAAGGGATATAATAAAACAAATGGAAAAAATATAAAATATGCAACTATAAGTTAGCCAAACTGTTAGGTTAAATGTATGTCATGTAGAGCAGGTCAGTTACTGACTCACAAGGGTAAATAATCCAAATCATTGTACTGAATCAGGACTCATGAGTCAAATGTATCATCTGACCCAAATCCTACATGTCCTCTTGCAGACTGCCAGTCCATGAGTTAGCAAACTCACCATAAAAACAGCTAAATCTCTGAAAACGCTATGGACTCAGATGAGTTAGGTCTCTGATTCGGGTTAAAAACTCACCAGAAAAACAGCAGACCAGTCTGACATTCATAACATTAGAGATGGTAAATTCAGTTCATTTTATGGACTCAGGCTAATCTGGGTCACTCACTAAAGGGATCTGGTTCACTTGAGTTGTTCACACTGCCACCATGCTGTTGAGGTGAATGTTTATGAACCCCTTTTGCATGGTTCATCGATATTTATTTTATTATTTCACACACACATAGACAAACAAAAAACGCACAAATGATGGGATGGAGCAAAACAAAACTTTCAAGTGTGCAAAGCAAACAAAATAACCAAAATGTTGACTAAGAACAAATGGAACCCAAAAATGGCCAAATGTGCATTTTGTTTTTTTGTAATTTTGAAAAAAAGCTATAAGCAGAAGATAAAAGAACAGAATACAAACATAAATGACAAAATGTGCAACAACAATTCAAAGTGTGCAAAATAAAATACATACTAAGAATAAAATATTTTAAATAGCTAAGCAAACAAAAGCAACTGCACTGAACAAAAATGCAAAATGTGCAACGCGTATGTAATGATATACATCAATATACAAAAATATGCATCATATGTGCACATCTAATAAATGGATCTGTACATATGCTAACACCTAAATGTTTGCATTAAAAAAATACCAGCTCATACACAGTGAGTCTCTGACATGGATCAACGACTTTACTCATTGCATCTGCAGCATTTCCAGGGATTCTGCTGGTTTTTTTTAAAGTTTGCCAACTTAGAGACTTAGCACCAGTCTGACAGAAGACACAGGATCTGGTTTAACTGAGACCATGGAGTCGCGAGTCCTTATTCAGTGAGAGGACTCAGATCTTTAACCCTGGTGAGTCAGTAACCCACCAGCTCTAGTGAGCAGACTCCAGCTCCAAAAAGACAACATCAATAAAAAAAATTTATGTAATCTGTTACAAAATAATTTTTGAGTTCTGTGAACTTATTAGGGTTTACAGTGTGGCAGGTCCCTAAAAATACAGATATTTTGGTTTCAGTTTAAAACAACTCTTAAACAAAGTTTAAAAGTTGTTTTCTCCATTTGGATTTGTGCCAATGATTTGACTACTAGTTAGTTCATTAATCTTATCAGATGTAAAGTCTATTATTATAAAATAATACCATCCAGAAAAGGTAGGAAATTAACCATTGTGAACCATGGCTTTTTCACAGAAATACACTTCAGAATATCACTTTAAGCGGTTTAAGTGTTTCAGAACCCAACGTGGGAACAATGGTTGGTGCAATGTTTTTCATTAAATGTTTATTGTGAAACTATATGACTACCATAAGTACGGTTACAGCAGCTCGTATCTCCTGGGCTGGACTGGGAATAAGGGTTGGACAGAAAGGAGG
>NC_051431.1:18251652-18342212 GCF_001649575.2 Kryptolebias marmoratus
TGACAAAAGTTGTCAACTATAATCTCTAGTTTTTCATAAAAAAGTAAAGGTAAAATATGTGCTTCTTTGTATTTATTATACAATACAGGCAAAATGAATTATTAAAGCCATGTAGTCTCTTGTCACCAAAGAGATGGATGGAGTTGAATGGTAGACTATTTATAGAATCAGGCATCTGCCAGGGATTGTTGGAAGCCTATTAAAACCGAAGTTGGCATATGTAACACATCTAAACAGACTCTAAATTAAGAAATGGCACCAAATATAAATCAGAAAAAAAAAACAAAAAGAACCAACAAATTTTCATCCCAAAAAAACATTTCATATTAAAATCTAAAAATATAAATTCAAACAGTCCGATTATGTACAGACTGTTTCTTGTGTAATAGCATGATCACTTGTTCAACAACTATGTGGTTTGAACTTATTGCAACTTGTTACATTTGATTATAATAAACTAATGAAGTTCCTGTGTTCTTCTGTTTTGTCCTCCCAAGATTTCCCATGGCAACAATCTTTCAGTATACGCATTTTGCCATTTTTCTACTATTGCTTCCCATCCTTCCTGTATCATTTGCCTCAAGAGATGACCTTGTAATCAGTACGATACATGGGAAAGTTCAAGGGAAATTGCTTTCAGTCCTGGGTGGTGAAGTTAGAGCTTTTCTTGGAATTCCTTATGGAAAACCACCTCTTGAAAAGCTGAGATTCCAAGCTCCCGAGCCAGTACAAAGATGGGAGGGTGTGAAAGAGGCCACCGAATTCCCAAATAGCTGCTACCAGGTTCCTGATTCAACCTTTCCAGGTAGGAAATACTTGTGTGTGTACACTGATGTAATTAATGAATTCAATTTGAGGGTTTTTGTTGCTCATAATTGCTTATTCAAAGTTTAATAATTCACTGTATTATGTTAGTATTTATTACTTAGGATGTGTCAGAATGTTTAACCTCACTGTGGTGAATTTTAGGCCCTAACACACTGCTTAGTATGAAAAACTTATATCTTGAAAACTACTTTTTGAAAGTGGAGATAAAAAACAAACAAACAACAACAAAAAACACAATTTCTGGTGAATCCAGTAGGCCAAGATGGAAATGAAGAGACTTGTGGCAGAAGGCTGATTTTCATAGCCAAAAGGTATAGGTACATAGTGAGCAGTGTTGCAAAGGTACAATTTGACTGAAGTATAAAGTGACCTGGAGCCTAAGATAGGAAACTCTCAAATTGCTCATCAAGGCAGATTTATGGCAGGATCCATTCAGCAGCATCAGTGCAGGCAGTAACTCTTATTTGACCAGTTGGGGAAAACTTGAAAACCCTAAACATTCATCTCTTCCAAAAATGACACAATTAACAAAAAGAAAGAAAGAAAGAAAAGAAAAGCTGGTGTTAGTTCAAACTGGTAAGACAATTTTGAGTTTGAGTTGTTTTATATAGCAGTAAATATAGTTTTATATTCACTCTTAATTGAGCCCTGCTCTGAGTAGCAGTTCATTTGACTCCTAAACAAACTAAAAGCTATGTTTCTTGTTGAACTGATAAGGTATACACTTTGTTCAGTATTTACAAGAGCCAACGCAAATCAGCTGGAGAGAAATGTTACAGATAAAACAGTTGAGTCATGGTGGTATGAACTGCAGTAATGCACTCTCTTGTTGTCAGCCTGTCAGTTACGTCAAATATTCCATGGATGAGATATGTGTGGAAAATTCTGCACTATGTGTCATTTTATTAAATTAGGTACAAAGGAATTCATCATTTCAGACAACTTCCAGCAAGAGAGGATCTTAGCCAGACCAAAAACCAGTGGAAAACACAGACGAACAATCAAATTCATTGTTCACTATACATATTCACATGTTAAGGATTTTTATAATCAGTGTTGGGCAAAGTAAACAAATTCTAGTTTAAAAGACAGACAAACAAACAAAAAACTACTTACAAATCATAAAACTTTTATCTAAATCAATGACAAAATAGAGACAAAAAGATTGATGTCTTCCCTAAGTGCTTTTGATAAACTTTGATAAACATAGATTGCTAATGGGTAAAGAAAAGATGTCTCATATTCTATCTGCCCCCACCCACCCCTCCTCCTCTTATTTCCATTTATGCACCAGAAGTGTCTAAATTATTTCCATTTCAGGCAACCCTACTTAACTACTGGCTTCTTTAATAGATTTAAACATGACATGTAAAATGATCTTAATGGGGGAAGTTGTAGCCCTATAATTTTGCTGTGGGATGTCTCGGTTAAATAATAAAAGTGTCACATTGAACTTTACAACAGTAGATTTGCAAAGTGGAAACAGTTATAAAACACCATATCACACAATCCTAAACACACACGTACACACACACACACACACACACACTACACTGTGCTTGTAAATGAGTGACTAAGAGCACTGTTGACAAAAGTTGTCAACTATAATCTCTAGTTTTTCATAAAAAAGTAAAGGTAAAATATGTGCTTCTTTGTATTTATTATACAATACAGGCAAAATGAATTATTAAAGCCATGTAGTCTCTTGTCACCAAAGAGATGGATGGAGTTGAATGGTAGACTATTTATAGAATCAGGCATCTGCCAGGGATTGTTGGAAGTCTTCTAAAACGAAAGCTGGCATATGTAACACATCTAAACAGACTCCAAATCTATATATCATACCAAATATAAATCAGCAAAAACAAAACAAACAAACAAAAAATGCATTAGTGTTAAACTGCTGTTGCTGGTTTTAGAAGCTTCTGTATTGATTCATTTCTTCAGCTTGAGAGCTATTTGCCATAAATGACCTTTTTACCTTATGTGTTTAACCGGCTTGTACCTAAATCTGAAACATTGTAATAAAGACTGATATTTCTCTGGGTCTAAAGTCTAAAGACAAGGTTAGTCTATCAACTAATGCAGTGTAGTTTTAATCAATGTTTAATGTTAAATGACAATATACTGTATAATCTCTTCCAGGGTTCAAAGGTGAAGAGATGTGGAATCATAACACCCCTCTGAGTGAGGACTGCCTGTACCTAAATGTTTGGTCTCCAGTTTTCAACAAAACCCAATCACAACTTGCTCCTGTTCTCGTTTGGATCTATGGTGGTGGCTTTAGTGCAGGAACATCATCCCTGGATGTTTACCATGGCCACTTCCTTAGTAAATCAGAGGGTGTTATTGTGGTTTCAATGAATTACAGGTCAGAAACTCTTTAGGTTGAAAATACTAAATATTTATTGCAAGCAAGCATGTTTCCTAAGCTGAACTTTGCACTGTAAAAAGATGACTAATGTTGCTGACTACTAGTGAACAAAATGTTATTGCTGATCGGAGTAAGGAAAGGTAGGTTTAACTTATGTGAAATGCATGTTCCAGCATTCTTCATTTTGTCATTGTCATTCATAGAGTGGGAGCTTTTGGTTTCCTGTCTCTTCCTGACAACAAAAAAATCCAGGGCAACGCAGGCCTTCTGGACCAGCGCTTGGCACTTCAATGGGTAGCCAGTAACATTGCTGCATTTGGAGGAGATCCTACAAAGGTAACATGGTTGCATGTTTGAGTTTTCACTAAAACCTGGAGAAAAAACTGTGTAAACCACAAACACTTGCAAAACTTTTGGGTTCTGATTTGCTTTCGTATTTAGGTGACTCTCTTTGGGGAGAGTGCTGGGTCAGGATCTGTGGGCTTCCACATTCTCTCTCCAGGCAGCCAGAGTCTTTTCCAAAAAGCTGTGATGCAGAGTGGCTCACCGAATGCACCCTGGGGTACATTCGATCAAAGTGAGGCCAGGGACAGGTATTGAGTGTTTATGTACTTTTCATTTCTTTTCTATGTACTACATGTTTATGTCAGGTGGCCTGTGGCATTTAACTCCAGATGGACACATATCTTACGTATGTTCACAAGATCCATCATGGTCAGATGTTTTACAAGGAAATTATATACATACTTTCATTTCCTTTATTTGATGATCTCTTGTGGGTATTCTGTTAATGTAAAATATTGGTTCTGCTTCCGGACAGTTCAGTCTTCATAGAGAGGTAGCGCAACATAGAATGATGGTAAAGGCTGGACATCAATCCTTGATTAGCTGGGGATTTTTGAGGAATTTGGAGTGTTAAATGCCATACTTAGTCCCCTAGTTGTAAATATATATATATATATATATATATATATATATATATATATATATATATATATATATGTATAAAGTGTGTGTGTGTTTGAGATGCCAAAGGTTTTATTCATATCTGAAAAAAGTTAAACTAGCATTTATTTAAGTAATACAAATTACCTGCCACCCTTGTGTGCCAAAGTTTTATACAAAGATCTTGTGCAATCTGTTAGTGCTTAAAATATGTTGGGGATGACTCATCTATTACTACACCAATTATTTGATCAATATCTGTAAAACTAACTGAATTATAGGCATTTTTTGGTTTGCTAGAGTTGATTAGCTGTGGCAGCCATCCTGATTCAGGTTGACTACAAAAGTTAAATTGTGGATGTGCATCCAGTTTTACTCTTGAGAGTTTTACAGATGTAATAGCAGGACTAAGAAGAACAGCACCTAATAATGCACATAGAGTAACTGAGCAAGAATCACAATCGACCACTTTTTCAAATTTTGACCATGCAGATTCGAAATTGATGAATCTAGGCAAGCAAACAATGAAAACTAGTTGCCTTGTAGTTTCACTGAGGTTGGGTAGCATTCTAAATATAAAATATATTTTGACAATGGAACATTTTAAAAGATGCATTGGATATATGTATAGGCCAGCACTGAAAAAAACAAAGTAGAAATTGTGAAAGCAGTATCATTTTAAGTGAATTTATTCATGCATTGAAGAGCAGAGATGGAAGGGACCATTTGAAAATCAGAGCTTTTACTTGATCAAATAAATTCCAAAATAGCTCAAATGGTCTTTTATAACTTCAATAAAAAACAAATTTAAGGGATTCCTTATTGATTGAAAAAGTGTACATTATTCCAAAATGGGTTAATTGTCAGGAAGTGATTTTGGATGAACTCAAGAATGTAGACGAACAAACTTGGACTTTAATAAACGGAAAAACAAATAAATACCTGACAGAGCAGCAACAAAAACTGAAACCAAAACAGCAAGGAGGAGGCGGGGAATAGGCAGGCAACAAACAATGTGACAGAATTAGAAGTGATAGTGAACCAAGAGTACAGGTAGGCTGGGAGGACTGATTACAAATAGTGACAGCTGAGAGTAATGAACCAGAGGGTCAGGTAAGAATGGTTAACTGAGAACAGGAATGGCCAAGGGAAAACGTCTGGAATCACAGCATAGTTTAAAATTAGATGTAAAAACAAAGTTTTATTAAAGTAAAAATTGGTTCATGTAAGAGTTTGAAAGTTGAACGTCAACTTTTGCCCACTGTCATTAACGTGCATGATATTTGTTTACCTTCTTTTTTTCCTTGTATTTTGTCATTACCCAGGTCCTTGAGATTAGCAGAATTACTTGGATGTCCTACATCTCATCCAACCCGTGTAGAAGCTTGTCTGCAGCAGGCAGATCCTCAAGAAATCGCACTCAAACAGTACAAACTTGTTTCACAGGCATCAATCTTGGACTTTCCTTTTCTACCTGTGGTTGATGGCAACTTCCTACCAGCAAGAGTTGAAGTGGGTACCTGTGTGTGGTTGTTGGTTTTGTTGTAATGTAAAAAGCTGTTTAAAAAAAAGTGTGTTTTGCATAATACATAGTATGATTTCATTATGACAACCCAAGACGTACATTTAAAATAAGAGCATTCCCAATAGATGAAATTCCTCTACAGAGGACAAAATCAAATTTTGGTATGTTCATTTCTAAATATAACAAAAACTACTGGCTGTTTTTTATTGCATTCTAATTACTTTGTGTATTGCTGACTCGCATCCATCTGCAGAATGTGGAAAAGGTATCAACTTGATTTTTTTTCAGGAACTTCTGGTGTAGAGATGCAATATCTCTAAAGGGTTTGGGAAAGTTGAGGCTTTGAAATTTAGTTTTGCAATTGTATACATTTTTCATCACATCACAATTTTGACCCATAAACACAAACACTGTCATCCCACAGAGTTTCCTTTGAGAAGTAAAAGGATGAAAAAGTGCATCTATTATTCTGAATATACAGTAGACCAATGTGTTTTTAAATAGAAACATGTACACATTCACTATCCAACAAGAAAAAAAAATGGTCCTAAATCAAACGTTGTGTGTAAACTGAAGATCAGAGTTAAAATACTTTTAGTTTACCCAACATAAAGTACATATAATAACTCAGCTAACTCAGCTTGCCTGCCAACAAGCTGATGTTAAATCAAATAAATATGTTCTAGAAAACACTAATTTATTTCAAACTTTTTTTTTTCTCCCAGACAGGCAAAACGCAGTTTCAAGTTACTCCCGTTTTATTGACGATGTGCCTGTTGACAACTTTAGTAGCTTTGTAACTATAAAAAGAAAGCTTGGAACTGGCTGTCACATGTATCCTGACATCTGATCCCTGAACAGATGTATATATAATCAAAGCAGCCATTAGTTATTTTTGTGGAAATGAAAATGTATTGAAAACAGTTTCCTCAAGACTCAATAATAAATCAACGAATTATTATTTTGCTGCTGAATTTGGTAGTGAGTGGAAATCTGTTTTGCAATTAAATAAATTGTGAGCTCAGTTTTGTAATCTGTACTTGCAATAATACTTTAATTCTGTTGCAGTCTCATATTGTTAGTTAGTAACCATGTAAATCAGACTCTGACTCATCATTTTCATCTCATTTTTTATACCCAGGTGCTGTTAAGCAGCAGTAACCTCCCCAAAAAAGAGCTGATGTTGGGCATAAATAAAGATGAAGGGACATACCTTCTCGTTTATGGAATGCCCGGTTTTAACCTCACCGGTGAAAGTCTCATCTCCAGGGATGAATTCTTGGAAGGTGTGCCACTAACAATGACCAGTGAAAGTACTGTCACAAGAGAAGCAGCCATTTTCCAATACACTGATTGGACTGATGTGAAAAACAGGACAAAAAACCGTGACTCACTTGGTAGTCTGGTTGGAGACCAGCTGTTTGTCTGTCCTGCGCTGGAATTTGCGCTCGGGTAAGCTGCAGTGTCAGTTTTAAAAATTTCATCCAAAGTTGATAAAAATCACAAAAAGTCGTTATCAAAGAGCATGTTCTTTTTCCTTTGTTTCATAAAGACAACAAATAATCATAAATAGGGGTTTTACTGTACAACAGGAACCAGTTTGCTCATAGGCTTACTCCTTTATGTGTTTGTGTCTGTCTTTGTGCATGTCTGATGCCTTAAGCAATAATTTTTGGAAACAACAATAGGGACATCACCATGTTTTGTGCAAATTGTATTTTATGGCAGTCAAGCTATGTTATCTGTAATAATTTCTGCAAAGTAAACAAAAGAAACATGGACAAATTATATTATTATCTTTTTTTTTTAACCAAAAAAACCCAAAATATATAATTTAAAGGTACTTACTGCAGACTCTGAAATCAAAAATAAAAGGTTATCCAGAACTATATTAAATGGTGCAGTTTGAAAGTGTTTAATCCAGTGCTTTTCCAGATATATTGATATGTAATTCAGAGATGCGGGTACGCACACCATGTAAACAAAGCACTCAACTGAATCCATAAATAACCAAGTGGAAGCTTGAGTCATGTGATTGACCTGCATTAGTCTGGCTGAAGTCTGTGTAGGCAAGCATATATAGCAGAATTGGACAAACGTAGAGTTAAGGAGAGGACATTTAGGTGGAAATATAGGAATAAATCTGCTGCTATACTCAAAAGAAAAAAAAAAACAAAAAAACAAGTAAGCCAACTGTCAAAAAAAGGGAAATTTCTTGATCCCAAACAGCTCTTCCAAGGAAGTCGCAATTGTTGACCTATTTTCCCTAACCCTAACCCTGACCCTTTTGTAGGCTATTTGCACCATTGCTGTGTCTTCAAATAACATTTGACACAAATCTGGTTCATTTTAGTGTCTTTTTCATGATTTAATGACTTACATTCATGAAAACAACAACAAAGACACATTCATATTTGACATAAAAAAATTATGTCCTCAAAACATCATGTAAATATACAGAATTTAAGTTTATTAAAACATTTATCCTTGTTGGTTGTGTGTAAATCTAACCTTTAAAAGGTAAACTTGCTTATACTTAAATATTTATTTTAGTTTGTTTGACTGCAAATTTAAAAAATCTAACTTAAATGAGTCAGGCTCAATCATATGAAGAAAAAAAAAATGAACCCAAAAAAGATTGTTGACCAATCTCAGATCTAATAAAAATAATAAAAAGTCTAAGTGACTGTAAAAAAGATGTTGCTTTCATACTATTATTCATTGGAAAGCAAAGTATTGTACTATCCTCACTGTAATAGTTTTGCCTTTTATTGTCATAAAGAGAAACATGGACTGTATTTTATTTTGTTAAATTACCTGTTACAATGGAAAGATGTTTCTGTATTTTTTTTTCAGGTACTCACAAGGTGGTGGTAAGACCTTCCTGTATTTATTTGACCACCGGTCATCTGTTAATCCTTGGCCTGAATGGATGGGTGTAATGCACGGCTTTGAGATAGAATTTGTCTTTGGAATGCCTCTGAATACATCCCTTGGATACACGAAGAACGAAGTTAACATGACCAAGAAGTTTATGAAACACTGGGCCAACTTTGCTCGTAACGGGTAGGCTAACCAGTCCGTGACTCGGTTACTCAATGACCGCTGTGATGCCACTGAACTGTGACTTTCATGTCTTTCTTTTCAGGAATCCAGAGATTGATGGAGCTGCCTGGCCAGTGTTTACCTCTGAACAGCAGGAGTATATAACTTTGAACTACAACCATCCGGAACAAAGAAGGATGATGAGAGCCACAGAGTGTCAGCTCTGGAACAGATTACTACCTCAAATACAGAAGACCTCGGGTTAGACACACACACACATGCACACACAGACATATCTTGCTGTCCATAATCTTCGCACACAGACACACCCAGAAAGCCTTATAGATCATCATAAGTAGTAGAAGACATTGTATCAGACTCAGCAAAAGAGGTAGTTTTCCTGTAGAAGAGTTTTGCAATACTAGCTCACTTCTCCTCAGTTTCCCTGATCGTAGTTGAATGAGCTCATCATGTACCACACTGCACCTGTACTGATTCATTTTACCAAATAGGACAAGATGAGCACACAACTCTGCTGCTCAGGTCAGATACACTGTATTTGCATGCACTTTCCATGCTCAAGACCACTATAATGATATTGAGTTTCTAATGAGTTTGAGTTTATTTTGCATCTTAACAAACTACCCATTTGTTAAGATGCAAAATTAACAAGTTTAACGACAGTTTTAACAAACTGTTGGCTTCACATTTTTTATTAGTAGGGAGCAAATGATAATCAAAATGTGTTATTTATTATGAATTAATTATATTAATTTCTGAATTTTTTTTAAGAGTAAAAATTACAAATAAACAAAAACAAAAATGAACATCCTACAATCATATCTACAATCATATCCTTTTTATTTCCATGGTGCTGCCAAGTTCTGAGACCTCTGTACCTGTTTTACATGAGTGACAGCACCCGTTAGCATCTATATTTTAATATAAAATGTTTATTTGACAGTGGTGTTTGACAGGCAGTATAATGATCTGACTTTAACCCTTAGGGACAAAAAACAATCAATAAAGCAATTAAATAAATGTGTGCATGCTTCTAAAGGAACTGCATTTTAACACAAAAGTCAAATAGAGCTACAAGATACTTTGTGAAAGATTACTTCATAATGACTCTCTCTGCTCTCTTTTCCACAGATGAGCTGCTGTCTTGCTTTAATGCAAGTGGGATTGAACTTCGCTCTAATTACTTATTTCTATTTTTTTTCCTGATTATAACTTTAAGTTATTGGCTGAATCTTGAGAACATCTATTTGTTAGACTAGCCTGTTTTGTGGAAGCGCTAAAAACATTTTACATGGCTAATATCTTTACTTAAAAAAGTGAGCATATAAATGAGAGTGTAAACAAGAACAATACTTTTTAAAATGATTTTAACCAGCTGACTTCTTATCTATCTGACATGTAAAACAAATCTTTTTCTAAAGCCTATATCCCTTTTCCCTCATCAGGTACTCCTGTTTAAACTGTTGTGATTCTTTAGTAATTCAAACTGATGGAACAGAGATGAAACCGTGATATATCAGTGTGTGTTTATACGCAGTAACCCTGCAGCTCAGAATCAGCTGAATAATTACAGCATTATTAGGAATAATTTGCTAGATCTTCCACATACTACTTCCCTTGTACACATCAGTTTGGTTCTGCAAGTACCTCCTTTGTTTGCTGGTGTGCTTCACTGGTGGATTAACTTCACACCCCCACTTCTGCCTCTGTACTGTTGCCCATATTGTGTGACAAATAGTCACATCAGGTGCTTATTGAAAGTAATGTGTGTGATGCGCTTAAAATGTGCAGCTGCTGGAAAAAACAAAAACATTATTCTTAATTTTTAAGTAAAAAACAAGCTCTGGAATTAAATTGATTCACTGCTTACTGTACTAACCAGTGAAGACCATATAATGGAAAATAAAGGTGTTCCTCTATATCTAGTTGATTTATTTATTTTTTTATTTTTTGGGGGGCACACCACACGTTCATTAAGTAACTTTTTTTCTCAGTTATTTGTTTTTTATTGTTGAAATGTTTTAAAGGTGACCTATTATTCTTCCTTGAACGAGTTAGGATATGTCTGTGAGCTATACAAAACATGTTCGTTACATTTAATACACAAAATCATTCTCAGATTTTGAGATTTTACCTGATAAGTTCTACCTGTTTTGAGCTCATTTCAGAATGAGCAGTTGCAGGGCTACATCACTATTATGCAAACAAGCTGCTATTGGCCACACCCTCCCAACTCAGTGTCCCGTCTCGAAACATAAAACTCACTGAAGGATTAAACGTTGTGGATCTGACGCACATTTATCTTGTTATTCATTCAAACTCTGAGGATTCTGACTTTGGAACAGGGACACTTAGCGGTTCTGAACCGATATTTGTCAAGTAGTCAATAACCAAACTTTTTTTTTTTTTTCCAGCAGACATTGTTCAGCGGTAAAACCAGCAGAACAAACGTGATGGTCTTCATGTAATGAAGTGGGTGGAGCTCCACTTAGGTTGCTAAGTGAGGGGCCGGGCTAGGCTTGGGGTTGCTAGGTAACAGGATTGTGACACAACAATTTGAAAGAGGTCGTTTTGCAGACACCAGCAAAACATTTACTTATTGCCAAAAAAAAAGCATGGATGTATTTTTATTTGTTTTGGTTTATGCGCTTGGACTGTTTCTAGAAGCAGTAGATACCCAAATGAAAGTATAAAAACATGCAAAAGTGAATTTTGCATAATAGGTCACCTTTAAATGCTAATGAGATTTCTTGAAGGAATGCATGCCACCTTTAAGTCTGAAATGTACATCAAATTAATCATTTCTACAAGTGTTTTTATTTTTTTATTTTTTAGTGGTTCATGAGCTATTTTCCCATCTGACAAATAGGGATGACTGATATAAGCAAGGATCTTGTGCAATGAGTGACTCTCAACCGTACTCAGAGGAAGGGAGAGTACTCACCTAAAAGTTGTGTCTGAGTTTAAAATAAGTTGAAAACGAAAATTCATGAAGTTACTGGCATTATTTTTACTGATGAGGCAGAAAAAAACAAATGATACCGTACAAGGAGTAGGTTCATTTTATCTTCAAAGTTTGGAAAGTTTAAGACCACCCAGAGGCTTTACCGACACAATGATGGTCTCTAAGCTTTAGGTTGAGGAGGGAGCAATTTGACAGCACATTAGTCTGATGAGGAGAGATGCACAGACACTCACCTCATCCTCTGTGAAAGAAATTTAAGAAGTACCATTAGGACTTCCTAAATGATAGTTGGCTCTTGTCATCAGAATAGTTTTAGAGTTTAGCAGACTGAATATATGGTTCTGTGTTCACTCTACTGTATGATCGACTTCCAAACGTGTGTGACTTAAATTTTGTGATCTTTACATATCTGGTAGGGGTTATAGTGCAGGTCTCTCATTTGGTGATTGCCTGCAGCCCAGATTTTTATGACCAGACTGTGTTCACTGACACTAAATGTTTGTTTGTTTTATGTTTTTTTATATGTGCAAAAGAAAAGAAAAATAACAGAGGAAAAAAAATTCTGTCAATAAAACCCATATTCAAAAGAGATTGCAGAACACACAATAGAGAATGAAACACATACTTCCTACTACATATTGTGTTTTTACATACAACATTTAAGATGAATAGGACTTATATGTCAGTAACAGCGCTGTTGGAAGAAAAAAAATCATAATTTGTATGTGTATGTCCATCAGCAGTTCAGATGAACTACCATTCTTGGAGTGTTCTAAGAAGCAAAGAAGGTGGTGTATTTGTTTATTTATTTTTCATAATAAATGGTCAAAAGCACTTGTTTCTGGTTAAAGCACAAGCTAGTCTTGATGCAACATTTTTTTGACAGACTAGAACCAATTTTTTTTTTTTTAAATAAGCTAACCGCTAACTAGAAGTCAGACAGAGGAGCTTAAACAGGGAATGAAAAGTGTTTTGAAGCTAACATAAATAAAAAGAAAATCATAAAAAGTGCTTGTTGTTTCGAGAGTCTCATTTCAAAAAGAATTACAGTATTTTAAAATTAATAATAAAATAAAAAATTACCAGGGTCTCTTGGGTCATTTTCTATGATCACCCAGAATTGTGATGTATCAAGTGCCAAACACAGGAATGCCAACCAGTCAGTAAACAGCAAATATGGATAGTATGGGGGTGAAATGGTTTAGTGCGTTGCAGTTATTTGTGTAAACCGACCCAAAACTACAACAGTTTTGTGATTCATCAGCTTCCCAAAATACAAGAAAATTTAATGGATGTGGTTAGATTAGCTCTTGGTGAAAATTACAACCTGAATTCTGGTGACTGACTGTGTAGTCAACGTTTTAATGAGGACCACCTGAAACACAAACCTTCAATAGATGAATGGCCGCCTATCGCTGTTGGACCAGCACCCACCGACTCTCGCTGTCCAGATGGTAAACACCTTGAAAACTGTTTGACATCATTGTAAAGTTTTGGGGTTTCCCTTTGTGAAATGTGGGGCTCGAGTTTCTGACAGTATCACTCCAGACCAAACTAAAAAATATTAAAAAAAAGTTTTAAAAATATGAAAGACAGGGCTTTGGTGGTTATGACTGTGTTATATTATATAACATTCAGTAGTTTTTTGAAGTTCCTAATCTCAAGAGATACCCTAAACTTTTAACTATTTATGGACAGATAAAGATGATGTCGTGGACCGAGTTGAAAATAGGAGTCACAGGAATTATTTGAAAAATAAGGGGGTTTTTTAACCAAAAAAATTATTTTCTCAAACTAAATGCTGAGCTCACAAAAGAGGTCAAAGGAAGAAAAACTGAACTCAGGCAAAAATGTGAACAAACTAACTGGCTGCACAAACAAAACATAACTGACCTCCACAGAAATGACACACAAGGGTATTTATACTGTCTGATCAGACCATTACACACTATAGTGTTTAACTCGTAATATAGCAACCAACCAACCTGCCTGCTTATCCAATTTACAATGAATAAAAACAGAAAAAGAAAAAAAAAACAATAATTGTCATCACAGTGACTTTGATGTTATCACTAATTCAGTGCAGTCATCTACAGTCTTTAATATTAGATAGAATAAACCACGTTTCCAAAATTGACAACTTTTAAAAATGTCATAAATTAAAGTTTTACGACTCAAAAAACAGTGACCAAAGACTGTCAGCAGGTGATTTAAAATAATTTATTTTCAAGATTAACTGGTGAAGAATAAAGTTGTCACAAGGCGGGAGTGAGGGAATTGGCTCGGGGCTTCTATTAAAGGGGTGATAAGTGTTGGAAAGTAGTGATGATGAGTTTCAGATTTCTGAGTTGTCACCAATCTAAAAAAGCCTACATGAATATCCTTGTCTACAGAACTGAATGAGAGGAGTGCCATACAAGAGTCCAGACGACAGAAAAACTGGGAGGAGTGGAAACTGGGCAAGCAGGTGAGTTCCATCACACATGGTAACTGGCAAAAGGCAGATAAACTCAGACAGTGGATGATATGGCTTGGGGAACATCACATTTGGCATCAACAAAATTAAAGATAGCCACTATAGCTAAGCAGTTTCAGCAAAGACAAAATCACTATAACTCACTATATAGTTATTTATACTGAAATGAAAATTGGTGTGGTAGTAGGTAAGACTCATTCTCAACATATACTCTGAGCACTAACAGATCACACATAATCTTTGTTTAAAACTTTGACGTGCAACACAGTTGGGAATATGCTATTATGCTCCTGCCCAGTCAATACAGCGTTTGAGCGTGGTCGAAAGTCATTTGATGTCATGTTACATGCATCCAATCAAGTGATATAACAAACAAGGATTTTATCATTTGGTTTTTCAGAGAGAAATGCAAATTTCCAAATTACTGGAGCGCTGCACCAAAAGACTATACCAGCTTCCACTGCCCCTTTTATAACTTAATGGAATTGGTATATACATTTTATGCACCTGATTATGCATACAATGTGCCAAAAATGCAACTGCTCTATTGGATGGGGAAAAAATATCACATCACTAGTGCTAAACAAGGAGCCAGAAGGAGATGGAATTCAAATCACTAAAGGTTACTAGATAGTTTTCAGAAAGAACAACAAAGAAAAAGCAAGATCCTGTTGCTCACTACAGTAGCAACAACAATTTGGCAGAGAATGGGTGCCCAAGGTGGTCTTAAAAAGCAGTAAATTAATAAGAAGATTGGCAAAGGGTGTGATGACTGAAACCAAACTGGCAAAGGATTTGTCAGAAGTGGAGCTCCGGTAGAAGCACAGTCAGTCCACAGCTCCACCTGAGAAGAAAAAAGAAAGAAGGAAAAAGCAGGAGAGAAGTGAGGATAGAACAAAAGGGTTGAGAAATAAACAAAACAAAAAGCTTGACAAACCTTGTGAAATCCTAACGGGAAACTGCTTTTTATCCTGTACTGTGCTGTTGTATCAGTTCTTTCAGCAAATGTACAAACATATTTGCATATATATATAACACATTTGTAATTCAAGCTATATATAAGCCTGACAATGCATACATCAGGCTTCCACAATTACCTAGAAGACAGCTTTAGCATTCAATCCACTATCTTTTGAATCTTTTATTATGAAGCTATATCACCCTTTAAGAATTGTGTCAGGACATAAAGTGACATCTATAATTGGCAGGCCCATAAAAAGCAGAACTCAGATGGATAATTCTGTAACACAAGGCAGACATCGTCCATAGTTAACATGGAAATGCAATTTAACACCATGGTAAAGTGGGAATGATTCTGATCTTGAAAGTCAGTTGAGACAAAGACCACATCATTTCAACGAGACAGGGGATTAGCGAGAAGACAAATTCAGACATGAAAAGCAAAAACAGAGAAGGAAAAAAAAGACTTGCACCAGGCTGTGGAGATGGGAAAGAAGAAAAAAAATGATGGTAGGTGATAAAGAAAATACAATACTGGGGTTTTGGGTTCAGATGCTGAAGGGTCGAGAAAAAAAAAGAGAAAGGCTAAGGAGTAGTTAGCAATGATAAGAAAGGACAAAAAAGACTGGAAGAGATAAAACAAAAAATAAAAAAGAGATGAGGTTATTTATTTATTTATTTTTGTAAGCAGACAAAGAAAGTATGCAAACATCTAGAAAGTGATAGAAATAAATATATATGGTTATATGACACACACTGGAGGTAATGGAAGAGTAGAGGTTCAAAATGAGAATGGACTTAAGAGCACTGAATGATACAGGGAGATGGAGCCAGCCTTCATCAGGCTGCTGATGACTCAAAGCAAAGTAATGTCATAGCGTTGTTCTTTGGAAATTGAAAAAGGCTCTGGAAATTTTGTTCAGAAGTCATTTTTAGACAAACTGGATGCTTTATCCTCTAGTATGGGGATAATATTTTGTGGCAGCAAACCAAAAATATACATAACCTAGCCTGAAGGAAAATGACAAATGCAATTTACCCTTCATTTCAACCCTTCGTCAACTTCAGTTTTTGTTTTTGTTTTTTTTTCTCTGTTGCACCAATTATTGAATCTCTTCTTGCAATTTATCACCTTTAAAGGTCAGACATTTACAGTTTAAGAACATGTAACATTGTTGTAAATCTGTAGCAGGCTTCATACACACAAAATATATTGCTTTTTAAGTTTGCAGGTCAATGTTAAAAATGCATTGAGCAACTATATATATATATATATATATATATATATATATATATATATATATATATATCTTCTGTGCTGTATGTATATCAATCATATATAGTTAGCTTTCATATTTTTTGTTGTGGGAATATGAAGAAGTCAGATTGATCTTGCAACCATTTTTTTTTAGATTTGAACCCTGCAACAGAAAAGTCTAACTTAAAATAAAACAGACTGGATTTTTCAGATTTGACAGTAGCCTAAGAAATGTAACAAAATGTTCATTTCAGTTTTAAGTGCAGAAAAAAAAGGTTTGTATAGTTTCTTTTTGGCTTGCTCAATTTGTAGCTTTAACCCGCTGTATGTTCAAGAAACTTGAGTAAAGGAGGGTATGCATGGTCTGGTTTATGGTAAACAAAATCAAAACGTTAAAGAAGTTGACTACAATGCTGAGCAATGCTTAGTTAAAGAAAAAAATGCAGGCATCAATTTAAACACGGACATTTAAACCCTATACAAGAAGCGGTTACAATAAACAATGCTTTTAAGACCTTACTGAAGGCTCAGTCTATGAATATTTTACCACATAATTTAAACGTAGTTATGAACATTTAACATTTTACCTGAAAAAAAAAAAAAATTTAAGTTGCAGCCACAGTAGAGTCACCACATAACTTGTGTGTGTGTATGCATTTGTAATTTTGACTCTCTAAAATATACTTGCAGCATATACAAAGTATTCCACTGATAAGTTGTACTGTTGAAGAATGATTTTTGCATGATCACTAACTGTAATAGTGTTATGGATGTTCCCTGGCAATAAACAAACTTAACAAGGAGAATCGGCTTTTGTCTTTGTTTATTAAAAATGCTTGAGAAGTTCAAGAGGGAACATGAGTTTGAGGAAGTTGTGACAAAAAAAACACATTATTAGGGCATGTTTATTATATTTATGTTTTCTGGATCTGTGACTACTGTAAGCACAGCATGATCTGCATGATCAATGTGAGTGCATTGTATACAGCGAGATGTTGCTTTGCAGTCAGCTACAGGTCTCGTCACTCTTTTAGAGCATGAGAAAAAACAGGAAATGGAGCAGTAGTTACATCATTGTGCACTCTTAACAGATGATAATATGCACAATGATATAAAATAAACAAGAAAAAAGTTTTTCACAATAGCTCAAATAATTGTTACCGGAAAGCTTTTCACACACACATCTATGGTCTTTCCAGAGATGTTGTAAGGACTGCGCAAACCAAATGATGTCAGCTGGTGGGACAGATGTATGATTACAAGGACCACGATGTGTAAAGCATGCTTCCCTGTTATACAGATTACTGTTAAATCAAATGTAAACCATGTAAAATCATGGTCCAGGATATTAAACAAATGTTTGTTCATCTAGAAAACTGTGTGCATTCAAATTAAAACTTAAAAAAATAAAATAAAATAAAACTTATATCCCAAAGCCTTTCTTTTTGGGGAGGATCATCAGCAGAGGGATGGAGTCATGTCTCATAATGTAAATAAGAACTGGGAGTCTTTTTGGTAGTGGAAGTCTGTGTAATTTCTATTCTTTGAAATCAGCTCTCTCAATGACAGGTAGCAGACTCTCTTCTCTTCATCCTACAGCTTTGATGCGAACAGCAGTGCAGTTTGTATCACTGAGGGTTATGGAGAGCTGCACAGAATGATAAAGAATAAGACAAGGAAGCATCCAGGGAAAAAGCTGCCCTTGTCTATTGTCACTGAAAGACAAGCGAATGAAGGGAGGTGAATTAATCATGTAGACAATGAAGTGGTGAAGAATGTACTATAAAGGAGCAATGTGATAGGTGTTTTGGGTCAGTCTAACCATTCAGAAAAATATAATCAGTCATTTAGGTTGTCAAAAAACTTACTACAGTTGGCAATATAATGTGTAGATTGGTTTTTCAAAGCCGTCGTTTTTGTGGTTAGTGAATAACTGTTAAAATGTTAGCATTATACAGCATTTGTCTACATTTTTTTACAGCAAATGTAGAAATAACATAGGTGTTGGCATGTTTGTGGTGCCATATTTGTGTCATATGTATCATATGGGAACCTTTTTTATTTTATAAAGTCCTGTTTCTTAGTCCAGCTTACATCCTCCCACATTTGAGTTTGTATTTTCATGATTGCCATAGCCACATTTTAGTTGTCCTTCAACATCTGCCAACATCTCATAAGCTGACTGATTTCTGCAGCGTTCTTTCTTTAAAGTGAAAGCTCAGGGAGGATTTTTGTTGTTTTTTTTAAAGTGGGCTTTAGTGGATAGGTTATGAACAATTATTACAAGTTACCTGTAGTTACCTGTTGTAAAAAAGCTCTTTGAAGGATCTCAGTCAGGAGAAAATGATCAGCAGACATCTAATTCGAGCAAAAGCAGAGTTCCTAATTAAACTGCTACCATCTTAAAACTCTAATATCAAAAAATATTATAGCAGTTCAAGCAAACGCTGTATTTTAAACATCTCCATCATCAATTGATGATGAATACTCCCAAGCTAACTCATGTAACTCACCATCAGCTGGCAATCAACCTAAAGTACAATTCCTCTTCTTTTCTGAATATGCAAGGCATATAATCTTAATATTGATTTCACATTTACTGATCAATCTGCAACCTAGGGTGTTCTAAGTGTGGTGGATTGTATAATGAAGGGCAGTTTGATAGCCAGCAGCTGAAACTGGCTTTGGGGTTATGAAAACCACAGTATGTTTCTGTCTGCCATCTTGACTTCCCTTTGGAAACACAAATTAGAATTTGTATTAGACTCTGAGTTAAATCAAGTTAGATATTTCCTGTCTTAAAGAGAGAGAGATGTTAGGTTTTTAATGGTAAAAAGCACTTAAAGAAAAAGTTTAGTCTGAAATGTCAGCAGAAGTTTATGGTAAAGAATAATGCTGCATAATTTGCTCTAAAAGTCAAACTGGATGCTGTTTAAAGTTAGAGAGAAACTGTTTTGCTATGGTGGTCCTCACCTCCTTCTGCATTAAAAATGCAAAGAAGCATCTGCTTGAGTCGCCCTTGACTCTCTTCACTTCAAAGCAGTATTTTTTTTTTAATATGTGATAAAAATTTTAAATCAGTGGTAGGGATTTCAGAAGTATTTTTATACATTTTCTTTTCCCTTCTCCAAGTGAGGAGTGCAACCTTAAATGTAACAAAAGAGACCACCGCATTATGCCAACAATTTAAGCAAAGGTATTGTGCAATGTGTGGGGCTCTAGGTATGTGGTAGGGTTAATACTCATCCACCATCAAACCAGAGTTTTGCTCAATATCCATAAGGTTGAGTGAGTTGTAGCCATTTCTTCACTTTAGGCCAATTGGGACAAAACTGCATCATTGTGTTGGGTAATCTTGAACAACTGTTGCAGCCAAGATTAATTGGGTTGATTCCAAAAGTTGATCAATTTGATGTGTGACTAGCTGAGAGTCATCCTCATTACATACTTCAAGTGTTAACATTCTCTTTGTGATATTTTACAATATCACAAAAGATTGTGCATAACATCATTTACATTTATGTTCCCTCTCAGCACAAGTTGGTTTTATTTTATAACTCTGGCGTATAAGGCAGTAAGCAATATGCATTCTTTCAAGGAATGCTAGGTTTATCATTTTCTACATGTGCTTTTAAAAAAGCATTATTTTGCTACTCTTATCACCTTACCTGATACACAAATATACCTAATTAATTAAAGATAAACTTAGCTAATTGCAATTTCACCCAACTAGAGCGTAAAATATTACAAAAAGCAGTGCTGCATTTTTCAAACTCTGAAAAAGAAACAGTTTTTTATTCTATCAACTTTATAAATTGCATGATGCATTGATAAAAATAAAATAAAATAAAATACACGCACACACTCATCTTTTCATCCCTCTGTTCTGTTCTCAGTGCACTGCATTTGCCAAGCGCCTTAGTGCTGAGCTGCTCTCTTTTCAATACCGCTGATTAAAAATGTCTGATGCATCAACACAACTAAGCTGATTACAGATTTCGTTTCCCTGAGCAAAGGTTTCTAAAGAAGAGAAAAGTGGGAAAGAAGTGAGCAATAACAGAGCACACAGAGTCAAAGTGGCTAAATTGTGTTGAGTCTAATTTTTGAAAGTGTGTGCAACTGAGGGAGCATACACTCCCGTGTCAGTACGAGTGCGGCTGGATATGAAGTGTGTGATTTTTAAGAAGGAAACCTCTCAGAAAGAGGAGATGAGACAAGAGCGCACAAGTACGTGTGTGGTGGCTGTTTGCAGGGAGTAAACCCAGTTGCCACCAAAACCATTTGAGACTTAAAAAGAAAAAAAGAAAAAAACCTGACAAGACAACCAACGATCACAGAAATATTGTAGGAATTTGTTCATGTCTGTCACACACTTTCACCCCTCTGGCTAAAGAGAGCCATGACACTAAACATCAGTAAGATCTGCCCTGAAGCTGTGAGCACCCAGGTGCCCACTCCAACTGAAGGAGGAAGGACAGCTGTCTCTGATAGAAAATGATTAGGGAAATAATCTGACCTATTTTACAACTGATCCTTGCTTTGAAGTTTGGTAGATCAAGCAAATGTTGTTGTGGTAATGCGCATGAATCTTTTAGTCACTGCTTTGCATGGGGACTCCATAATGCAGCTCAAGCTTATAAGATTATTTTTTTTGGTGCCCCAAAAACTAGACAGAACTCATTCTGACTGGTGTGATGCACATTATGGTTTGACTTTTGAAAACTGTCAGCACACCCTTAATGTGAAATGTTGCCATATGTAGCTAAATTATGTTTTCTAAATTTAGGATGCTATTGCAAGTGAACAATAGCAATCACAAAAGGGACATTAGTAGTGTTAAACAGCATATTTACACAACAACATCTAAAGATGTGAATCCTAATTCAGCATTAACGCTATTCTTTTTCTGTATTTTTTATTACTTTTCTTCATGGTTTTTTTTTCAATCTATACTTTTTGGTATTTTAGCATTCATATATCAAAATGTTCAGGTCAGTTAGAGGATGGGTGTTATTTTTTTACTTTTTAAAACAGTTAACTTTAGCTGACGATGTTTTCTTTTTTCCCCATAGAAATCCATCTTATCAGTTCCTTCAAAAAGATCTTTTTGAAATCTCTTTGAAATTTGTTACAGTATTCTTTAGTCTTTTTTTAGCTTTGACTAGACCTTTGCTGCTTTTAGCTACCATTTTGCTACATTTAGTTTTTTACTAGCATTTTGCTACTTTTAGCATGCACCTAACCTTTTGGTGCTTTTAGCTTTTGGTTAGCATTTTGCTACTTTTAAGTTTTAGTTAATCTTTTAGAAAGGATTTCACTAGTTTTAATGCTTAGCAAGCATTTTTGCTTTTAGTTTACCATTTTGCTAGCATTCACTTCTTTTAGCTTTTTCCTAATGTTCTGCTTCTTTAACATGACAACTCAGTTTCAGCTTCGTCAGCAAAGTCATTCAAGCACTCGGTATTTGCAAAGCATTCTCAGAAAATGCAATTTCTCCAGTTAAGTTTAATGTCTTGGTGGTATACAGTGGCATGATATCACAAACTTTGTTCTTACTATCATGTGTTAACTGCAAATGATGATAAAATGTTGACATGATAAAGCTGACTTTCCTTTTTAATGACATTTGCACACATTTGCTACATTCTGATTTATGCTAAAAAACAATGAATGGCATAATTCCCCTTCTCACTGAATGAAGTCCCTGCTACAACATAAAAAATAAATAATTCGGCCAGAACATGGATGGTCGTTGCAGAATATGTGAAGGTGTTCAGGTGCATATTAATAATGCAGCATTAAGTGTAATAAAGTGAAACAGAGTCCTGATGGTTTTGAGTATGCACCAAACTTCCATAGTGAGGTCATGGTGACTTTTCATTATCATCATATCGGGGTCCTGGGTGTAGTGTGGGGGAGAATAGTAGCAGTGTATTAACGATGTGAGGTTCTTGCACACCAGCATGGCTTGGTCATCAAGAATTTAAAGCAAGACTGGTCATGCTGGCCTTTTAGCAAGGCTTCACCCATGATTGGGACAAAGTCATAACAAAACAACTTATCCATAACATTACTGTCGTGTCCGTGAACTGTGATCCTTTAGAGCATAGCTGCATCCTGGTGCGGTCATGCCAGGGCAGGTGCATGGAGCATAGTCTATGTGCAAGAAGGCTTCTTGGGAACATGAAAGATAGCAGGAAAAGGCCTATTTGGTGAATGCTACAAGCATTGTAATGTAGTAATTCCCTTCATACTGAAATAGGTTTTCCAAATTTACTGCAATCCAAGCATGTTCTTAAAAATTGTGTTGGCTCCCTCATTTACTGTCAGGGGAGCCTTAGAGAAAATTTTAACATTATTTTTAGACAGTGTACTATGTGTGAAAGCTAGATTTCAGCATTGAATTTAGTTTTTTAACCCTTCAAAACATTTACCTGTGAGGATAATATATATATATATATATATATATATATATATATATATATATAGTAAACATAGTACTAAACCAAAGACATCTAAAGAGCTTGCTGTACAATTTGATGTAGAAATGATTTATCTACATCTTGCTCCACTGTACTTGTCATTTTCCTTTTTATTTATTTATTGTTTTTGTTTGTTTGTATCTGTTTGGCTTCTCCACGTTTAGATGAGAGTGTATACCTAACAGTTGAAATTGACACTTGCAATAGAACTGAATGCCTGAATCAATTTTTTTTTCAATACACATAAAATTTGTATTCTAAAAAAAATAAATAAAATAAAATAAAGATCTGTCTGAACAAAAGTAAAATGATAGCTTTGGAGAGATTGCCTCTTATGTTTAAACTAGCTTTTCATATAAATCAGTGTTTGATGGGTTTTTTTTTTACATAAACTGACAATTTCTAGCGTCAGCACTAAAGTGCCTCTCCAATGGGCTTTAACACTATACTCATATATATTCATATTCATATATTTAGCCACAGTAATTGAAAGGAACATGGTGAAAAAAAAGAGAAATCATGATGTTATACAAAACATAAATAAATATAACCAGTTCTTTACATGGCCTAAGAGAATTTCCATCTTTCTCTGTATTATTGCTTTCAATAAAACCTTATCAATAATAATAATAATAAAAGGCATGACATTCCTTGAAATAATGCAAATTGCCACCTTGCATGCCAGAGTTTTAAACAAAGATCCTTGTGGTGTTCTAGCACTTGGAGTATATGTTGAAAATGACTCCCAGTTCCATTTGCAGTCAATTTTAGCTCAATATCTGTAAAACTGACTGATTTATACCATTTTCTGTGTTTGCTGAGGTCAGTTAGCTTTAAATTGAGTTGACCTGCAAAATTAATCAGTTGTATATGTATATTCAGTGATTACTTTGATAGTGTGATTAAAATCGATTTGATGGTTGCCTTTCATGGCAGTAAGCACTAATAATAGCAATTTAGCTGCTTGTGTGATTAGTATCATAATATATCACATTAGACTGCTGGTGATAGGCACCAGCTCCCCGCGACCCGGAATGAAGAAGCGGGTAACGAAAATGGATGGATGGATATATCACATTACATTATAAGCCTTCTATTGTTAATAAAAAAAGAAAAAAAACTATTGGAAAAAAATTGCAAGGATGAATTGCATATATTGTGTGTTGGTATGGCTTTGTAGGTCAGAGAATGTGATTAGCATGCTGGCAGTTGTGGACAAACCAACTGAGGGCATTGATCATCTACCATTTATCTATTTCCTGTTTAAATTTAATCCTCTTCAGGGTCACAAGTGCCTATCTCCATAGGTCAACGAGCAAGAGGTGATAAACACCCTGAAAAGGTAATTAGTTCGTCACAGGGCCAACAAAGAGACAAATGAGATGAAGAACAAACATCTAAGGTCAGTTTAGAATTGCAAATTAAGCTAGCATGCATGTTTTTGGATTGTGGCAGGAAACTTGAGTACCCAAAGAAACCCACCCGGGCAAGGGAAGAACAAAACAGCATCATTTTAATTTAACTGGATATAGTCTATTAAATTGTTTCACTAAACCTTGTTCCATTTCTGTGTAGAGTTTAATTCTGGGAACTATAGGTACAGATTGCTTTGAGTTTCTTTGTTTTGAGCACAAGTTTCACCAAGAATCAAGGGATTCTCCCACTCCCAAGCCTCCCTTGCATTACATTCACAGTCAGACATTACAGTAAACCAAACCACAATAGTACCTTGGACATCTGGCCGTTAATTTACAACAGGATGCTGATAAGGGTGTCTGATATGAGATGGAAGGACTTTGCATCATGAGATCTTTCGCTTTTCATTACAAAAGGCAGACACAAGGTCACTTGGCCTGTTTTTATTCATTTATTTTTAAATTTTTATTATTAAAATTGGTTTTCCTTTCATAAATAAGGAGCATTATAACTTAATATGTACTGTAAGCAAGTACTATGGGATTCCTACTTAGATTAGACTATAAAAAACAACTTTTCCAAGTGTTAAACATTGTTCATTTCTAAAGAATGTGTTGCTTTGTTGTGTTCTAAATGTAACAAATAAATACTTTCCCAACATGAGAAGTTAGAAATTTTACTTTCTATGCATGTCATAAAGCGTGGTCACATTAATTCTGTAATCAAACACTTTTGTCTATTAAAATGAATTCAGCTGTGTCTGAAATTACCCCGTCAATCACTCACTCACCTCTGCAATAGTAACTTATTGTTTACTCAGTAGTGAGAAATTAACAAACACTCACTTATCATTATTGTCACTTTGTATAATTACTGTCAGCTGCTGTTGTTTACTGAGCATTCTTGACATCTGGTAAAGAGGGAGTACAGTATGCAGAGATTCCTGTTACTACAAATATCATGGAAATAATTTGTTATTTGTTCCAATCCAGATTTCAAACATGGTGAACATGTACACTGGATGGAGTAGTAAAAAAAAACCAACCTTGTAGTTACTGTTTGTATTTCTTGCACAACACATTTTTTTTTGTTAGAATTTTTACAGGAAATCAGTAAGTTAAATTTTTGCTGTCAGTTTCTTTGTTAGCAGTTAAAACCAATTTAAAAAAAAACAGCCTGGGGGTGAGTGTATACTAGTGCCTGACTCATGGTGTGAGCAAATTGTGATGTCAAGAGAGCAGAATTGCCTTTTTAACAGCACTTCAGTTGTGTGACACTCATTGCAGTTCTTGTTTTAAACAGTAGGCGTTGCTAATGAAAAAAACAGACACCAATACAAAGTGCCACTTGCAAAGCACGTGACAAGGTACAACAACTGGAATGTGGATGATAGGTATTGTGATGTCAGTTTTGGTACAAGATGTCATTCATGAGGACAAAAATAGTGGGTATAAATCAGGCTTTAAGAGGTGGCATGGCAAAGCAGTGGCTGCACCTGTTGTGATCCTTTTGAATGGAGATTGCATGTTCTTTTGAGTACACATGGGTTTCTCCAGGTACTCTGGTTTTCTCCCACAGTCCAAAAACATACATATTCCTTAAATTATAAATTCCCTTAAGTATAAGTTGGTATGGTTGTGTCTGTTGTCTGTCTCAATCTGTGGCCATGTGATGGACTGATGACCTGTCCAGGGTGTTCCCTGCCTCTTTCCTGTTGGAGATAGAGTCTAACTTGCTGAAACCCTAAACAAAAATAAAATGAGTTTTAGAAAGTGGAAGGATGAATAGAGCTTTAAGATCAATTGCAGTCATAAAACTGCATGCTGCTTTTAGCTATTTGAAATCATTAACTCAAAATTAGTTAATGTAAAGGCCTTTCACCTAATGACTGCTGCACTGGCTCTTCTCAACCCTGAACAGGAACAAGCGGGTTAAGAAAATGGATGGATGGCTAAATAACTCATGTCACTGAGTTGAAAGTCCAATTTTATCATGAAAGATGCTCTCTGGGAAAATAAATTTTAAAATAGAACTATGAGAAGTTGTTCACTGTGTGCTTGACTAATTTGATAGCCTCTCTTTCTTAGATAGTGCTTGGTTATGTAAAATGGATGCTGCTTGCTTATAATACAGACAAGCCACAGCATATCCTGCTTGTGTCTTTGAGATACATCACATATTTTCCACATTATTTACTGGGTTTAATTCATGACTGCAATAGATCCATCAGTCTTTTGCCTAAGATTTTCAGTTATTCAGAAAAATTCTGGGGCTAACAATGCCAATGAATTCAACAATACTCTTGTTTATATAATAGCAAACTGCAGATGAATCCTGTTGAAAATCTGACGTACAGGAACATGTGGGTGTGTACACATTTAAGTCTAAGTGTGTGTACAAGTTTTTGTGCAGTGTCTGATTGACAGTGAGCCATGAGTTGAAGAAGATAGTGAAAGCAGCAGAGTAATCGCAAACTGTCACAGTGAGTTGTCCAATGGCCATTTATCCTGGATACTACACAAATACCACATGTATAGATATACTGATACTTATATACATGCATACAAACTCTGACTGAGACCTCAGCTGGAAACATTAGGCTTAATCAGAAAAAAAGACACAAAAAAACGGCCCATTTATTTTCAATCTGTTAGTGACATCAACAGGTAAACTGCTGTCTAGTGATATTATTTACCTCGCTTCCTCTGGAATTCCACTTCACTACTCATTTCACTTTCATCATTGATGAGTCCCATGTGCACTGGAGCCATCTGCAGTTATCAGTGATTCTGGGTGACAGGGTGAAACAGTGTGACAGTACGAAAAGTGAGGCTGAGGTGAGAAAATTGAAATCCCCAAACAGAGTGAATGGAAAACCGCTTTTATCCTACAAATTGTACACATTTCCCTTTTTTTAAATTTTGAAATACATTTGACTATTTGACATTGCCATGTACAGCATAATTCACTGTGCATGCTAGAGAGGAGGGTTTTTATTCATTGTCTATGTGGATATAAAAGTGCAGTATAAACGAGTTAAACAGCATGACAAACTGAACAAACTCAGGAATTTTAGATTACAAAAAAGTTACTTGTAAAGGTCTATGTTCTTTGATAACAGTCCCAGAAAACAACGAATTGCAAACTCAAACATAGATGTGCAATCTGTGCATGCCACATAGCTTGACGGAAGCACACAACTGATGCAGTTTTGTCCCCTTTGGCCTAAAGTGAAGAAAAATCCTGGATTATCCTGGGTGGCTGATGTTCTTAGGCGTGATAGATGGGGTCTTTTTAAATCTGGCATCGTGGTGAGCAGCGCGTATGCCCCAGCAGCTTGGGTGGACTGAAAAAAACACACAAATCCACGAACCTTTCACACCAGTGTCACAGCCAGAAAACAAAACTGTCCTCACAGACATCAGATTGAGAGTCATTTTCTTAAAGCCTCTAAATTGCACAGAGAAAGATCTAAACACCAGAGGCTTCAGTTGGGCTCTAACACTTCCTGCCAAAATCCTCTCTTGTTCGCCCACCATAACAAGCTCTTTGACTCCTCGGCGAAGGGCCTTTCAAACAGAATCTACAGGAAAAGGGAGTGTGTTGAATCACAGTGAATCAATGTATATTTCTTTATTCTGCATTGGAAAACTAATCATCGTTGCTTAAAAACTGTGGTGACGCAATCCACTCTGCATGGCCAGGACAAGCTTGGATGAAGAAAAAATCATTAGTAGATGCCATAATAGGTTCAGGTGCTGTGAACGCAGCATCTGTTCAATCACAGTGTTTGCCAAAACAGTTCAACACAAAGATTGGTAGGCCACCCATTGTGCTCATACTGTGAGACTGGACCATCTTACAACATGGCTGCCAAAACACAGAATGAATAATTCCCTTGTTTAATTTAATAAACAAAGCACAAAGATTTACAAAATATATGAAGACCTGTTATGTGACTTAAGAAGCTGAAGCGAGGTTGAATCTACATATATAGCCTACCTCTGTAAAAAGGCATATTAACACTTTGTTTTCCACATGCTCCTACACTCCCACCCACCCACACACACACACATAAACATAAACACACATTCAAGCATTTAAACCCTATTATCTAAACAACATGGTGTGAAATTAGAGCACACTGCAATTCTGTTCTAGTTCTTTGACCACAATAACAAGGAACATTAGGCTTCCTCTATTTCACATGCATGTAATATTAGTAAACCTTTAGCCTGTAAATGTTTTCTCCTTATAATAAAGAAAATAGATTTAAAATTAAAAACTGATAAAGCAATGTGGCATAAATTTGTTGACCCTTTGTATCACAGTGATACAATGTAGGTAATTAAAATTTAATTCCTTCTGATAGTCAATTTATGAGATGAACCACAAAATGGTAACTTGTACATAAACATTTCGCTTTAAAGCCCAAGGGTGAGTTCAAAGTGCAAGGACCATAAACCTATTTAATAGTTTTGACCAATCAGCAGCTGCAAAGGCAAGACCAATTATTATTTCAGTGCATCCCCTTAAGTGCTTAATAAGCTTTGGTTGTGTAAAATTCACACATTAATTTTAGCATTTAGCTAACAGAAAGTATATCTGTCTGGGGGGCCTTTGTGTCAGTTAAAAGTTAAACAGTTGCACAACAACTGTATGGTATTCACTGACAACTTATTAGACCCACCACTGGACCAAGTGCTGGACTGACTGACCAGCCATTAGATCAATGTTGCCTATTGGCAGGTCTTGTGATGGCTTGTGATGTTTTTCACAGGCACCTTGAACAATAGTCCAATATTATTAATGGTGAAGGAAATCAGTGACATTGAAGCATCCATGAAAATATTTTGCAAGAATTACAGTGCATATGTGAAACAACATTCAAACACATTAAGATAAATAAACTCATTAAAAATAAATAATGAAAAACTTACACATAAATTGAGATCTAGATCGTGCCATATAGAATTCTAAAGGAAGAATGCGGCTCTACAGCATCACTTTCATTTATTGGTATTCAAAGACTAAACTAGACTTCTCGAATCCCAGAGGCCATTATTCAGCCTAACTGTTGTTCCTGAGGAACTCTTGCTAGATTTATGTCCTTAATTCAACTGAACCATATGGACTAAATGACACGACATGTCTTTTCTGCCACTTAAAGACTAGAGAGAGAGAGAGAGAGAGAGAGAGAGAGAAAGAGGGAGGGAGGGGGAAGGGATGGGAATAAGTATGCATATTTAATATGCGATGTCTGCCAAGATAGTGTCATTTTTTTTTTTTTCACCTCCAAAACATAATCAGGTTTGTAACAATAATCCAGATAGGTACTCATTGATATTATTGAAAGTAATGAGTAGTTTCATAAAAACTTTGATGTTTATCCTAAAAACAGGCACAGTATTTCAAACTTGTACTGGGACCAGATGAAGGATACATGGTTCCCTTTTTAGCTTCAACCTCCAGGATCCCGTGCAGGGTCCAGTATGTTGTTTTTATCAGTGGTTTGAACTTGGAAAACATCTACTTTACCTTGAATAATATGATACGTTATGTAAACTTTTGTTTGTTTTTTTTTTGTTAAGATGATATGGAATAGGTAACTTACTGAACAGCTTAAGGTAATGGTTTGAATCTTCAAATCTTGAGTACATTTAAAAGGTTCTGATCATTTCACTGAAAATTATCAACTGACCAAAAAACATTACTTTGAACAGTGGTCCTCTTAACACTAAATGTAAAAAAATCAACTAGAACTAGGATGGGCTTTGAGCATGTAATAAAAATGAAGTGGGCTCCCCTGTATACAAGACAGTGCATAGTAGAACGGCAATAGTTCTGAGCACTCACAAAATCTTTGTAGCGAGATTACAGTGACCTATTTACAAATATTACGAACATTGTGACTGCCTTCACACTGAGGGATGTTTTTAGAGTTTGCCTCAATCTAGCCGCATTATAATAGGTTGTGTATGTAATGAAGAGTATAACAGTTTCATTATTTAGTGTAAAGAGGGTCTTAAAAGAGAAACTAATGCAAAAGGCTGCCTGTACTTGGAGGCACTTGTGTGAGTATGTAAATTAAAAATGTACTTTGTCTATATGTCTGAATGTATATACAGCAACTTTAGATAAACTGAAAGAAGATGTGCATTTTTAACTTTTCTAAACTTTTTTATTTTATTTTAAAGGTGACATATTATGCTTTCTTGAACAAGTTTGGATACGTCTGTGGTTATACAAAACGCGTTCATTACATTTAATACACAAAATCATTCTCAGATGTTGAGATTTCACCTGATCAGTTCTGCCTGTTTTGAGCTCATTTCAAAATGAGTGGTTTTAGGGCTACTATTATGCAAATAAGCTGCAATACTACAAGCTGCTGTTTCCCACGCCCTCCCAACTCAGTGTTTACACATTTATGTTGTTATTAATTCAAACTCTGAGGATTCTGCTTCTCTTCCACCTCTGCGCCACAATGTGCTCAGCTTGAGTGCGGCGCAGTGTGCCATGATGTGAAGTCGAGCAGCTGATATCAGCACAATAACTCAGCACACAGACTGTTTTTCTTTCCGCAAAATCAACCTTTTTCCTCAAACTGTAACTAATGTAGACTATCAATTTTCTGTTTACTACAATTCCGCACAGATATTGTGGGTAATGTAATGTGAGACACAGGACTACCAGAGGCTTTTGTTCAGCGTTAGCTTGTGCTAAATGACAAATCATGTTCATGCCGAACAACACAAGACATCATTATGTGCTTACATCGCCATCATCTGCAGATTTGTGACAAACAATAGTGACAGAACTGTCTTCAGTCGATGTCTTTAGGCAAATCCTGCTGCGTACTGTTGGTAGATTTCAAAGGACTCTTTCCTGAAATGATTTGCTCAAACTACAACTTTCTTTGGCAATATCACAGGGACATTGCCATCAAAAATGAAATGAAGTCACGCAGCTCTGTTCTCCATGACTGAGAGAACATGTATGGACACATGTTCTACATTGCAGTTGACAACAAAACATTTTCCTTTTCCAGCAGACATTGTTCAGCGGTAAAACCAGCAGAACAAACGTGACAGTCTTCTTGTAATGAAGTGGGCGGAGCTCCACTTGGGTTGTTAGGTGAGTGACTGGGCTCAGCTTTGGGTCGCTAGGTAACTGGATTGTGATGCAACAATTCAGAGGTTTTTGAAACAGGTCGTTTTGCAGACACCAGCAAAACATTCACTTATTGCCAAAAAAATGGATGGGTGAGGGTTTTTTTCTTATTTTTTGTGCTTGGACTGTTTCTAGAAGCAGTAGATACTCAAATAAAAGTACAAAAACATGCAAAAAGTGAATTTTGCATAATACGTCCCCTTTAAGCTTTTGTTAATTTACATTGCCATTATACTGACAAAACCATAATAAACACCAGTTTTAAGATGGAAAATATATTGATTTCTTTTTTTCATTTATTTTATATCAGCATAAATAAAATGCATTTGAAAACGTGAGCATAGACAAAGCTCCTGGAAGCATAGTCAATGAAATCACCATAGCAAAGTTGACCTTTATTGTAATCCAATATTCCTCACTTGGCTTCACCTCACTTACATGTGTACCACAGCAATCTACAAACACACCCCCATACCCACCCGCACCCACACATACAAACACAATTTGGATTCCTTTGTAGCTAATGCACTTGTTTGTATGCAAACACACATTTGCATCCCACCAGGAATGTAAATGATGCAGTTTAAACAAATACCAAACATCCAAAGATTTTTGTCAAAGTATAAAAGTGAAGTTAACACATTTATAGAGGATTGTATGAAGCAGATTTTGAAGGTAAGAACACAGCAGTTAGAGAATTCTCTCATGAAAAAGCTGTTTTCTCTGCAGAGAAGAACAAATGCTGGCATTAAAATTTGGACGTGTAGGCTCAGAAAGCATTCATCACATCCTTTAGAAATGCCCTCACTTCTGGGAGGTGGCAAGCATGGAAGAGAAACAGGACTAGCTTCCCTGTCAGCTGGTTCTAGTACAGGGTATAGATGTTTTCCTCTACATTTTTTGATACCAGCTCCCTTCCTGATTCAGCAGTCTCACTTGTTCCCAAGTACTCATCAAGCTTCCTGCTATTTAAGAGTAGCTCAGATTGCAATTCAGTGCTGGATTGTATTGTCAAACTGGTGATAAGTGTGGCAAACTCCTATGTACATTTCTCTGGTTTTCGTAAATCGTAAGTGGTTAAAAAGAAAGCTTCTTGACTTCTTCTCTTGTTTCTTGAAGAGGTTTCACATTTCATCCAAAGGGCTTCTTCAGTTCTGATAGGTTGAGAGTTCCAGTTTTCTAAGTTGCTGTAATAACAATCATGGTAACAGGGCTGTTAAAAAGTCATATTATGTGACCTTAACAGTCTAGCACATAAACCGAGTTTATGTCCCACTTGAACATAAACTGTCAGTTATCAGAACTTTACAGCACTGAGCTGAACAGGTTTGTACAAGGACAGAAGCAAAGGACAAAGAACACAAATACTCCAAGGAAGCACGCCAGACCTTTGGATACCCTAACTGAACTTGTGTTAAGGAACCCAGGAAATCAAGAAAATGCTCAACTCAACATAATGAAGGAGAACCAAAAAAAAAACAAGCAAAAGACTCAGCAGTTCATCTACATCTCAAAGACAAAGGACATTTTTCTGAGGACAGTAATGTGCAAATTTTAGGAAAGATGGGTGCTTTGAAAGAGGAATTAAAAAAGCCATTTAAATTAAGCGTGGAAATCCTACATTAAACAGAGGAGGTGGCCTGATGTTTCATCTTTCGAATACCTACATTCACACACATTCACAACCATTCACATCTTGAAACTTGGCCAAAATAGTTCACATGTTGGTCTTATTAGGAAACATTTGACCAGTGTCAACAATCTAAACAACCTACTAGATAGAAGGGTAGGTCAGCAAATCATGTGGCCATATTATCATGATTATTTCTAAACCTGGACATCCCAACCTATGATCAGAACTGAAGAAGCTTTTTCAATGAGAAGTAAATTGTCTTCAACAAACAAGAGAAGTCCAGTTGTTTTTGATTTAACCACTTAAAATTACCATTTCCTGGATGACTAAGAGTCCACACAAACATTTTGACTTGTAAGTCACGACTTTTATTTAGCAAAAATCATGTGATCTCCTCTTTGACTCTTTTGCTCCCTAGGTTCTTTTAAGTTTATCTCCTCGAACCAAGATGGTAAATTCACCTCACTGAAATACTCACTGATCCACTTACCTTCATGGTCCACTCTCTGTTGCTTCACCACCCCAATTATCCAGACAACCTCCTCCTTGGAATCTGTAAGAAACAATGATGAAAATCTCAAACCTACTTCCACACAATCTGTCATTATCAATTGTGTATAGATTGACAATAAATAGTTTAAAGCTTCCCTTTGTATCATTTCCTTGGTTTAGCACATTGGAGTCTATTTTATGTTAATGCCATGACAAACACTCTGGTAAGTGAACAGTGTCCTGCACATATTAAGCAGTGTTAAAAAAATAACACCATTAACAAGAGTGGTGCATAAATGAAAACAAATGACCAGTGAAAAATACAACAAAGTAGAAAACTGACTAAAGTCAATGGTGAGAGCAGGGACTGAGTTACTCTTGCCTTAAATTTAAGGGATAAATGCAGAGTTGTACTGAGAACAATTTAGCAATCTATCATTTTGAAGCTACAAATTTAAACAGAAACACACATAATTATTAAAAGGTACGTTAAGAAAAGTATCCTCATGCCCCTTCAAAAACAATTCTTAAGACTTGTTTCTCAGTAAAATATTATTTTGCAAATTTTCCACTGTTTGGTTATATGCAAATTTCTAAAAAAAAAAAGTTCCTAAGTGCAATTTTATTTGAGGAAAATATGTGCACTCAAAAATTCAGGTATGTTTGCTGCTTGACTGTTTTTGCACTCCTAGTCAGTTCTTCCAATTGTTGTATTATTAATTGCCTAGCCTGCTTTACTGATAAAGACTTTATCAAGCGGTGCTCCTTACTTTCCTGCCTGAAATTGATTAAATTTCCAATAAAAATCTGCTGTCATTCTTAATATCCTGCTAAACAAGCAGACATTCTGATGGGTGCAGTGATTACGGGAGCCAAATAAAGTGGCAGAGAAAGTTAACTTTTTAGATACTATTCAGCAAACAGGCACAGGAAGTGCACCTCATTTATCTGTCAAAATGAAAGTCTAATTGACTCAGATAATAGGATCGACTAAGACGTCTCGTTGAACAAATGCAGTAGAGGGTGGGGAGGGTGTTAATTTTTGTAATGAAACACCTCACCTTGTTGGCATTAGGCTCATAATCGCCTTTTTTTAAGCACCGTAAGAACAATAACAGCTGGGTAATTAAGGTACCTTCAAAATATTAACCAAACTTCCACAAAGAAAGAAAAAAAATCCAATAAATGGGGCCAACAAACAGTGTGAAAAGCAGAAGTGCATGGATACCAGCTGCTGATCCCAGATGGCACAAAACACTTGTAGACAGCTCCTATCTATCAAATAGGAATTTAGATTGAGTTGTTGCTTGTTAGTGCTACACTGAACCAGTCATTTAAGTGAATCAAGACAGTAAATCTGTTCCAGCAAAAGCCCAGGGCCTGTGCAAAACCACTTTCTGTCAATTTATTGTTAAACTAAGTCAGCTTCCACCTGCCTTCTGGGTTTCCAACATTATTCTTCTCCAGCTTTGGTTTTTGACTTTGTTTCGTCAAGTTTGGCAACAAATAATTTAAACAAGATACAGTTTAATTGAAAACAATACAAAAACTAAACAGTGATTGAAAAAATCTCAATAAAATTCTAAATCTGGTAATGGATGTGGAGAACACTAGGCTTTTGACTGAACACCCCAAGTATCCATATTTTATGATTAAGGATTGTTTGGCATGCATACTCCTCTTCCAAACTGTCACGATTGAAGATTGACTTTTCATAACAAAAAAAGAAAGAAAAAACTTGTTAAGTCAGAAAAATCAAACAAACCACAAACAAACATTATTGTGTATTCACAATAAACAGTCCTTTATGGTGTGAAATAATTCAAACACCGTGAGTAGAGTAAACAAAATGTACACTTATTTGATTATTTTAATGTTCGACTGAAATGCCAAAATTTTCTAGGTGAAGTCATTTCAACCATAATAGGACTAGAAGTGCAACTTTAGCTAAATCTAATGTCTCTGCATAATAAACATTTTCACACGCAGAGGTAGAAATAAAAAAAAAAAAAGACTGCTGTGCCAGGTCACATCAGGGATTCCCATTGCTGCTTACATCAAGAGATTTGGGCTAATGCCGACAAGAATGAAACAAAGAGCCATAAAATTTAAAAGAAGCAATTTCACTAATAATCCAGTATGCTTGGATATTGTAATACTATATAAACCACTACATCTACAGCCCCTGAATGAAATATATGGTTCTTTTAAAGAATAATATATCTTCTTATGCTTTCTGTCTCACGTTTTATCTCACTGACCTTTTTAATGTCTGACTGTGACACTGTATACATTTTTTTATTTCATTTTAAACGCATATTTCAGATAAATACTGTCAGCATATATGATGTTAGTGCATGCATTTTCTGCTGTTTTAAATTGCACTAGGTATGATTTAAATGAAGAAAAATGTTTTAAATTGTACTATGGACTGAAATTTATCTTCTTAGGTTAAATCACTGAAATAAACACTACAACTCAAAATGGAACTCAAAACAGATCAAGGTACATAGCATTCCATAAGGCAATCAAAATACTAAAAGATTAATATCTCTTTTGCACATTATCCTACTTGAGTGTAATTAGTCTCCTTTATTTTCATCAAAGCAATCAGTACAACAGATTAGCATTTCCACCTCCAATAATAATTTTTCTGGCACCATCATTTTATTTGATTTAAATTGATTTGAGCAGAGTATAAATGCAGAACACACACACACACACACTCGTTCTAGGTGTACATGTGTGTTAAAGAGAGACATGTAGAGATAGTGGTAAAACCATGTCTCTTTGACTGGTTTGTAAGAGGAAAGAAAACAGTCCATGTTCCACGGAGGGAGTGAGAAATTGAAGACTGACTGAGGAAGTGATGCAAGTAAATGAAAACAAGAATGAAAGCAAACAATCAGGGTGTGAAATTATTCTGCAGGAGATTAAAACTGTTTGTGTGTGCACAAACTTGGGCAGAGAAAGTTACAGAGTTTTTCTTCACAATAAAGGTGTGACACAGTCGATTGATGCAGGGTTTTTTTAAGGATTCTAAAATTTACTCAAAATCCCTCACCAGGTCCATTTGCTATGAAGAACATGTTGAGTACAGACAAGTAAGTTCTCAACAATAGGAACTGTAAGTAGATTTAGCACAATAGTTAAGTTTTAGGTTCTATACAAAGCTGTTCACTTAAAAAACAGACAAACAAAAAACAAACAAAAAGACAAAAAAAAACCCAACTATATATATATATATATATATATATATATATATATATATATATATATATATATATATATATATATATGAACCCAGTGTCTTCTTGCTGTAATGCAACAGCTGTAACCACCATTCCAGAGAAACAGTGTTTGTGAATACAGTAAAATATGTATTTTTGTAACAGTTCTACAGCACCTCATACTGGCCTGGCATAGTTACTGCAGTGTTTTAGGTTATTTTTGGTATTTACAAGTGAATGACAGCCTCCTCTTGGTAGATCTACACATTTCCCATATTCCTTTCATTTCTTGATGATGGATTTACCAGAACCCCTGGGGATGTTAAAGCCTTCTGTCACCAAAGCCATAGAATTGCAACAGTTACATCATCAGAAAAAGGATTTTTATATTTTCTAAAATAGTTTTTTTTCAAGCAACTTCCACTAGTTGTAAAACACATTTATTTCATTCTAAACCAACATTTGTGTATGTTTACATGTAAAATATTTGAATAATAACCCCAGAAAAGAAAAAAAAATAAATGCTGAATAAGTGACCGGATTAGTTGAACAGATCTGTCCAAGTGTGTTTTGGATCAACTGAAAGTAAGTTTAGAGAAATTTTTTGCAAGAGGTGAAGTCTTGCATTACATCTTTGCTAATGAAGATTTGGAGGGAGAATATATTTACCTTATTGCCGTGGTATTTTTTAATACTTTTTATAGACATTTCAATACTCTATAGATTGCTTCACACACAGGCACTAGGTTTTCACATGAGCTTATTTCAAAATGGACTAACGTCAGTCAATTTATGCAGTGATCACTTTTGTTTTGTTGTTATTTGCTATAGTTGACAGTTCATTATTTAGCTTGTTGTTCCAAATTCATAGTTGCCTAAGGCATTCAAAGGGATGCCATAGGCGGTCTACAACAAGTTTTTTTTTCTGTTTTTTTTTTTTTTTTGAATCGCTGTATCTTCTTTCACCTTCAGTCTCTCTTGTTTTCATCGCTAATAGCACAGAAGGTGGGTGAAAAATAACCACAATAACCGCACCCATTTATTTATTTATATTTGAAAATAACTTGCTGAAGGAGAGCTTACAAAATACAGTTTAGCAAACAAACAAACAAAAAAGTTATTGTGAAGCTTTAGGTGTTCCATTTTAGTAATTCACACTTGCTCAGCAGAGGTAGTTGACACAAACAAGCACATGTCATGGAACTAACAGAGTGACAGCAACACTTAAAGTGTACTCCCTTGTTTAATTTCACTCTTTAAACCTTTTCACAAAATAGTTTTGCAGTTTAGCCACAACAAAAAGCCCCTCTTTAAGTTGTTTTTGCTCATAAATGGCTGACTTGAGCTGGCCACATTTTGCGACGATACATGCTCATGCAAATTAAGCCCGTGGCATGGAAAACACAAGTTACAGCATCACCAGTGATTACTGCTCCGTACCTATCTCTTATGCTGGCTTACAAGCGTACCAGCAGCAGTGGGTTGACTTTAACCTCCATCCCCACCCATATTGTGATTTGATTATCACACAAATGAAAGTGAAAAATGTCATTTTAGGCCAAGATTGAACATGTTTTGTTAAAAGGGTTTTTTGACAACTTGTAATGCTGATTGGTTAGAGATAACACTCAAAGGCGTCATCAGCAGTCAATCAGCTTCAAACGTATGTTCCTCCTTTCCTGATTTCTCACACCAATGCAGCAAGAAGACATTTTAAGCCCATCTTGGAATTGTTGTGTAAAATAAGCTGCAGTTAATCTTTTTATCACTATGTGCCATTAGAGGAGCAAACATGAGCTGTTCTCAGATGTGGATGGACTGTTATGCAGCATAAAAAATAAGATACAATACTTTTAAAGTTACAAGAGTTTGGTGGTGTCAGGTCACATGAGCATATTTTTCAAATTAATAAAGTATGGTTACTTTTCAAGTATGGGCTTTTAAGGAGAATAGCCAAATTAAAAATTGTCTACAACGAAGAAGGAGGAATGTAATGGGGCAGTCGTTTTTTTCAGGATGAGCGGCCATCTGCTTCGACCAACTGGGGTTTGAGAGGATAACATGACATAGAAATAACATGCTTGTTGTGGTAATTGGGAAATTTGAACTAACCTTGGGTCTGAGTGTGTGTGTGCACATTGTTGTGTACCCTGTCTTTTTTCCCAGTGAACTCTGGAGTTACAGCAAGCACCATCTCCCACCCACCACAACCCTGAATGGGACAAAGCAGGTACACAATAAGAATAGATGGATGGTTTAGATTGTGAATTGTAACATAGTATTTTACCTCTTCACTTAAGGCAGACAGGAAAATCTCTGATAATTTGAAGATGAATAATTACCTCCAAAAAAAAACAATCCCAAGACAATATTCATTCTGGTTATTCAGAGATTATAGTAAAATCACGCTGATACAGAATACAAGAAGTGGAATCTACTAAAGAGATCCTCCTCATTGTGCTACAGATTAAGGCAAATACGTTATAGAACGTCTATGTTGACAATTGTTCATTATTTTTCATTTATTTCACACAAAATTTGAAATAGATTAAAAAAAATCTGTGTTTTAAAGCAGAACACAACTAACTGGTTGTAGGTGGATGTAAAGCAGTTTACATTGTGCGTGTAAGCAATATGCATGGAGTCTCATGGGATTTGATAAAGTCAGAGCATGTCATAAATATAAGTGCTTACTCAGGAATATACATTTTGGTATCTATGCCTGTTTCCATATGTATATGTATATATATCCTGAGAACTGCTGACAGTAAGAAGTTGGGCCCCTGAATGAGTCACTTTTGACATGTGCCAAATTGAAAGGCAAAGGGAAGCAAAATGAAAGAAAATGTAAAAAAAAAATGTAGACTGAGATAAAAAAAAGGCTGCCTCGTTTAACCCTAACCCTCTCATAAACAGAAAAAAAGCTTATCTGTTGATTTTGGAGGCATTTCCTAGCCAGAATGGGTCTTTTGGATCTGCTTTTAAATAAATTTTCCCAGTGACCAAAACCCAACCTAATCAGGTGCCCAAACAACCTCAGATAACTCCTTTAGATCAGGTGGTGAGTTACAAGTGAACCTAACATGCATGTTTTTGGTCACTGGGAAGAAACTGAAGTATCTGGAGAAAGTCCATGCACGCATGGGGGAACATGAAAAAACAAACAAACAAACAAAAAATAACTATAATCAGTTTCCCAAACCAAACATTCTTCCCTCCACAACCAAAATCCTTTCCATGATCAGAATTTGTGTCAAGCTGAAACAATAACAACCCCAACTTTGTGACTTTTCAATACTCTAGAGTTAACTGCTGTATGCACTTATAATAATTTATTATATTTTATATAATAAATAATAAATAAATAAAAAGAGGCGCCACAGATGGTAGTCACAGCTAGTATTCTGTTTGGCTTTTTGACCATACAAATTCACAAGCAACAGAAGATTGCAGAATGTGCTTTGAGTCATCACCAACCCTTCAACCTTTTTTGGAAAACACGTGGCCCACTTTAGCCTTGTCACTTTTTATCAGCCCTAGCAGTCTAACAGCCACTCAAAGTGCCATGGGATGCTAAATAAGAATTTTGAGAAATGTAGAACTTTGTAGAACTCTGCCACCTGCTCTTGTAATTTACCTCTCTTGAGAGATTTTATAGCTGCAAGATATATGGTTTATGAATTTGGATCCTAATTATGTACACATTTTATTCAATCAAAAGTGTGCCACATTGGTGATTGATCATTCTCCACCCATCTGTCCCTCTTGGCACATCATGTTTAATATTGTAACTAATAATTTTTTGTAACTGTCCTCTTTTTTTTCTATAACTCTCATTTAAAGTAGTGCTCCAATTGCTGTATAAAATATTACAAAACAATGCAAACAACACCCACAATCTTGTTCTCTTTTTTGTTGGAAAGAAGCAAAGTGGCATAGCAACACTTAATAATTACCCCTGAGAAATGGAATAGGGCAGCTATTTATGGCACTTTCTATATTATCATCTAGGCTGCAAAATGTTGATCACCTCTAAAACTTTGTGGTTCTGCTGGAACTGAACCTATTTGAAGAATTTAGTTGTATTATGACTATCTGCAGTATTAATACATTAGTTGGAGAAAAGCGATGTCTCTTTTTGCATGTGTGTTTATCTGTATGACAAATATTAAATAAAAGTTTGTTGCTAATTTTGCTGCAGGTGTGTGTCACATGAACAGACACACACCTGACTTACATGGGAATCCATGCTTGATCAGTTTTTATATTGCATTGTCTTTTTCTGAGCATTTCAGTTCTCTTACACACACACAAGCAAGACGAAAGCCCATCTTGCTAGGTGCTACGTGGACATCCTTGGTCACTGCTAGAATGGCAGCAGACCATACACTTCTAAGTAAAAGTTCTAAACTAAGCCAAAGAGCCCAATGTTTTGGCATCAGTTGTTGTGATTATCAGAACCTGCACTTCAAAAAAACATGGCATTACATAAGTGCCATATTAGTTCATGAATTGATAAAAATGTTACCTTTTTAGTTTGTGTCTGTCTTGTCCATTGCATGCACATATGCTGTCAGAAAATCATCCATAATTCAAAACATATCTGTGTGAGAGTGATAAGTTACCCACCACTGTAATACTTAGGAAATTATATGTTCCAGAAATGTAAGTAAATATGTAGAACTATCAATTTACTCAGTGTCATCACATTTTAGTCCAGAATCAAGTGGGACAGGTTTGTAGTGTGTTAACACATAGGTATACTAATGTAAAAGTAGGAATACCTGTATGTTATTTGAATGGTCAGAATGGATGTGAATTCAATTCTTCTCATCAAATTTGCCTAATGAGTTTATTGATATATATACATATAAATAATACATTGTATTTGTCTTTTCTTTTTTTTACAAGGGGTCATCCCTGTCTCTAGGCTAGACTATAACCACTGTAAATCAAAATATTGAGAATAAGTATTTATCAGCAAACTTAAAATATATTATTATTTGTAACATTTTGTTTTAAACATTACACATTACTATACCAAGCCTCATTTTGTTTTTGGTACATCACATTTTATGTGTTTACTTTAGTGGTTAGCAGCGGTCACTGCAAGTTCCAACAACTGTACAGCGCCTGCAATGTTGCAAATGTTTTTGTGGCCTACCCTGATTATAACTTAAACAGTTTACACAATAGACCCGTATGTTGTTAAGTGAGATGAATGAAATTAGTTTGCATGGTTTCTCAATGCACGCGTAGTTTTTCTGCTGCTACTTTAGCGTTGTTCATGTTAGGGTAATTGATGATTAAATAAATAACCTAGAGGGTGAGTGTGAACATGCATGGATGTAAGCCTCTGCATTGGCAATTTGTCAAGGATAGACCCTACCGAGTGACAGCTAGGATAATTTCCCTCTCCCACTCCCCCTCACAACCTTGAAGGACAAATCAGGTATGAATAAATAAGCATATGCTAAACTTTAGAACTGTAGACTCCAATGATTTTACATTATATGAAACACAATTGCAAAATCATGAAATATCATGTTTGCGTGTAGCTGTCCTGAGGTCTTGTCTGGAACACAGATAGGAGACAAAGATAACTTTGGGAAGTTTAAATTGTTTAAAGAAGCATTAAACTAGTTATAACATAGACCAGTAATTGCATAAACCACCTTGAACTGACTGTCTAATAAATCTCTAACCGCACTGGTGTCATTCACAATGACAGCGTAATTGGCAGTCTCTTCCTGGGAGAACCCACCCCTGTGCATGCATACGTCAGGCCATGCATTGTGTGGGCAGCTGTCATTGGAGAACATTTAAACTTCTTAATTGTTGGGGATGGGTGTATTTATCTGACATAACCTAAACTTTGGTAAATTTTCCTCTCATCTCTATCATGTGTGTCATTTTCTAAATTCTGTGCTCTTTTGTCTGATAAATTGATAACAGTAAGAAAATGGGTATTACACACTGTGAACAAAAATGTGTAACGCCAGCAAAAACAATGAGAGACTACAAAAACCTATTCATTACAGAACTTCTCTTGAATTAGATTATCATACCAATTAGCATTTAGCTGAGTATCAATCATTTTTCTTCATTTTCATGCAAGGCTGTGACTAAAATAGAGGTGACTACAGCTTAAGTACTGCATACTACAAGTTCATACAACAGTGTTCTGTTTTTTTTCCTATCTTGGAAAATACTAAGAAGCACCACATCATAGTAGGTAGAATAGGATTTTTCTAAGTTGTTTTTGATATTAACGTTACATATCTTAATAGTAATAGGGCAATAATGTTTTTGCCTGAGTGTGTGTGTTTGATGAGTTAGCACAGTATCTGATGAACCTCAAGATAAATTTTATTGAAACTGTCAGAAAGTAATCATTAGAAACACATCCACAACTAATTAACTTTTGGAGTAACCCCAATTCAAGATGGTCACCACAGTTAATTCATATTAACCAATACAAAAATTGCTATAACCCAGTCAGTTTCACAAATATTTAGCCAAACTTTGGTATGATAGTAGTTGAGATTTATTCACTGCACACATTCCAAGTGCTACACATTGCACAGCATTTTTGCTCAAAACGTTGGCGTTCATTTTTAGAATCAACACTGTCTGTCTGTTAGCAAAATAATCTCATGAACCACTTGATACATTGTAATGAAACACTAAATGTGAAAATTGAATTTACTTTTGCAACTCTTTAACTTTCCGAGTCAATCTAATTCAACAGCTAATCAACCCTAACCAACACAAAGAATGGTTATAAATTTGTCAAATTTACAATTACAGGAGTTGAGCAAAGGTTTGATGTGGCAGTATCTGAGAGTCATGCTCAATAAACTCTCTGAGTGCTAACACATTTTGTGAGATCTTCCAATGTCACATTACATCACACAGAATATAATGGCTATAATGGCTAGAACACTTTCATTTGTCATCATAACATGATCTTAGTCTAAAATCATAGACAATATGGTCAGCTTTTATTCATTGTCAAAATTGATGTCTTAAAATATTCAGGTTTCAGTGTATTGAATGCAATTCTATACTTTTGCATCCTTTTGTATGTGAAGATCCTAGAGTTAATGTAAGCCATTCACCTTTCATTCACCTTCAGCAGTCATCACTTCTGTGCTGATGCAAGGGAGCCGAACATTCATCACACTTACGTGTTCTCCTGCAACAGGGACCAAGATACTGCAACTGTCAACATTTCTGTGAGTATTTTGTCAAGTTGGAAAGCATAAGCAGAGCCTGGTTTAGTAAATCAGCAGGTCGTTGAGCACAGAGTGGGTCATGATTCACAAAGAGTCATGCAATGCATCAAAGATCCCAAAAGTCGTTGAAGTGCATTTTGCAGTACTTTGAAACAAACCCCAGATTTATATTGTAGCGTTCCACAGATATGCGGATAATTTTGAACAGGTGGTTGAATGGAAAATAAATATTTTAGGCCATTTGTGTAATGTGGCTACAACTATTGCACTTCAATTCAGCAAGGCACTACTAAAACATATTTTTATGAAGTCATTTACTTTTGAGTGCTTAAAGCAATCGTTTTATTGTAAATTGTGTAAGCTACCAAAGAACATTTGAACTACTGAAAGGGGGGGAAACAATTATGCGAATTAAGTTATTGTTCTATTGTTTTGCACTTCTAAGGGTTTTTTTAAAAATATTTTTCGTTCTAATTGAAAAGCATATTGTGCTGCTTTACACATGATTTGCGTTATGTAAATAAAGTTTGACTTGGTTTGATTTCACTTGTTGAATGTTAAAGCAAAAGCTCAGCTATTTTAAAGTTGGGCTGTAAAGAAAGACTTCAAACAGTTAATAATTTTGTATATGCATGTTTTTAAATGAGCTCAGTTTAGAGAAATAGAGTTTAAAGTTTTCTGTCTGTAATAGGTGTCAGGAATGAGTTGTCATAGTGATAACTATCAAGGTAGGAGAAAGCTGCTCTCACCAGTCGATCTGAGCACTGAGAGGTTTTTATGTTTTTATTTTTTTTATTATGAGTTTTCTGCCAGAATACTTATGCCATGTAAAAATAATAACAGTGTAAAGATACATAAAATTCCATTTGCATATTTCCGATTGGAGTTGTTTAAAGACTGCACCAACCCACTTTGGTCTTGGCTTATAATAGCCAAAAAAAAATCTGGTTTCAAAAGATCTGAACTATCTCTTTATGATGAAACACACTTTAGACAGGCTGTTTCATGTTTGTGCACTTGATACAGCAATCTAGATGTTACAGGGTCAATGTGACATGTACCTTAATACCAGGATTCCAGGAACTGTAGCAAAACAATAACTTGATGACAAGATATTGTTATTGACAAGATAATCAACAGTGGTTCAAGTGCTCTGTAGCAACTAAACACAACTTACAATTAAAAGCAAAACAACAAAAGTACTAATAGGTCATCACACAACACTCAACATTTACAGAACTAACCAAAATGTTTCAAATTGCCTTGCAAAAGATGCACAATGTGTCCTTGATTAAATTGTGCATGTGTGTGGATGAGTTTGTTGAAAGAGTCAAAGAAAAGGAGAAAAAGTCAATGAGTGACAAGCTACAGTATATTACTTAGGTTTTCATCACTACTTAACTTTTAAGTCAAATGAAAGATACAAAATATTTGCATGAATAAATCTTTGCTTTTATATTATTATTCTTAAATGGGTACGAAAGGCTGCCTTTGACAGGTGTGCTGCGCTAAAAATAAAGAGGTTAACCTTAAACTGCTTGTTTATCCTGTCTTGATGCAAAAGCATGCATTTAGCAATCAAATACAGCTTTTTATATTTACTCTTTGACACTGAAATAAAACTGTAGATTGGAGGTTAGTGAGCTTTTCTATGCACCTGAGCTTCTTACATCTTCATGACTGGAAATGTACAAATTCAATACTCACAATTCCTTTGATAAATATATGTCAGCATCTTTAGAACAAGACTGATTCCTGCTGATTCATCTTCATATGGGAAATAAAAATAAATCTGTTTGTAAATAGACACACTGTGGCACAACATTTTTTTGTATCTGTAAAGGAAACTAAAAGGTCTTTGTTTGACATTTCAATGTTTCTCCTACTACAGAGATTGACTTTGGGGTGTGCTGTCTTAATAAAAGAATGCAACCGGTAACAGAGAATCAGATGTGCTACGTTGTGATTTATTTTACTTTCTGCAATGCCAAAGCAGAGCTGCATGCTGAAACTGTTGAGTAGCACTGTTGCCTCATAACAAGAAGGTCTGGAGTTCAACACTCAACTGGGGACTTTCTGTGTGAAGTTTTGTGATGGATTTTCTGAAATAATGGTGGGCTCAAGAACTTAAACAAGATATTTTTTTTTTGTAGTGGTTTATGATTTGCTATTGCATGAAAGCTGGTTCGTACATATTTGGACCCACAAGTCAATCAGCTTCCAGGAAGTGTTGTGATCCAAGAGTGCACAAACCACAGAACCAATCAGCTGAAGAGAAGTTTCATGACCCGTGCTGTCTTGATTAAGAATTCATGATAGTAAAAATGAAATGTCCTTATTTGCAGGTAGTTATATTACCCACAGATATAAAAATGTTTGTTTGTAATCAGTCATAACATGATGTAATTTTACAGCCACAGTTGACATGTTCTCATTGTGCATGAGTGGGTTTTCTCCAAGCACTCTGGTTTCCTCCCACTGTCTAAAAAACTTGGATGATAGGTTGATTGGTGACTATCAATGGTCCCTTATGTGAGTGTGAATAGTTGTTATTGTGCACTGCTGAAAAGCAAAGGCAACCAATAATTCATTTGACTGTGTCTCTTGGTGTGGATATGTGTGTGTTTGTCTGTCTATTGGCAAAATATTGCATGAATCACTAGACAGATTTCAATGAAACTCTCAGAAAATAATAATTTGGGGGAACTCTACAAAAACTTAGCCATTGGATTTAACCTAATTCAAGATGGTTGCCACATTTTTGTGTGTTTTGTTAAACACAAAAATGTCTTTAACTCAGTCAGTCTTGGGCATACTAAACAAAAAATTGGTGTGGTAGTTGAAAGTCACCCCCAAACTATAATTAAAATGCAAACAGATCACAAGAGATCTTTGTTTAACACTTTGTCATTAACTCTTTGAGTCAACTCTGTTTGTCCTTCAGCAAAACATCTCTTGAACCCAAGGACATATTTTAATGAAACTCTATGAATGTTATCATTAAATGTGCAGCTTCAACTAATTGGATTTGGAAACAAATCAATTCAAGATGGCTCCCACAGCTAATCAACGTTGGCCAAGGTTGAGTAGCTCTGCTCTAACCCAATGACTGCTGGAGATATGAACCAAATCCCTACAACCCTACACAGGATCAAGCAGGTATAGAAAATGGGATGAATGGATGGATGGATGGATGGACGGACGGACGGACGAAGTTCTAAAGCACAAACCTATGTGATAACAATTAACGTCTGTTTAACAACATTCTTAAAAAGATTCAATATTCTAGTAAATGTGTTGTGATTTTGCCCATGTGTGAAACAGTTATGACAAACTAATTTAGGTGAAAACCTTGTGTGTTCCTGGGACTGATCTTTGAGGACCCAATGTATGAAAATAGTCAACTATTTAACCAATCAGTTTTATGTGTTTGTCTGTCTTACTATTTTTTTAGGATATTTGGCCCTACACATCACAAAGAAAACACTCCAAGTCAAACAGTCTAATTGTAAAAGGTTTGCAAAGTGCTGGGCTCAACTTTTTCACCTTACTTTCATTGTTTTCACACATTGGGCTTTTAGCCTTTTGTGCAAGAACTAAAACATTTCTTAGATTAGAAAAGCAATTATCAGCTCTCATGAGTGTAGAAAGAATAATATCATATATACAGGGAGCTAAATGCTACAGTAAATTTCTCAGCTAAATTCACAAAGGTCTTTTACAAGATAATTTAGAAATATAACTTCACAAAATACTGTGTTCCTGTGTGAATCACCCAACCCAGACAATTCCCACATGGAAATTTGAGTTTTTATGGTGAGAAAAGTCATGTGATTGATGCAAAAAAAATACTTAGATGGGTTTTAAAAATTAAGTTTCCACAACATATGTTCTCTTCATATTATCTTGAGATTTTACCATCCAGCAATCAATGGTATACAAAAAAAGAGAAAAAAAAAAACTTTCTCAGGGTGTTTCTAATAAGACATCTGACTTCACTACACTGAAGTATACTGTACTGCAGTTCAGAGGTCAGGTCACATCAAGATAATGGGACAGCTAAGCTCTCCTTCAGTTTTCACATACTAAAAACTAAAACAGGAAAAATAAGAAAAAAAAAATCTGAAACACTGGACTACTGTGTAGGATAACATGCAAGTTGAATTTGGTCTCGGTAAATATATATCGTTGTATTTCTTTACTTAATGGCGTTAATAATGGAAAGCCAAAAATACAAATAAATTAATAATAAAGGCTTCCTTATTATGCATTCCTTGAAGGAAACAGTGAGTAGGAATATGTGTTGTGAATGATTCCCAGCTACATCCCCACCAATGATTAGCACAATCTGTGTGAAACTGACTGATCAAATTGGTCAATAAATTAACATTTTTCTGGTGTCATTCATCAAAGCTCTGAACTACGGTGGCCCTGAAGAGCAAACCACAACAACATCAACGAAGCACACAAACAAAAAACAAAGCACACAAACAAAAAACGAAACACACAAACAAAAAACAGAAACGCAATTACATTAACAAACCAGAAAAGGTAGGTCCCAGTGGGAGACCTGAGAAATCGCTGATTGGACGACACCACTTTTGAGCCGGAAGTTCGGGCTTTTGCTCTTTCAGCATTTCGGTAAGTGGGAAGACAATCACAGCACCATGTATTGCCAAAACTATGGAAAAGAGCTGGTTGAGGGCAGTCACCAAACTTTTGCAGTTGTTGTGGCAAGAGGCTTCAAGAAATGATTACCGATAACATTCATATCGTAGAATGTTCTGCAGTTAGATTTATATCATGTTTTGTGGTTTGATTCATGACAGGAGGTAGGGGAGGCTGGGAAGGAAAAGGGAGGGAAATAACCTCTGTTTTTTGTGTGTGTTTGCCTGTAAGGCGTAGCTGTGGCCGACAACAGCGAGTTAATAAAAATTGTTCAGCTTCCACGAGAGTTGCCTTTTGTGTGAGCTAACGCATAACCAGGAAAGTGTTACAATATTTTCAACAAACGAGCTAAAACCAGAAAAACTTCCGGTTCAAAAGTGGTGTTGTCCAATCAGCGATTTCTCAGGTCTCCCACTGGGACCTACCTTTTCCGGTTTGTTAATGTAATTGCATTTCTGTTTTTTGTTTGTGTGCTTCAATTTTTGTTTGCGTGCTTCGATTTTTGTTTGTGTGTTTCGTTAATGTTGTTGTGGTTTGCACTTCAGGGCCACCGTAGTGAACTATTGAAATCATTAAAATAATTAGTAATAATAAATATAATCATTTATGGGTCACCAATTAAAACCACATAGTAAACAAAAAAAAATGTTTTAAATTTAAATGTCAAGGCTCTGTGAAACTGGACTCAGAACAGGCAAACAATGGCAAAGTCTCAGATGTTTATTTGAGCTGTTAGGCTAGTAGGAACTCTGATCCTCAGGATGGAACTCTCGGGGTGACACAGAGGGAGTCTCGGAGCAGGTAAGGCTACCGAGTAACACGAGGGCTAAAAGCTGTAGCTTTCACTGAAGGCCGAGAGTCAGAGATAGAGTCCTGGGACGGGCAAGGGGTCAGAGCCAGAGGGTCAGAGGTCAGAAGCCAAATCCAGAAGAGTACGCACCAAAGAACGGAGTCCAGAAGGAGGAAGCAAGGTCGGTAACCAGAAGGCAGAGTCCGTGGGGGTTCCAGACAAGGGGCAGGCGAAGGACGAGAGTCGAAGTACAGGCGAAGGGTCGTAGTTGAGAAGGCAGGCTTGAACATGAGAGAAACGCTGGACATTTACTAGGTGCAACCCGTTCAATAATCTGGTAAGGACTGAGTGGTGATGGTGAGCTTTTGTAGTGACATTGACAGGTGGAGAAGATTACTGTGATTGCTGTGGCTTGGAATCCGGGGGCGTGGCATGAGTGGTGAAACTGTGGGAAAGTACTGGAACATGAGCAGAGAGACTGTGGCATGGAAACAGGAGGTGTGGCAGGAACAGTGAACTGTGACAAAAACGCTGTTGCAGCATGTGCTAAAGTTAGTAGATGTAATAAAAAAAAAAAAAGTTTATCTCAGCGACACGGCCTACTCATTCATTCCTGTTACTTTCTGCCAACTTGTTTTTTCTTTCAGAATAAAATTGCCTTTGGCAAAATATTTGTATGACTGCAGTTCAATGTTTTTGTCAGCTCTGTCATATATTAGGCAATACACACAAAAATGTTTGTATGCACATGCCAGAACATACAGAGACAAACAGACATGCTAATTATCTAAAAAAAAAATCCTGCATAATAGCCTACGTATTTATTTGAAGCAATCTGCTCAGATAAAAAACAATTTAAAAAAAAAATTCTACACTGGCGTTACTCTGCAGTTTAAAATTCACTCAGCCTTTTAAGCGAATGAAAGTAAAATAAAAAGGTGTGAAATTACTTTTAGAACTTGTATTATATTAGGTTGTAAATATTTAAATTTATTTACAAAAAAAAATCCCAGTAGAGAAAGATCTACTCAATTCCTTCCTCAATTGTCTACTTGCAATATGTTCCTCCTAACATTTAGCTAATTTTGGCTTTTAGCTATAGTCTTGCTAATACTAGCCTTCAGTTCAGTTTTGCTCATTTATGCTTTTAACTGCAGTTTTGGTAATATTATTTTTCAGCAAAGGTATCGCTAATTTGAGCTTTTGGTTACAGTTATGGTTATTTAAGCTTCTGTTCTGTTTGTTTTAACTTTAACAATTTATTCTTCATCATTTGTTAGCAAAGTCACATTACATTCACAGTGCGTTGTCACACAAAATGCAACCTTTCTAGTTTCATGCTGACATTTTACAGTATTTTTTTCAGGCAGAATATTATTTTAATTAAACTTCAAAATTGCTTGATTGAATTTATTGATTGACTGATATAGAAATAAAAAACAACCTAAACAAAAGTTCACAAATAACTATCAGTAAAAGCATCACTTTGAAACACATCTTTCCTCTGAGAGAAGTGAAGCTATTTAAACCAATAAATGTAGCTCTATGTAACTTATTTAATAACACAAAAACAAACAAAAAAACAGCTGATGTAAATTTTACCACCTTGAGTTTTACTTAGTTTCGTCATTTTTCTTTTTTTTTTTATTCCACTCTCCATACACTAATGATTTTTTTTTTACCTATTCAGTTACTGCTCTCATACCAAATGTGCTCTTTGAACTGCCAGCTCAGTGAAGAGCAAATCCAATCTTTTTGATACAAAAGATTAGTCTTCTGGCTTCCGTTGGCTCAAGAACTGGGGACATTCTAACAAAGGGGAGGCAGAGCCACCAAAGCATCAGTGGCACCAGCTGGATGATGCACATGATAGCTCTTTTAGCTTTATAGTATCCTTTGAGCAGATGGTGGAACAGACTGTTGATACCAAAAGGCCAAAAGAGAGTTTCAAAGGTTTCTAGCTTCTGTCATACACCTGACCATGACTCATCTTGAATATCATGAGATGTTGTTGAGCTGCTGGCTTCTGAGGAGCAAATTGTAAAACTGCCTGTGTTGTGCATTTACTGAAAATATGGTCTCCATGTTTGCCAAATAAAACCGTAAATAATAAAAATATAGAAACAAGACAAAAAAAAGAAGAAAAAAGGGTTACTTGATATAAAAAAGGCTCTTTTTGAACAATGACTTTTTTCATAAGGACAAACGTTAACTTGTCATGTTTTTCCATTCAAAAATAATTCAAAATTAAAAGAGACTGTAGCTACAGTACTTAAGGGTATAGTTTTGACTCATTTAGACAGAGTTCCATTGAAAGATTATGAATCATTATCTTACCTGTTTTAGATAGCTCTTCGAACAACTTCAGTTCAGAGAAATAGGGTTCAGTTTCTGACCAGTTTTTGGCAAGCTAACGGCTAGTCTAAATGGGGTCAAGAAAGTGGATTCCTGCCATCTTCGAAAAATGTCAACCTCAAAAATTTTAGGTTCATAAAAATGCTGTAAACCTATAAACCACTGGCAATTTCATTGCGTTTATTCCAGCAGCAGTGACATTCTTGCCATAAGTGTTCCAGGCTGCACTGGAAATGCTACAGCTAACTTCTAGTGACAGTATTGGCATTAGTTAATAATTATCAATTCAAATGTCAATAACTGTAATGCAAAATATTTGACTCTATTAAGTGAGATTCACATTAAGTCCTATGAAGGTTTGACTTTAAAGTTGCTTTAAGATTTCAGCAACTTTGTCAGTACAAGTAGTTTGGACTGTTAAAGCTATTATTCTCTGTTTTGCCTTCTGTGGAAGGTGCCTAACTAGGAAAGTTCAAGGTTCATAAAGGAAATATGGAAATAAAGGAAAAATAAAACATTACATCTCAATGAAAACTTTTAGGAACTTATTCTTTATTGTATTACTTCCTGCACTTTTTTTTTCTTACACTGCAGCTGAATTTGGAATACTTCATCATTGAGGTGGTTGGTATTTTATGCTTACAAGGTTAAAATGTAAATTTTTTTCTTGCTCTGTATGTGTGTTCATGCGTACATTTAAAGCTTTCTTCTTTTTTTTATCCCATCCTTACTAGACCTCTCTTCATCCTTGTCTTCTACCTTTCGCTGTTGTAATTTAGTCCAAAAAAACATGTTGAGGCAGCATCTCATGTTCCTCTGTGTCTCTCTCTAGTTCTCCAGGGAGAGTAGTGTGTGAGAACTAGGTCTCTAAGCAGACGTGGATATTTTTGCTCCGACAGTTTGAGGCTGCAGCAATCAGGAAGAAATTGCGGGACGCGATGGAGGGCTTCTAGATTCAATGCCTTTGCTGTCATGTGTGTGTCAAAGACAGAGAGAATGTGTGACCATACCACAGGGTTTTGGAGGAGACACCATCTGGCCTTGGGCTTAGCATGGCTGCTAGAAGACAAACAAAACACGAAATGTCTCTGCAGACACAAACAGGCATGCATTCACACAAAAGTGTATCAATATTCAGCGCTTCTTGTCTCTGGAGATCAGTGATCTAATTAAGGTCAGCAAAGATTTGTGCAAGATGTTGTGGAGGTAAACACCTGCTTATTGGAAGAAAATTTGAAAAGATATTGTTCTAAGAGCAATCTGTCATGCACTGATAGCTGGTGAAATGGTATCTACTTTAGAACTGCCAACATGAAAGAAATGACAATACATTTATTAGATAATGGCAATTGTTACTGGTCATAAAAAGTACACTTGTAATTGTTATTGTTGTCGAAAACAGCAGCTGGAAATGATAGGTTTGCATGAAAAAACACATGAAGGTAGGCCTTACTCACAACATGCCATAACTGCACCTATGGGCATTCTATGGGGACAATTTTAGCCCAACCATGCTTGAGATTTGCTCATCACTTGTGTGTGTTTAGCACCGTAGGAGGTTGCAGACTGGCCATGGAAACTTTTGGTTCTGCACATGTAAATTTGACTGGTTTTATGATGAGAGTTAGATACACAAGTGAGTCATTGTATGATTCTCATGCCTCAAAAGTACCACACAAGGGTTACATTTACACTGTATACATGTATATGCATACAATGTTAAGCAGTTGAAAAACAGGTTGAGGTATGCTGCAGACACTTTGTGGGCATCTTTTTATGCCCACTGCTGACAATGCATCACACACAAGTCAGAAGTGATTGTCACATGCTAACCACATAACTACAGCCTTTACTTCTGGCACAAGAGGTAGGTTATATACAATATATATTTAATAAAGAAAAATATAGTAATTTCCTGGTTATGCTAAACACAAATTGTATGACTTACTGTGACATATTTTCAGCTACCTGCCATGGAAGGAGGGGTGGGATGGTTGAGGAATTCAAATGGTTGAGGATCCGCAAGGACCTGACAAGGGAGTAACTGAAAACCAAGGACTGTAGATACTGGGGGAAGCTAACAGGGGACTTGTTGCAGGTGTGCTGATTACAAATGAGGACCCGTCGTGAAAGTGAAGCAAGAAACAACTGACTGAAACAACGAAGGGAACAGATTGAAGGATTACAACTACTTTATGAACTCACACAACTAAGAAAATTTAAAACCACCAGAGAATATATCCCAAAACATAAAAATACACAGATCCATAACACTATGTCTCCAACTTTTTTTGTGGATTGATTTATAAGGACGTCTTGTGGAATAATGTTTGGATGTAATATTGTGCTACTTAGGTCACTGTATCTATTTTGATTATCACATCAATTATCTAACAGAAATGATAAATGAAAAAATAAATATAAAACTGAATAAAATATATAGTAGATTATAAGTACCTAAACATAACTTGCATCATTTTAAACTAATTTCACTCATGGGCTCAAAAATTTACGTATCTTCATATCCTATTATCTATTCTAAATATCCAAAGGCTATTAAGGAAATTAGTTGTGGTTTTGGTTCATGATGTATCTTCCAAGTGGTTTCAATCATAAAAGCACATCAACAACAATCAGACATCCCATAAGTTTGTTTCACATAACCATCTGAGGAATCCAGTTTTATAAAAAAAAAACAATAGGTGACTGGATCTAGAACTTTAAAATTACAATCAGATGAACTAAGTGTTTCATGCAGAGTGAGTAAATGCGTAACAATTGCTGATTTTCATCACAACTAGCCTGTACATACAGTACTTACTACAGGATGCTGATTAGTCCAAACTTTTGCCTTGCAGTCACAAATGAATAGCTTGGAGCCTGGAATAGTGGATTTTCTTACTGTGATCTTGCAAATCTCACATAAGTCCATGTGATTTGCAGAGCAAGTCAAAAAGCCAAACAAAACATGTCACTGACTTTTTATTTCGGATTCAAGCAAAAGAGACTTCTTTTAATAAGCCTCCTTGTTATTAATTATTATATATACCTTCTAGTACATTTAGTCTGCCCAAAGTTACCCCAGTGCAACAAATCACAACAGGATATATTAATTTCTTGACATTAAGAAAATGCAAAGAGATTACATTTCTAAATAGCAGAGGCTGCCATTTGTTGCATTTGGACTTGTTACAAATTAGATGATGAAGAATTTACAGTGATGATGTTTTTGTTTGTTTGTTTGGGTTTATTTAAAAAAATGTTTATTAGTATTATTGTTAAAATATTTTTTTACATATTTAAAATGAAGGAACCAACTTGTTTGACGTATTTTTGGATATACATTGTCCCAGTTTTTAGTCTTTCTTGAAAGTTCCTATGTAATCTCTGAAAGTCTAAATAGACTGAGCATGTGTGTATGTGTGTGCATGCAGGTGGAAGTAAAAGTGTCTAAGTTCTGAGCATCAAGGGACATGAAGATGTCGAGGAGAAGACAAATGAAACGCCATGAAAAGGGGCAAAAAGACAGCCTGTGCCCTATTATGTAACGGTATTCATTATTCTCATTTTGGAAGCAGTTTAGTACATTCTATCACCACAGTGGGGTAAGGTAATCTTTTTCTGGCTTCTGTTGTCCACAGGAACAATGTCAGAATCTCAGGTTAGATTGAGTGGCAATATTGTTCCTGAGTCTTCCGATGAGTAGCTGTATGTCTGTGTTTCAGGTCATAAAAGAGACAGAGGCAGCAGACAATGTGAGATTGTTTCCGTGTGTGTGTGTGTGGGTGTGTGTGTTGGTGGGAGAGAGAGAGAGAGACAGAGAGAGTAAAAGAGAAAAGAGAAAGAACACTTGTCAGTGTTTTATATTTGAATGCTCTTTTGTCCTGAACTTCATTTACACTGTCGGGCCAATCACTCAGACGTGACCAGATTAGTGAATGACGCTCTGTCGTGTCTGCCAACAACCACACACACACACACACACACACACACACACACACACACACAGAGACTTTATAAACTTTGAAAGGAATAACCCAACCAGACTTACGTGTAACATTTTCATTATTTTATGTTTTTAAAGGATCAACGTTCCTTGAAGGAATGCATATCACCCACCGCCTTTCATGACAGGGTTTTAGACTAGGATAATCTTATGATGAGAAATGACAGATATGTAACCATTTCAGACAAATCTTACTATTGGTTTTTGTGCTATCACATGCAATAATGTGAGATCCTACAGACTGTGTTAGAACTATGAGTATGACTTAAAGATGTATCTCAGCGACTACCGCACCAAATGTTACCTCAATACCTGTGACGTTACCCGAGTTAAAGACGCTTTTGAGTTGGCCACTGTTGATTTTTTGTGGCAGCTATCTTGAAATGTGTTGACTCGAAAAGGTAAGCAGTTGTAGATGTACGCCAAATGATTACTTTTTGTGAGTTTTACTCAAATCTGTCCAGTGGTTTATCAGATATTTTGTTAAAAGAAAGTGTTGACACGGAGAGTTAATGCCAACGTTTAGGCAAATATGTAATGTGTTTCGCTCAGAATATATGTTAGGAATGATTGTCAGCTAATAGCACATCAAATTTCAACTTAATGTCTGTAAAAATGACTGAGTTATACCATTTCTTGTTGGCTAATGTTGATTAGTCGTGATGGTCATCCTAAACTGAGGTGAGTCCAAAAGTTAATAAGCAGTACATGTACACCCAGTAATTATGTTTTAAAAATTTGATTACAACTTGTCCAGTGGTTCATAAGTTATTCCAGTCCCAAACAGACAGAAATGAGACATAGTTAATGTGAAGTTTTAAAAGCAGCTCTACCAGAATTAGTTAACCCTCAGAGTTGTGTTGGGAATGACTCTCAGCTACTACCACACCAGATTTTACCTCATTATCCAAAATACTGACTGAGTTTTAGCTATTGTTGTGTTTGATAAGGTCACTTTGCCTTTTTAAATTGATATTACTTCAAAAGTTAATCACTTGTAGGTGTTTGTCTAATAATTACTTAATAATTAAAATATGTCTAATAGTTCAGGAGATATTTTACTAAAACAACACACACATGCACAGACACAGTTGCAAACATCATTGCCCTTTAGTCTTTGATGATGGGTGATCATGAAGAAAGGAGGAAACAGCTTTTGATACTATAAAAAAAGCACACAGTGATCACATTAATTCCCCCGCAAACATCTGTAGACTTCCATAAAAAAAAGAAAAAAAAATCTACAGAGCTAGAAAGGAGTCTTGTTCACACTGAATAAATGTCTCTGCTCATAGAATTCATTCATTTTTGTTCTGCTTTTCATGTCCAGCTTCTGCCCAACCACTGCTCCTTAAAACATGGGCTAGGCTAAATGTTTAACTGTGGAAACAGACTGAAATTTCAAACAAGGCCGTATCCTGAACTACAAAGAATGAGTTCAAAAGCAAACGCAGCTGTGGATTCCTTATTTTCATAGTCTGCTTCATAGACTTATCCACAGCTTCATTACAAAGGCTGTCAGTCAGCAAACTTTATACAGTCCTCTTTATTTATGCAGTTAACGATGAACTGCTGCATACATTATAAACAAAGGAAAGGAAAGTTCTGATACAACAGTCGGTCAGTTTTCTTTGCAAGGTCGCTGCTTTCATTAAAGTCATATGAATAATTGTATATGTTTTATGTTGAGTCAGTTTAGTCTTCAAGCACAAAGCTTCAACACAGTGACTTTGTTTTGAATTCAGTCAGGAAATGCTGTTTTTTTTTCACAAAATGTGTTAAATAACAGTTGACCATTTAACATATTTCTAAGTAAGATGTGACATACTGAACTTATGTCTTATTTATAATAAAACAGCAATAATTTAGTTTTTCTTGCACAAAATATTATTATACTGCCAAAGGCAAAGCCAGTGCCAGAATGTTTTTAGAAAAAAAGAGCTAAAACTCCAACAACTTTACAGAGATTGAACATCAACCCCCATACATAATTTGAGCACAACACATTGCACAACATATTTGCTTAAACCCCTAACTGCAGGAGTTAACCATATTTGTTATCAAAGTATCTCAACAACCAATGGATGTATTTCAAAGAAACTCTTAGAAAGTTATTATTGCTTGTATATCTTCAACTGAATAACTTTTGAAGTCAACCCAATTGAAGATGACCTTAGCCTATACAGAAGTGGCTACACCTTGGTGAATTTTACAGATACTGAGCAATGATTTGATGTGGTGGTAGTTAAGTCATTCACAATACATGCCCCAACAGATCACACAATATATGGCAATGAGCTCACACGTTATTTTCAAAATGGCTATAACTTTGTTATTTCTCAAATTAAAGTTATTTCAGTTTAAAAGTCTGACATGAGATGCATTGGGCTACATGCATTCTGTCTTTAATTTTATCATGAAGCCTAGGCGTAAATTCAGACTGGAAGACCTGCTTCAGCCTCACCTTCATCGAATCGCTGTGTCGAGCACCTCCACTCCAGCCTATCATCATCTCAGCCTATCATCATCTCAGCCTATCAGCGTTCGACTGTGCCTCCAGCTTATCCAATCAGCGAGCAAGCCTTAATTTAAAAGGACCTCCATCATGGCCCCATTCGTTCACCGGCCAAACTTCAACCCACCCCCACCCCTTCTCCACCTCTATTTTCCCAGCTCCCTCAAACTTCCTTCCCCTCTTCGACCTCCACCACCAGTGTCTGGCGTGGGGAAGACGCCTCTAATGCTAAACCTGAGCTTCTTGTCGAAGTGCATTGCTATTGTTGGCACTCGCGTCTTCCGCCGAGGTCCGAGCGCCAAATATCTTATGTCATTCATGTCAAATAAAACCATTTAATTGCAGCTTCTCTTTGTCGTGAGTCTCTCCAGGTTGAAATAGCAGTTCAGAATATGTCTGCACACTTTTGTGTTTTTAAGTGAAAATGCACATAAGAATACAATTATTACCATTCTCAACTTGATAAACTGTGCAACTGTGTATCATACTACTATAAAATAAAAATTCTTAAAACATGTCTTGTGCTTTTGTTTTGTTTTGTTTGGTGTCCAAATCTTTCCTTGTGTGATTAAATCAATAAATGCTTCTCCTGCTTTCTCTGTTGAAATAATGCAAAGAAAAAATAAATAAGATTAACACATCCATGTCGTAGTGTAAACAGATCGCTGTAAGAGAACAAGTTATATCAAAGGATTCGTGGAGCAGGTACACTGGCAGTGAGACAGACAGAGATGAAAGCAGCCAGCCAGTGAGCCACACAGGCAGGCTATCAGGCTGAGAAACTGGCAGGCAGGTTGGTGGTGTGGCTGGTGAGCAGCCAGGTGGAGATGTAAGTGGACACTAAGAAAGGCAGGCAAGGTGACATGTTGGTTACCCTGACTCAAGTAGTCAGACAGACTGACGGGGGTGAGACATACAGATGGACGTACAGAAAGATAGGGAATTATTTGACCCTCTTATCTGCCTCTCAGAATCCTCTGGGGTCCATTAAGGACTGTGCAGGTGGCACGAGGTACTGAATGTCACAGAAACCTTTGATGACAAGCTGAGCAGCAATAGTAGCAAGTTTTTAAAAGCTGATGTCTGGAAAAAAAGGGACAATATTTTTTTTTTCCCCTTTCATAATGTTGATGTGTTTTAAATGTTTAACCTTGCTGTTAATAAGCTTAACTATTGGAAGAAATGCATTTAACTGCAGGAACTGCATTTTCTGCAAAAATGCAATGTAAAAAGTTGAGTGCTGAATGACTTAACTGAATCACTGAAGTAAAAAAAAAAGGTAGAACAGGAGCTAGAATCAGCAAAGCAGTAGCTAAAAGCTATAAAACCAGCAAAACCATAACTAAAAACTAAAATGAGTAAAACTGTTGCTCAAAGCAAAAATCAGCACAGCAGAAGCAGAAAGTTAAATATAGCAAAACTGTAGCTAAAATTTAAAACTAGCAATTCATTACCTGAGAGTGGCACAGTGGCGCAGTATTTAGAGCTGTTGTCTCTCAATAACAAATTTACTCTTTTCCCAAATGACACCTGAGATTGGCTCTTACCCTGAAAAACCATCTATATGAGACAATATTACAATATACATTACAATATTACAATGACAATATAATATGACCCGATACAATATAATGTAATATGGTATGATGTAATAACATTTGATAAGGTACAATATTGTAGAATGCAATATGATACATTACAATATGTCTATGATTTCATCCCTTTTCTGCCCCTTATCAGGGGTCGGGTCACAATGCCAACCGGTCCAAGAGGAAAACGAAGACATATCTTTCCCCATTGATAGTCTCTAGCTCCTTATGGGGGATCTCAAAAAGGTTGCCAGGCCAGAGTGGATTCAGCCTTTTGTGTCCTAAAACTTGCTATTGTCTCGTGACTATAGGTGAGGGATGGAACAAAGATGGAGCAGTAAATTGAGAGCTTTGCCTTTCCGCTCAGCTTCTTTAATGCAATAAAAAAAATACATTGCGATACAAAACAATATGATAAGATGCAATACAATTTGATACAACACAGTATGGTACAATACAGTAGGATACAATACTATATGATATAAATATTAGTTTGTGTACCCTTTAGGAAATTTGGTTTGAACTCAAAAATGTTTCTTTACCAAAAGATCCATAAATAGATAAAATAAAATAGATAAATAGTGAAACTAAAATCAAATATGATCCCTTATTAAGATCTGTTGCACAATTCTCAATAGCGAATGAATAAATCAATATATATTCATATTTGCATCTTTCTTAATTTCAAACATTTCTGTTCGGATATATATAATTTTTACATATTTTTCTTTTGAGTATATTTATTGATGTTGTAAATGAATCTATAAACACTCTGACATGTTTCTGATAAATTATTATCTGTTTGTCTTTCTACCATATAATAAAAGGAACAGATGCGTTCGTTTTTTCTTTTCCAGAATTTTGGTGCATCCTTCTTTTTTCTTCTGTTTTTTTATTTTTTCTCATTTCAAGTTGAAGCACTAGTTGGGTTTTTTTCAGCCATTTCCTCTCTCGTTGCTCCAGAGCTTTTTGCTGTCCATGATGACAGAGTTGTCACTAATGTGCCTTTATCGTGTAGTGATGACCTTAATATGTCAGAGATGGCTGAGTTGTCTGTAATGCCTCTTCCCATATCCAAACAACTTAGTCACTCATTTCGTCTTTGACCTTAACATTACACATGCACATTTGAACATTTTATCTTCATTTCTATAATGAAACCTTCAAATCAAGCCAGTTAAGATAAGACTGTTTGACTTTTAATCCTGAAATCAAACAAATATTAAGGATTCATTTGAACTTGATGTCATGAACAGTTAATATCTTACCTGTTTTAGCTAGTGCTTTGAATGACCTCGATTTGGAGGACTAGAGCAGTAGATTTCTGCGGTCGTAAAGCAACTCTATTATTGACATAAATTACAGCATTTCATGTGAATGCTTTCTTATAAACCTTGACGTTAAGATCAATTTTGCATTCCAGGGTTATTTAGGTAAAAATAATATGACATTCTTGCTTGAAGTGTTCCAGGATGCATAGAAACTGCTACAACTAGTTGTGACTAGCATTGTTTGTTTGCAAATAATCGTGGCGTTCTTTGTAAATTACAATATACTGTAAAATCGATAGTGGTGCATAAAAAAAAGTCTATAAAATGGAGTTTGCAAGAACCAGTATGAAAATCATGAGATTGAGGTTCTAAAATTGTCACAATTCTCTTTGGTCATGGCTGTGCTCGTGATAGCCATTACATAAATTAATCTGGTCAAAATTAAACTTGATTTTTTAAACTAAAGACCTATCTACAACAGGTAACATAACATTTGAATGTGGCTTTTCTATGTCCTTATTTCAGAGTTTGAACCCATCAAAAGCTCCATGCCTCAATTTCAGCTGAGAAAAAGTTAATTAAAATAATTTAATAGTTTTTTTTTTTAAAGCCTGTAAATCACACAAATCATCTGAATAAAGCTGAGGACAATTAGTTAGCTTTCTCCACTTTTATAAAATGAAATAGACTTTTTCTGTGCTAAAATGCCCCCTAAAACTTGTCATGATGCTTTCTTTTTTGTGTTACAGTTGAAAGTGTAAGGTCCCCACTTTAATTCTGTATTTTTTATTTTTTTAACTTAAGAGCAATTGACATTTGAGATTTGTCAGACACAAATTCATCACTGTCCATTTTTCTCTTTTCCTTTTTTTTACTACATCATTCAAACTGAATTTTAACTGGTGATCTCATTAGCCCCGATATGTATGTTGTACTTCAGTGCTGCTTGAAACATGACAAACTGGGCCCGTCCATGTCATCTGAGCTGAATGAAGGGTTTATAGTGGCCTTGTGTCAGTCGGTGAGACAGTAGCTGACAGACTGGAAGAGTGAATGATGTCTTTTCATGAAGAAGAATGGCAGTTTTACAAACCACAAGCTGCTCCCAAACACCCCTCTCTGACCTCCTATCTGCACTGAGTAACCTGCATGTTCAGCATGTGTATACCAGCAGTACATGCTTCCATATAGGTGTTTATTGACTAAGGTTTTTTGTGTATTTGCTGCTCTGATTCACAAACCACTCATTAGTGAATATGGTCCCGATGTATTATTCGATAGCTGCATAATTTCCTTGATTTTAATTATTAGGTTGTGACATTGTGTAAGCAATGAGTCTGTTTAACTGAAATGTCACGAATTCAATGATGGGCTGTGCAGCAACAGAACAAAAATGTATATCAGGCCCTTCACAAAGAAACATTTAGGGTTACAACCACAGTGAGCACTAATTTATTTACTATTTGCCCAGCAGATGAGAATGTCCCCAGAGCTCAGTCATTTAATCCACCATGGCATGTAGAGTGGAAAATCTCAGAGGATTACATAGGTTGCCTTAAATCACAACAGGATATTTATCGCCAGCTGCCGAAAGGCAAACAGCAGAGCTGTAATGCTTTTGCTTGTGTCTCTGTGTGTGTGTGTGTGTGTTTGTTAGCGAAATATCTTAAGAACCAGTGGACAGGTTTTAATGAAACTCACAGAAAATAATCAGGCACATGATAGACCTTTAGAGTCAACCTGATTCATGATGCCTCCCTCAGCTAATCAACCTTCACAAACACATAAATAACTATAACTCAGTCAGTTTTACAGATACAGAGCCAAAATTCAGGGCAGTAGTAGCTAAAAGCAATTTACAACACATGCACAGAGCAGGACACATTGTTTAAAGTTTTGCCATTAACTGTTAGAGTCAAACCAGTGTCTCTGTTAGCAAAACCATTTGACAGATTTTAATCAAATTTTCAGAAATCAATCAGTAAATGGACATCTCTATCTGATTACCTTTTGGAGTCAATCTAATTCAAGATGCTTGCCACAGCTAATCAACCTTTGCCAAAACAAAAATGGCCATTCTTTATTTTTTTCTCTTGTTTTTCTTTTAACTTTACAGTTACAATCCCAAAATTTAATGTGGGAGTGGGCGAGAGTCATCTCCAAGAAACAATTTTTTTAATATTTAAAAATCAATGATAATATTAATAAAAAAACTGTCATCAGTAACATTTTTTTCTTGTTGTTTAACTGATGAAGGAACTTTAAATAAATGTGCATCAATGTGTTGTTTTTATTTTTTAATCCTAACTCTTTACACAGGTGCTTCTGCACGTCCCCATTTTCCTCTTTGTAAACTCCCTGTGCTTAACAATAAACTGTACCTCTGTTAATGTGTCACAGAGGCCGTGAAGCTGTAGATCTACCAGAGATGCTGTGAGGAGATTAGAACTCTCTGTTGCAAAAAGCCTCCTCTGTGCTTGAAAAAAAAAACTGCTCTCAACACGAGCTTGTGATGCCCGCTGGAGGCGAGACTTGGGAAGGCATGCACACAGAACAGAACGGATGAAACGTTCAGTCCCCCCTCCCCGTGCTCAGTATGGATTGTCGCGGCCACCCTGTTTCCCTCCAAAGCAAAAAATAAAAAAAAAAATAAAAAAAATGGGGGGTGGAGGCAGGGTGGACTGGATGCCAACTTCCTCTCCATTAAACCAGTAAGAGAGGGCTGAAAATCATTTTCGGATTAAGCTCAGTAAAATGATAACGCAGAGACACAAAGATAGGAAGAGAGGGGGGAACGTCCTGTCTGAGAGCCACAGGTCTGGTAGTCTCACTCGCACCGCACGGCGCGCGCCCCCGGTATTCTTATTTATTTCTTTCTTCCTGACGCGCGCCCCCTCCTCGGAAGCCAGAGCGCTCCTTTCTCTCTCTCCCTCTCCTCCTCACTTCACTTCGCCTCCTTCCCTCCTCTCGACAGCATCCAGAACCACAGCGCAGCCGTCCACCACCACCACCACCCCCCTTCACACACACCCTCCGCTCCATCACTCGTTTTTGGCTCCCCCCCTCCTTCTCTTTTTCTCACTGCCAGATCTCTCTCCTCTGCTTCTCATCCATTCGCACCCCACTCCCTCCCTCCATCCCTCCACCTCGCCAGCAGCGCTCGGTCCTTCACTCCTCTGACGCACGACAAGTAAACGGACCAGAGGAGAGAAAGAAATATTTATTGACATATTTATTTATTTTTTTAATGCAGCAGACAGCCAACTGATATGATCCACATGCCGCTGCTGCGCCGGACAGAAACTCGGTCCTGAAGCCGAGAGGGAAACACTCTCACACCCCTCGGGTTTGTGTTGCGCGCTCGCCCGAAAGCCAACTGTGGGGAGGAGGAGGATGAGGAGGAGGATGGGCAGAAGTGGAGGACTTGCATTTTAAACAAACTGCTTAGAGGGAGAAAAAAGAAGAAGAAGGGAGAGAGTCAGAATCACCAGAGTGAGAGTGAGAGTGAGAGGAGGAGAGAGATCACATTCTTATCACGTCTTGATTTCTCTTCTCTCCTCTCTTTCGCCTCAGTCACTGAGAGAGAGAGAGAGAGAGAGAGAGAGAGAGAGAGAGGAGAGAGAGAGAGAGAGAGAGAGCGAGGAAAGGGGGGACAGAAGAGGAGAGGAAGGAGGGAGAAGAAGCAGGAGAGATTCAAACTAGTGGTCTGCTTCCCCGATGCTTTCCAAGCGCACTACAAAACTAAGGTAAGTAGGCTGTTTCCATATGGAAAGTATTAACCTGATGTGCGGATTGATGTGTGTGTGTTTCTGTGCTCATGGTGTCTGCATAGCCACGGACTTCGAAAGAGGGGGACAACAAGCACTGTCAATATAGAATATACAATAAATAACTGATTGAAGGGATCTATTCGATCGATCGATAGTCGAATTTTTTTTTTGGCCAATGTCACGACTGCGTTATGCTCGCTCGGCATGTATTTCACCACGCACCCTGCTGTCTTCGCAGGGTTTTCCTTTTATTTCACAGGGGTGGCGATGGGGTAGAATACTGGGAATAAATCACCCCCCCCCCCCTTCCCCACCAAAATTTATTTTTTTTAATCATCTGCCACTAACTGAGTGTGGTGTAGATCTTTTAATGGGACCGAGTTATGTCGCCATTCATGATGGAGCAGCACTTTTAATTCACCCGTGGCTCATTCTCATGCACCATCTCTCCTCCCTCTCTTTTCCTCTCCCTCCTCAATGCCTCGCTGTCTCCGTTCGTGTGTCCACCCCCCCTCACTCACCCACCCCCACCCCCAGTCCCTGTCTTTAACGGCCTCAGTCAGTCCTCCCTGTTTCTGCTTCTGTCTCTCTCCCTTGCAGCCCGGCATCGGACGGGAAGCGGGGCGCACCGGGCAGCGACAGGACGCACTGTGGGAGGATATGTGAAGTTGGAATCCCGCTAAAACTAAGTACGTATAGCCTACCCGCTACATTTGATAACACCCAAGAGGATTATTATGGCATGTGCTGTGTTCAGTGTTTCTAAATGTTATTACTTTTTTTTTCAACCGCATCTGGCTTCTCTTTTTCTTTTTTTGTTCCTTGTTTTCCCCCGAACATGGAGGAGGAATAAAATCCTGGAGGATTACACTTTTGTTTTTTTTTTTGTTTTTGTTTTACAGAGGATTTCCTGTCCATGGATTTTTTTTTCTTTTTTCATTTTTTTTTTTTTTTCATTTTAAATCTGGGACATTTTTCTTGAGGAATCACAACGTTTTCACTTTTTTGTCCTTCTTCTTCCAAGTTCCCCTTTTTCTGGGCTTCCATTTTCAGCACCACGGATTCTACTTCGGTTCATCCGTCCCCCTTTCCTTTCATTTCGACATGAGTTTGCACAAAATGTTTCTCAGAAAAGAGGCTCTGTGCGTGTGCCTGTGTGTGAGTGAATAAAGACAAACAAGGGGAACGACTTTACAAACAACATCTGGATACATCCAGCAAAAATCTCTGTTAATCTATTTTTACTAAATAAAAGTCAAATCTTTGACTCTCAGAGGCATTTGACATCACAACTAATATTGTTTTGTTTTATTTAATTTAAAATCCATTTGGCTCTGTACTAAAACACTGTGCTCCACAGCTGTGCTACTCGAAGCAGGAGCTTTGACCACTGCGCTTTTCACTTGTGCCGCTGTTCCTCAAATCCCCTCCTAATAAAGAGCTTCACTAACCGAGAAAACCAAAAGAAGTAGTGTTTTAATGTCCTTTGGATAAATTATAGCTCATTTTAGAATCACTAAATTGACAGTTTTCTGGCATATAGAGCAGTTGATCCAAGAAAAAAAACAATAGAGCCAAATTTCCTGGGCTTTGTTGTTTCCTGAACATTGCACTCGATTGACCTATTGGGCTTCTTTTCCTTCCACACTCATTTTATTGACACCTACTAAATGTTGCCTTACCTTTAGACAAATTGATCATTTTTTGTGTTAAATGCCAACGCATTTTGTCTGATCTAATTTAGAGTTAGACAAGATACAAAATTATCATGGTTCTCTGACTATAACCTTTTTTTTTCCACTACTGCTGACATTTTATTTTTACTGTGTTGAAGTCTTGACTCAGCTACTGTCCCACATGTTTCATAAACATATCTTAAAGAAGAAATTTAGGTCTCTGTTATGTAATAAATAAAGAAAGAGGACAATGTATCTTTAACATTACCCTCACCAAGCTACTGTTCCCTTCGTTTATTCATGGCGATAAGCATCTCTGCTGTGATTTATTGCGACCTTACCAGCACATCTGTTGTATAATAGATGGCATTTCTGGCTACACAGTGAAGTGACGTGTCTGAGTACAGAGATTTGTTTGTGTTGTTGGGTATCATATTGTCCATTCAAGGGTGGCTGGCTTACATTTAGTTTTAAAAAGCCAACAAAATAGCAGAATATGAAGCATTCTATGACATTCTATTATTCATTGGTATTCATTTCAAAGCTGCTTTCCATTCTGCTGAAACTAATACACTCTTCCTCACATCTTTTTCACCCTTCACCTCAAACTTTACCATGTGAGAATGTATGTGTACTTGTGTAACAACTACTTCACATCTTACCTCCACCACCTACCTTTTGCATTATTGTCTTTCTCTGTTCTCTGTTGCAGTGCTGTGAAGTGGCTCTGTCCCTGGAGCCGAAACTTCATCTCGTTGGTGTCAGCGAGGATGCTGTGGGTTACCTTGCTGAGCACCATAGCCTTAGGATGGACCACACCAATCCCACTGCTAGAGGACTCCGAGGAGATCGACGAGCCCTGCTTCGAACCATGCTACTGCGAGGTCAAGGAGGGCATCTTTCACGTCCACTGTGACAGTAAAGGATTTACAAATGTCAGCCAGATCTCCCAGATATGGAGTCGGCCCTTCAAGCTCAACCTGCAGAGGAACTCGATGAGGAAGCTTTATTTTAACAGTTTCCTCCATCTTAACAATGCCATATCCATTAATTTGGGTAATAATGCCTTGCAAGATATACATGCTGGAGCATTCAATGGCTTGGGAATACTCAAACGGCTGTTCCTGCATGAAAACAAATTGGAAGTTTTCCGGAACGACACGTTTCTGGGGTTGGAGAGTCTAGAGTATCTCCAGGCAGACTACAATGTTATCAAAAGGATTGAAAGTGGTGCATTCAGGCACCTTCACAAACTGAGAGTGCTTATATTAAATGACAATCTCATCCCTGTTCTCCCAAATTATCTTTTCCGCTCTGTGTCCCTCACACATCTAGACTTGAGAGGGAACAGAATAAAGACATTGCCGTATAAGGGCATGCTGGAATACGTCGGACGAAGCTTGATGGAAATCCAGCTGGAAGATAACCCTTGGAACTGTGTTTGTGAAATCGTCCAGTTAAAAACGTGGCTGGAGAGAATCCCTTACACAGCTTTGGTGGGAGAGATCACTTGTGAGTACCCATTCCACTTACATGGAAAAGACCTACGGGAAATTAAGCGCAGCGAGCTCTGTCCTCTGCTCTCCGATGCAGAGATTGAGGCCAAGCTGGGAATTCCCCGGGTACCATTCAGCAATGAGAACACTTGGCCTACTAAACCTTCCTCCATGCTCTCCTCCTTTCACAACACAGCCTCTTCTGTGGAGTACAAGGAAAGAGCAGTGAAGCCCACTAAACGACCTCGCCCCACGAAGAATCCCCCAACCCCTCGTAGCATCTATCCAGGTATCAACCAGCCCCCCGTTGCTGGGTACCAAACAAGACCACCCATTCCAATTATTTGTCCAGCTGGGTGTATTTGCAATCTTCACATCAATGACTTGGGCTTAACGGTGAATTGTAAAGAGAAAGGCTTTCATAACATCTCAGAACTCCTGCCACGTCCTCTCAATGCCAAGAAATTATATCTCAGTGGGAACCTCATACAGAAGATTTATCGTTCAGATTTCTGGAACTTCTCAAGTTTGGATTTACTGCATTTAGGAAACAACCGGATATCTTACGTACAGGAGGGCGCCTTTATCAACTTACCAAACTTGAAAAGTTTATATTTGAATGGCAATGACATAGAGAGGCTCACTCCTGGGATGTTTCGGGGACTTCAGATGTTGAGTTATCTTTACTTTGAGTATAATGTCATTCGTGAGATCTACCCCAACTCTCTCTCTTTAATGCCCAATCTCCAGCTGGTTTTTCTCAATGACAACCTGCTAAGATCCCTCCCTTTAGATGCATTTGCTGGTACCAACCTTGCACGTCTCAATCTCCGCAACAATTATTTTGTTTCCCTGCCTGTACATGGTGTCCTGGAGCATCTGACCTCCATTGTCCAGATTGATCTCCATCAGAACCCCTGGGACTGCTCATGTAATATCATTCCCTTTAAGCAGTGGCTGGAAAAGCTGTCCTCTGTCATTGTGGTGGGAGATGTCATCTGCAAGACACCCGAGTTTGCTTTTGGAAAAGACCTGCGTTCACTTGAGGTGGAGGTCATCTGTCCTGAGCTTAAGTATTCTTCAGGCCCCTCTCCAGCTCTGCCCGGTGGGGATGACCTCACCACAGGAAGCTCTGACGTGGGGGAAGCAGGTGGGAGAGGAGCCGTCCCTCTGTCAGTCCTCATCCTCAGCCTTCTTATACTCTTCATCTCAGCTGTGTTTGTAGCTGCTGGGCTTTTTGCCTTTGTCCTCCGTCGCAGGAAGAAGCTGCCTTTTCGGAAACGTTCCGAGGTAGACCTAACAGGGATCCAAATGCAATGCAGGATTTTTGAGGACCCACCAAGGCAAAACAGTGCCGGGAACACTGGCACACCAGAGAAAGCAACACCCAGTATGCACACACACTCGCACACGAGCCACACACATGCTCACGGACACGTTTATGATTACATCCCCCACCCTGTGACTCAGATGTGTAACAATCCTATCTATAAGCCTAGAGAGGGGGAGATTGCAGAGGAGGAGAGGGCACAGTTTTCAGAAAAGAAGAACAACGGCTGCAGTAGCAACAGTAACTACAGGACCTTATTAGAGAAAGAGAGAGAGTGGACCCTGGCTGTGTCAAACTCTCAACTCAACACCATTGTTACAGTCAACCACACCACGGCTGACATGGCAGGATTTCATGAGAATGGAGGGCTGTGCCCTACAGTGATTGACAGTCAGAGGCCCACACCAACAGTGGGCTTTGTAGACTGCTTGTATGGGACAGTGCCCAAATTAAAGGACATGCATGTTGCACATGCACACCCACCAGGCATGCAGTACCCAGATTTGCAGCAAGATGCACGGCTGAAGGAGACGTTGCTATTCACGGCCGGGAAAGGCTGCTACCCTGACCCGTCCCAAAGCGATTACCTCGAGTTAAGGGCCAAACTTCAAACCAAGCCAGATTACCTCGAAGTCTTGGAAAAATCATACCGGTTCTAACAACTCTGACCCATTGGAGAAAAAACAATTATATATATAATATATATAAAGTAAACACTTTGCCACCATCAAATAAATCACCTACAAATAATTTTATAAATTGAATTATTTGATTAAGCAGCATGGTATAAAACAAAATATGACAAGTCACAATGCCCCCCCACCCCAAAATCACCTTGGAGGAGATGCTCAGATATTTCAATTAAGTGCCTTTTTTTCAGAGTAGCCAGCAATGTCAACAACAGTTATTTTTATAATATATCAATATCTCTATATGCCCTGCAGAGAGCAAAAAGAGGAACAAAAGGGGGCACTGGGGAATAAAACCTACAAACCATGATACATCTATCACTAAAATCCCATTCTTATGGAGTTACAATAACATGCTACTAGTTACGATGAAGACAAACGGGAGCTGGACGTCTCCCTTAATGTTTTTGTTTTGTTTTGCTCTCTTTTTGGTCTATTTCCCCCCTACTAGGATGTAAAAACACCTGGAGGCTGTGCACAGATTTTTTTCTTTTTTTATTGAAATTATCAAAAGAAAGAAAAAAAAAATACGTTCAAACTGAACTGCAGTTTGCTGCATGCACTCGCTTCAGTGCAGAGGAGGTGAGCAAATTTTACTCAGAACTATAAAGAGATACTGCAACACATTTAAAGTTCAGTGTTCTATTTAATTTTTATATCTTATTAATATGGTTATTACTATCAATGAGGACTTCTGTCTATATCAGGGTGCTTCTCTAAAAAAAAAAAAAAAGTAAAAAAAAAAAAAGTACAAGGATGCACCTACTCACGGATGGTAAAACATTTGTGAATATAATTCTAAGACATTGTCGAGGGTTTTTCTGGATATTCNCGCTTCAGTGCAGAGGAGGTGAGCAAATTTTACTCAGAACTATAAAGAGATACTGCAACACATTTAAAGTTCAGTGTTCTATTTAATTTTTATATTTACTAAAAATGTCTACATGTCTAAAACATTTCAGCTACATGCATATTCTTTGAAGACTAAAAGAAAAAAAAAAAAAAAAGTAAAAAAAAAAAAAGTACAAGGATGCACCTACTCACGGATGGTAAAACATTTGTGAATATAATTCTAAGACATTGTCGAGGGTTTTTCTGGATATTCCCATGCACTTTGTTAAGAGCCTCATCCCTTCTCCTCCCCTCCCTTTCATTGCTTCTGGATTCCCCCTATCGCCGCCCACTAACAGCTTTGTAGGAAGCACTTTTAATGTTTTCTCTTTCACAAAGATTTGAAGAAAAATGTGCATATATTTATTCTGTAATTTCAGTGAAGACTTTAATTGTAAAGGTAATGTTAAATCAATGTATAGTGATTATGCGTCTGGTATAGCCTTCTTAATAAAAACAAACTCTTCAATCAAATGATGAAAGGGTTGCCATTGGACCGTGTGTGTGGAGCGGGTATACTGACTGACTGTGCCTTTGGTGTCTTGCTAAAAAGGCATGTTGAGGATGTGGTCAGCCATCATATGATAATGCTGCTAGAGATGAAAGCTAGACAGAAAAGTAGACACGCGTAATAACATCTGAACTCATAGTAGATTCTGAATATATATATTTTTATTCGTATCAGATTTATTTAAGCAACACCAAAAGCACTGATGCTTTTTTGTGTCCTAAGATGTCAACAACTGAATATTTTAGCTCATAAATTGTATTTTTTTTTTTAAATATCATCTATTGGATTCTAATAATTTTGATTTTTGTTGAAAAAAACAAAAACAAACAACAAAACTAAAGAAAGCTTAATAAAACAGTGCCAGAATAAGTCAAGTTAATGCTGCTGGTGTTGAAGCGGATGCTGTAGGAGGCAAGACTAAATCAGTGAGGCATGCTGTGATTGTCATTTAAACTGGTGTTGCTGGTGTAGGCTAAAACGCAGTACTTGAGAGGGTGAGAGAAAATGTGGTTGGATGATGCATTTGGAATTTGCACATTTAATATATCCCAACTCCTCCTAAAGTGGATGTGTGTGTTTAGTCCACCGGAGGGCGATACAAAGATTAGTTTGTTCGTTTCGGCATTGGTTTTTGCACTTGAAAGATTATAATTATTCAGATGATATCTACCTACCTATCTATCTATAGATAGATACATATGCTAGGTGACTTAAAAGTTCAACTTAATATTTTGGTTTTAAAGATTTATATGAGAGCTGATTGTTGCTTTAATGTTTTGTTCAAGATTGTTGATTACTGACTTTCTATCAGCACTGAAACCACTCGGGGGTTAATTAATCTTAAATTGTTTCCTCTGCAGCAATCATCATTTGATTATTGTAGCTTTTTATAGTTTTCTTTCACACACACACACACACATATATATATATATATATATATATATATGTGTGTGTGTGTGTGTGTGCTTCTATCTTCTTACCCTTATGCATTAAAGGGCAAAGAGAAGAAGAAATGAAATTAAATGAATGAAATTAAAACAAAGATGAAAGTTGAACTAAGTCTTATAAAAGAATATAAAATTAAACATCATCACAACATAATCCTGTCTTTTCTGTATGGTCAATCTAACTGGGGTGGGTGGGGGGCATGTAATCTTGACACCGTTATTTGTGAATATTATTGAAAGGAAGGTGTGTTTGGGTTTTGCTTGGGCACAATATGCACTTTGCTTTGATTCCAGTATGTTTACTAAGAGTGGTGATAGTGTTTCTCATATGTATCAACTTACACCCACTGAAAGAAATGTAGCAAAACACTTTCTTTCCTGTTAAATGGGGAACGACCTTAGATAGTGTAGAGCACTCATCTCCGGTATTGATTTTCAGTGATCCAGTCTACCGGCTTGCATTAAATGAAACCTTTTACCTTGCATTGCATTCATTGTTCATTTATTTCAACAATTGCTGCTCTAAGGACACCTTCATACAAATTATTCCGAAGCATGGTTTTGTAATATCAAACATTTTATTTTCTTCTTTTAGGCAGTTTTACGATGCTGCACTCTTATGCTCTGCCACGCCTCATTTGTCTTTTCTTTTTGTTTTGCTCTTAATGATCTCCGCACATGCCTGTAAACACACACGTAGATGCAAACACATGTAAAACCTTAGTGTCCCTCATTACAAGGTCAAACAACATGGTTTTAGCATGCACTCAAGTTGATTAAAAACATAGTGGATTACTCTGTTAACCCAACCCTTCAACATCTAAACCCACAGCTAAATGAACAGACAAATAAAGTTTTGGGACTACCGAGAAGTTTGATTTGGTTCATGTTTTGGTAATTCCCTTGTTTCTCCTCCCTCATCACCTAACCAATATAAAATGTTCCAAGTAGGTTCTGGGCTTTGTTCTATGATCCCAACAAATCATCTTGTTATAATGGACTAACATTTGCAGATGCTTTCATTAGCTAGCACTTTTTTTTTTTAGCCCAAACTGTATCTCATTGAAATTCTTTAAATTAACATATGGTTTGTGTTAGTAAAAAAAAAGTAGAGAAAAAAAGAAAAAATGCCTTCTCACCATTTCTCAAGGCTTGTTTATTGTCAAGACCTCTTCACTGTAAATGCAAAAAGGCTTTTTGTTTTTCCTTCTCTGGATGCTTCTCTGTTATTGTCCCTTCATCCTATTTTTGTTTACCTGCTTGTTTTGTTCTTCGCTAAAGTTGTTGACTTTCTGTTTTGGCCCACGGTTAAGTCTAAGCTGTGGCGTTTGTGCTGCAATTTGGTTTCTTTATGTAGAGGTTGAAGTCAGCTCAGCTTATTCAGCCAAGCAGTTTCATCAAATTTAGCTATTTTATAGAGAGCTTTTTTTTTTTCAATTCTTTAGACACTTCTTAAACAATTGCATTTCCCCAACTTTGACTCTGGTGCTGGCTGAATGTATTTGTGTAACACATATCCAGCTTGTTTATTGCGAAAGAATTTTGTGTGTTAGATTTATGGTACCTGCTGGAGAGATTAAAAACAACATTAAACTGATTAAATAAGGTTCACTTCAATCACACTAGTACACATGATATTGCTATGCTGTTGTTGTTTTTCCTGAATTGAATATCATTGCAGTAAAGTTATATTTTACAAATATCTGGCACTTTTTTTATTACTTACAAGTACTTATTTCTAAATGCTAAACACAAGTCAACACTGCATGGTAAAATTTTTATTATTAAATGTGTCTAAGCATATCTGGTAGAGGAAGAGTGTAAAAAAATGTGGTTTCATACATGAGGGGGTTTTTTTTCCGTCTCTTCTCTAATGTTTTTTGCTCTTGATGTTTTTTGACCTCTGGTTGTTCGACTCATATTTGTCTGCACAGCACAGCGGAGAAAAGGTTGCTTTCAGCCCACAACTATATGTGTCAGCATATGAGCGTGCGCGCATGTTAGATTGATTGTGCGTCCTCCTTTCTTGTTCTCCCGTTCTCTGCTGGTGTTTGTTGATGTGTTGGTGGCTATTTGAGAACCAAAATTGGCTGAGACATTGATTTGGAATGGCAGCACAGAGTGAATGTAGAGAGGAATTACAAAATAGGAGGACTTTAAGAGCACTATTGATAGTAGGGACTGCGAAAGACAAGCGGCTTAGGAAAGTGTAGGAGAACACAGAGTCATTAGATGGGGGATCATGAAGGACGTGCCACTTAGGGAAAGTAAAAGTCATTTTTCTTCTCTCTTTGTCCCTGAAAAAAGCTGTAATTGTCCAATTAACGAAAAGGAAAGTCCAATGAAAAGACAAAACGCTACGAGGCGGCAGGGAGATCTCTGTAACTTCTTACACTGTGCAGTTTGTGTGTGAGCGTGTGTGCGCATGTGATATTTTCTTTATTGAAGGAAATGGAGAATTATCTCCAGTTTGCTGAAAAAGCCAATCTGCCTCTGACCACAGTGCTGAGTTGCAGTATGCTGCAGGTGCTGCATACAAAAAGGAACACTCCAAGCTTTGTGTATGCAAGTGTGTATGGGGGAGATTGGCGGGTTAACGGGAACGTTTTTGGTTTTTTTTGCTAAAACTTATTGGTCGGTTCTGATGGCTCAACTAAATTTTGGATCTCTTAATGGCATCAGAAAGTGCTGTGGATTAATCAGTGCAGTGATCCAGGTCATAGCCACATTTCTCTGCATAGAGAACAAAAGTACAATGTTCTGCTCTTCCCTGCATTGGTTTGATGATTTTTCGATACGTCGTATCAGTCATAATCTGCATCTAAACGCCTGTCATTTAGCAAATCTGCTGCAATGGTTTAGCCTAGGTGTCTTTTTTGTGTATTTTGTATTGAAGCTGTGCTGTTTGTTACAATAGTAAATACATTAAAGAGAGAAATCCCAAAAGGAGACACGTAGGAACCATTCAAATACAGCTTCCCAAGTCCTGAGATCATGAAAATCCTTTTGCCACATCAGTCAACAGTGCTGCAGTGCAGGAGCACGACTGACCCAGTATGTTGAAAGAAAGAGAGGGAATGAGAGTGAGAGAGAGAGAGAGAGAGAGAGAGAGAAGTGTGGAAACGGCGAGAAAAGAAATGGATGCAGGAAGCAGCAGAGTGAGAACGAGGGAGAGAGGGTGATTCTCAGCGCTCTGCTACCTCTGCTGCCATGTGTGCCGTAAAGCTCTGCATCTGTATTGTTTGTCTAGTGAATTTTGGCTCCCCTGAGATCGTGGCCTCTCTCTGGTTTGAAAATATTGCAAGTTTGGGAGAAGTTGCAGCTATTTGTGCTGCTCAGCAGTGTGCTATAGAGTCACGGCTTTGTGCATAAGACAGATTAAGAAATCTATGTCGTTATCACTCATTCCAAGGGGAGAAAAGGGTGGGGGAGAGCAGGAGGCATGATTTTATAAAATAGAATATGGAACACGGTGTCTCTTTCTCTCTTCTTGTTCCGCAGTGTGGGGCCTACTTTGTACCTTTAAATGGCCTGTAATGAATTTCTATGGACCACTGCAGTAAATTTCTTCTCGTTCACCTCCTTCTTCTAATGAGGTGTGATTTGCACATAGTCACTCATCTTAATGACTCTTGATGTCATGTGCATTAACATTTTTCACTTCAGCTAGCAATTGTTGGCACTTTTTTTTCCTCGTTCTTTTTTTAAAAATCTTCCCGACTTTAGACTCATTATTCCAAAACCTCTTCTTTCTTAGACATCTGTACATTTTTCCGCCAGATTTCTGACAAACAACTAGCCGCTAACCTCTCTGCTAGGGTGTATGACTTGGATGGGTGATATTCTTCAGACACTTGTCAGTTGAGTAGTCTCTGTTCTGCTTTAGCTGACATAAAACTGCTTTAGTTTAAAGTTAGAGTCAAGACTTTGAGTTTTCAAATGTAGGTCTTTATACCTGAGTCTGATAAGTGAGCATATGAAATAACAGAATGTCTCAAGTTTGTTTTATACATCCACTAGTCACGTGTTGCTCATTTGCTTGTTGCTGTCAAAAGGTTTTGCTGACAAAACAACACAAATATTATTTTTTTCTTACATGTCATCTGTGCATGTGAAGCTACAGTGATAGTTCAGATATTTTGAAGTGGGTTTCTGTGGAAAAGTTATGGCCAATTAATATCTTTAGAGCAAACAATCTCATTTTGGAGAAATAAAAGTTTAATTCTGATGGCATCGACAACTCATAGAAGGGCCAAAACCAAAATAGATAGCTGACATCCTAAAACAACTCATGACTCAAATGTTTTATAGCTGGAAGTGTCAAAGGCTCTAACTGAGGACCATACCATTCTGTGTAGATAATGGTGCAATTCAAAACTGACAGCAATTTAAAAATGTATAAAAAACTGTATGACATTTTTGAGATTCAATTTACTCTAAAACAGCAGCAATCCATTTTTGTTTTAACACCAGTTGGGCTAGTCATTAGATGGTTAGTTTGTTTAGACCTAAACTCTATTTCTCCAAATTTGGTTGTTTAAAGGGTTATCTGTCACAAGTAGGATATTATTAATTTGTAAATGTTCCATAGATCCCCAATGAAAAGAATCTGGACAATTCCAATAAGTAGCTACACCCTCTTTTAATTTTCTAGTTCCCTGTAAAGACCAACACGATGAATTAGTTGTTTATTTTCCATTCTTTAATAAAAAAATTATTTGTTTGATTTGAAGTCTTGAAAACGATCCCCATTTTTTCAATTTTATTTCATTTCAGGAAATTAAATTGAAGATAAAAGTGACTTATTTGTTTTTGCTGTTTTTTATTATTTTTGTGCCTGCATTAAAAAAAAAACAAACAAACAAAAGAAAACACTCAGATGTGAATGGTTTAGTTAGTCAATCTTCCATGTTTCATCCTTGTATATAGCGGATGTGCCTGCTTGTTTAGACTACATAATCTCTCTCATGTTAAAGCATCCTTCGGGGGTTTCATACAAATTTTGGAATGTCAGAGATTTAGTGAAAGCGAGATATCGCTCTTCAATTAAATAAACAAAAGCATCAAAGCATGTGTGAAATTTATGCCAGTAAAACAAGCCTGGAATAATGTATTACAGATGGCCCTGCCAGCACACTTTAATTTCAGTAACACTAGAATTGTGAATAAATAGGAGGCGAAGTATGAGGGAAGCAGAGCTGATTACCAAAAAAACAGTTAGGATATAGAGAAAGAAGGAGCATGCAGGGATAAAAAGAAGGAGAACTGGAGCTTTCTTAGTCTGCTGATTGTCAGTACAGACTGTAATGCACACGATGACTGTTTAGGACAGTTTGTGTGGGTGTGAACAGAACATCTCACGTAAGTGCTTTAAAAATGTACCAGAGGGCTAAATCAAAATATATTTGCATATGTTATAAATTATTCATGTCCTCACTAGGGTCACAATTATGCAAAGCTGAATTTATAAGGTCAAGTGAGGAGCAATGTCATGTTGTATGATACAATAGGTTGCAAAAATATTGGTTTAAAACATTGTTTTGCATATGACTAAAATATATTTTACTTTAAAGCACAATTTAATGTTTCCATGACTTCAAATGACATTAGGTCAACTCGCCTCTATTTCCCACAGAGACAACATTTTAGTTCATGTTTTATTTGAGATTACATTATAAAGACTTGCTGTGTTTGCAAAGGCATTTATCTATGTGGTAGTATTAGAATACTAATAATGATAATATAAAGTTGTGCTAAAGCTTTCAATAAATAGTTCAGATCTTTTGAAGTGACATTCTATGAAGTAGTTATGTACAATTAATATGTTACCTGTTGTAGATAGCTCTTTGAAGAGCCTCAGATTGGAGAAATAGAAAAACAAAAATCTGATTGACAAGTTGGGTCTAATGGGCCAAGGCTAAAGTAGGTTGCCACCACTTTAAAACAGCTCCGTTCTCAAAAATGTCACAGAAGTTTACAAAAAAACACTGTTTACGTCGATGTCAGTTTGACATTATATAGTTATTTAGGTAGAATTCTTTAGTTTTTTTGTGAGCGCAAATTGCAGCAGCTAGCTGTAGCACTTCTGGTGCAGTCGGAAGAACTTCCTTCAGAAATCTCACAAAACTTCTGCTAGAATAACCAGAACTGCAAAGTTGATGGAAATGAAACTGTTTATAAAATTGTGTTTGTATGAACCAGTAAGAACCTTTTGAAGCTGTTTTAAGATGGCAGAGATCCACTTTGGACCCCTCTCAGACCAGCCGTTAGCTCGTCAATCCAGTCAGAAATAAATAGTTTTTCAGCTTGTTCCAAAGAGCTATTTTCAACAGGTAAGATATTACTTGTTTTTAACTTTTCCACACAACCCCACTTCAAAGCACACAAACTGTCTTTTTAAAGAGCAAAATATATTAGAATGCTTTTTAAATGGAATTTGTTTTGGGTAGGGAATTAATTAGTTAAATAAATTAGAAGATTTTTTAACAAATTTCAGGCTCAGCTTCAGCATGCAAAGCGTGAAAGTTTTAGAACAGAAAAAATAATTTAGGAGGTCCAATTTTCTTTTTGCACATTTTTTTTCAACAAATGCAAATTTATTCAGGCTGTTTCAAATTTCATGTTGGTCTTTTGTTGCAGTTCCAAACCTGAGTTGTCAAACAAAACAAACAAACAAACAAAACATTATCAACATAAAAAAGTGACCAGCCTATAATAACAGCTGGTGGTGGAACTATACTGTGTTTGATATAGCGGGTTTGAAGGTTTTAGTCCATATGAGTTCTAGCTCTAAGTGTGTGTGTGTGTGTGTGTATATTAAGTCTGTAGCCTGTGGCCTAGTAGGACATACCAGTGGTGTGTTCTGTTTAACTGTTGTTAGCCAAACATTTCTGCCTGATTATAATGATGCCCATACACTATGTGTGTGTGTATAAGGCCCCGATTGTGATTCTTTGTGTGTGTGTGTAATTATGTGAAGATTCTGTTGTGCCACTGAGAGCGTTCTGTTAAAAACTACTACAGCAGAGAAGGAGCGATTTGTGGGATGTTTTGCCTAATGAGGAATTATCGCTTGCATTGCTAGCCTTAGCTCAGCATTACGGGAGTTAGCTTAATTAAGGCCTGACAGCTTTTAGAGGGCTCAGCAGTCTCCCACACTTCCATGCACCCACACGTCTAAAGATTTCTATAGGTAATAAGTTTCTTGATAGCGAGATTCAAAGTTTTTTTTTTTTTGTTGTTGTTTTGTTTTTTTGTTTTGTCTAGCCAAATATTTATGCCCACAAGATTAATTACTTTTAATCGTAATTTTAGATGACTTAAGGCCCGGACACATACGTAATTGGTCATGTACTTGCCAAATAAAAGAGGGCTGTTAGAATTTTATGTGTGCAATCTCTTTTGTGACAGTCGGGGGCTGGGAAAAAAAATATTTAACATGAGTCTTACCTCTCCAACCCTAAAACATAAAATGAGTGTCTGAGTATAAATTATTTTCCCTATAGTTTGATTCTCAAAGCCCAAGCAGCAGCAAAACTATCAACTGTCAACACTTAATCCTTAATACTATGCAAACTCAGACCTCATTATACATTTACATTCAGTAAACAAAAGGTTTAGAATCATGTATTGAATTTATAAAGATGTCTGGAAGAGTATGTGTTTCTTTTGTCACAGCTAAGCCATTGCATAATTGTTATGCTGGTGGAAAAAAACAGTCTCCCCAACACACAAAAATCCACAAAAAGACAAAAAAAAACATTTAAATGTTTCACTGCTTTCTGTTGGTCTATTAACTGCTGCTGTTTTTGCTCACACAGGGTGTGTTTGGGATTTTTGTGTGTTTTCTCTGCCTGGAGAGTAATCAGGTTGTGGAGAGAATCCATAATGCAGGCCTATAATTCACACAGGTCACTGATTCATGGTCATAGGCTGGTCAGGAACTGAACGGATGCATGTGTGTGTTTGCAAATCAGTGTCTGTTATACCATCAGGTTCCTACCAAATGTATAGTCTCTCTATATATATAATAAATTCAGTCAGTGTACATTCCTGGGCACCCACACAAGCTTAAAGTTGCATGAATATACTTTTATCAGTTGTGCATGTATGACACAAAAAGTAATCAACTACACTGGATTACATTTGTCTGACAAGTTTAGTATGGAAATCAAAAACATGTATTTTTAAATACTGAATACAATTATTATATGATAAAGAGAAAACAAAATACTCTCCCTTTATTTATTTTTTTCTTAAACTTCTCTGACATAAGACAAAAATATACTGTAAAAAAACTAAAAAACATGTTTTGTTTTGTTTTTAATTTATTCGGTGTCAGTGTTAGTATGTGGTTTTCAAAAGACAGTACATTGATTACCATACATGTTTCAATGATGTTGGAGAATATGGATTTCTTTAGATTTGACTAGCCAATATTTAGCATTAGAACACCATAAACATTTGCAACTTGCACACTTATTAAAATGACAGTCACACTAACTCTTTGAATCTGTACATTTTAATGACTCTTCAAATCTTTGAACATCACTGCCCATCCCTAGCGTTTGTAGGAGGCTGACAGAAAAGAAGATTTAACTACAACGTTACATTCAAGTTATGGGTATATAACTTTAATTCACAATTATACTTTGAAATACAGCTTTAAATCCACTGTAAAATAAACAGCAATTCATTCCAGTGCAGCACTGATGTCTGCTGCTGTTTATGGATGATTGAGCATGCACAAATTTTAGATCGGTAATAATGAATATGAGAACCCTCATAAACTAGACAGAGAAGGACAAAAACAACTGCTTTCTGTTGAGTGTGTGAGTAAGCGTGTGAATGGGCGAGAAGGGAAAAGCTGTGAGGTGAATTAGAAAATCAGGGACAAGAAAAATAGAAGGCAAAAAAAAAGAAAAAGAAAAAAGAAGCCAGCCACTCCCATTACCCTGTAAGCTGCTGTCACTCTTCCTCCCACTATCACCTCCTCCACCATGGCCAGTTTATTTTTTTTCTCTTTTTGTCCCCTTATTCCCTCCATTTGGTCTGAAAAGGAGAGGGCAGTGTGATAAGAAGCCACAGGGAGTGGGGTCAGGGTGGTGGAGGGGGGGCACTGATAAGATGAAAAGGCAAGAAGAAGGGAAGAGATGATGGCAGATAAACAGTGTTGGCACTGCAGACAAGGGGAATTATGGACACCAGGCTAAAGGGGCAGCGGGAGGAAGAGACAAAAAGGAAGTACTGTTAAAGGACAGGAGCTACTTTTAAATGGTTGATGTATGAGCACACTTAACTGAGCTACATGAATAATTTGAAGTCAAGAATAACTGAGCAGCGATGAGAGAAGAAGAGATGGACAGGCGGGTAAAGACGAGAAAGTCTACAACGCAAAGCTGTACGCTTCTCCAATGCAGTTCAGACTGAAACTGATGGCAAAGGGTAGAGTAATTTATCATAATTTTCACTGGCCATTACACAAAATGATGCTGCTTTAAAAAAAAAGACTGGATTTTGTGCTGCCAGACTGATGCCTCATTTAATTGGAACATTTAGCATTTTTTGCTAGCATCAGTTCTTCAAGTGAAGGAGAGGGAGGGGTAATGAGGAGAAAGGGAGAACGGGCGATGTAAATGTGGCTGCGGGAACTTTGAGACACTCAAGAGGAACAAACTTATTTCGCCCAAAGCCGGTCCACTCACTAGTTTGCAGTTTCTTATCTCCCGCAAGGAAGGTAGTGATCCTCTTTTTGACCATAGAATATAATTCAGTGTTGCTGTTTTTTTCTCTCTCCTTCCCCCTACCTCCTTATCCTTCCCACCCACCCTGTCTAGGAACAGCAGTCATAGTATTTGATGGATTGTTGAGGTCGGTAGGGTTGACAGGCAGGTCGACATTAGAAACAGGGGAAAAGGAAAGAAATTCTATTCTTATGAGTATATGTGTCTTTCTGACAGAAAGAAAGAAAGAAAGAAAGAAAGAAAGAAAGAAAGAAAGAAAGAAAGAAAGAAAGAAAGAAAGAAAGAAAGAAAGAAAGAAAGAAAGAAAGAAAGAAAGAAAGAAAGAAAGAAAGAAAGAAAGAAAGAAAGAAAGAAAGAAAGAAAGAAAGAAAGAAAGCTTCTTTATATTTGTTCCTCTTCTGTATGCTGATGCTGGGTTTCCCTCTTTTTTTTTCTCTAAGTGTGGACACAGCTAGTGCCATAAAATGGGGCTTTGGTGGGTCAAACACAGATATGGAATTTAAATAAAAAGTACTGCCACAGTATTTTCAGAAAGGTTGTGATAATGTTTTAATTAAAAAAGGAAAAATGTTTATTTACAATGAATACTCACAATTTAAAAGCTTTTTTTTTCAATTTTTTGTGAGTGACCAAGTGACCAACCATAATGTTTTACATAATGAAAATTGAGTTTTCCCACTACCTTTACGTGATAATGTCAACCTTTTTATTAGATGGTGTTTATATATATTGCTTTGCTTTTAAATATATATATACATATATTTCATCTTCAATTAATTCTTTGAGTATTGACTCTACACAGTTAACACACATAAGTTTATTTAAGAGATCAAAGTCTAGTGAAGGAGAATGTGACTTCTTACAGAATACATAGAATTGCTCGTGTCAGTGATCTTTAGTGAGATAATACTTAAAACAGAAACTAGTACAGCCAGTGGTACATGAACAGCGTTTTCTGCCTTTGTGTTTTTAACAAGATGGAATAACCTCCAGCTTTAACTATAAGGGCAGATTTCTAAATTGACTTTATTTAAGCATTTCTGATCTTGTGCAAAAATGCAGATAAAAGCATGCTGTGAAGAAGTAAATGTCAAGGTGAAGGATCCAGCTGCAGAGACAGTAAATAGTTCAAAATAAAAATTGCAAAAAAACAAACAAAACAACAACAGCAATGCAGTGCAGAGAATCCTCAAAGCATGACATCAATTCCAAATCACCTGGTAGACAATGGACAATGAACCAGCAACAGCAGAAGACAAACAAGGACCTTACTGTATATGCACACACAACAGGTTAATCATCAGAACAGAACCTAGGTGTTAACTAAAACTCAGATAGGAAGTTAAAGCTAAAACTGGACAAAGAAAAATATTCTACAAAATAAGGCAGGAAACAAGATAAGCTGATTAACAGATGAGGGGCAGCTATGTGCAGAGCTGCAAAACCCAGAACTGGGTGAGACAACAAGCAAGGAGACAAAACTGAGAATACAAATAAATAAAATAAAATAAAAAACAAACAACAATAAAAAATATGGAAAATATTCATAATGCAAGGGAGCACAGAAACCCACACATAAAATCTAATTTAAGACCCCCACAAAAAATCACAACCATGTCAATACATCCAGATCTTTAATTTGTTTTAGGCTGAATGGAGACGGCACAAAAATAAAAATAATAATAATAAAAAAAAACACCCTTGCACACAATTAATTCATTTGTGTTTCAAGCATGTATGAATACATAAAGCTGAATCTTTAGGAGGGGGGATGAGGGAAACACTGAGGTTTTTGAGAAAAGTTGTAGGACCTTCGTGGCCAGTAAAGGGAACTACTGCAAACCATTTGATACATTTCTGATGTTTTAAAACAACTCAAGTTGCAAATATTTAATAGTGTTTGATAATGACCCTTTTTCTAAACCTTTTCATTACTGTCAATTTCACCTTACATTGTTGTTTTCTCAGAATTCCATGGTTTTAACAAGTAAAAATAGAGACAGCAGCAGCTGCCTGTAGCACTTTGGTCGAAGCCTGGAACACCTCCAGAAGTAATATCATAATATTTCTGCCATGTGGTGCAAAGGTGATGGCAGAGTCAAAGTTTAGGACAAATCTTTTCCAGACTGGGCCTGTTTTAAGATGGGTCGAATCAACTTTGGTCTTGGCCCTATTAGCTCATCAAGACAGTCAGAAGTGAGTTATATTTCTCCAAATTGAGGTCACTCAAAGAGCTGTCTACAACAGGTAAAATTTTAATTGGTCATAAACTTTCAACAGATACCCACTTCAAAAGACCTGAATTATCTCTTGAATGTATCCTCCACTTTTTTAGACCTGACCTTCTCTTAGCTTGGCCATACTTATATGTGAACAAAGCACACATAAAAAAACAAACTCTTGCAAGATATCTGAAATGGGAAAAGGTTTTAATTTTCTTCATTGTGGCTGCCTGCTGGAGTGCTCGAACGTAAACAGAAAGCGTAAAGTTGTAATAAAGGAGAAGAAAGTACACTTGAAGATAATAGGCTCAAAGTACAGAGACTGCCTGTGAGCCACTAAAATCTGAGATATCTTGGTAATTGGATATGGCTGTTTTGGCACACACCACCAATATTTCAAATAAGTGCTTTAAGATATTGGTGCTGTGTGTGCCAATGTGAGCAAGTATGAACAGTCACAGTTAAAAATAATAAATAAATAAAAATAGGCAGCCCAGTGCTATGAAAATATATGAAAGTCTCTCTCTCACACACACACACACTTTTTTCTACATCTCCATTGAAAAAATTCTTGTGACAGATCTATACAAGTCCTGTTTAATATGGTGTCAATACAAAGAATTGTGTGGGCTTGCTGTGTTTTTAAAATGCTTTTTTTAAAAATTTGACCATATTTAATTAAAATATAATTTGAAAGGGGGAAAGAGATTTTGTAAATACTTTTCTCTGTGTGTGTGTTTTCTTTTGTAGACATTGTGTCTCAGAGATTAGATTGCTCTTGTGAGTCCTGATTGAAACACTCCCATGGATTGAAGTGGACGTTAGTAAATCCTGACATGGCAGATAGCAACTGCTGAGCTCAGACTGCTTTATCTATTACTCTAAAGTAGGGATGGGTGGATGGATCCAAATATTGATCGTGTCAATATCAACACCGGTACTGGTACTGGATCAATGCTAGCATGATGGGATTGGTGCGTTTCTTTGAGTTTCTCTCCTGCCTGTGACAACTTCGCCCCTGTTTCAGGCATGTCTGTACAAACATCACTCCTTTCAAGTTATGCCTTTGCATATTGCTCCTCCTCTCCTGCGCCGCTTTGCTTTGCTGGTGTGCTGTCATTTGACTCAGCCATGCGGAAAGAAGACACACACACACACGTTGGCACACAAGCAACACCACAGCAAAGAGGAAGAAGTCAACTGAGTGTTTTAAGACCATCAATAAAAATACTGTCTACTGTGACGCATGGAAAATGGTTATTCATTACTTTGGCAACACTACCAATTGATACAAATACAAAAACAAATAAATAAAATACCATGCACCAAATATACCAACCTGTAGTAAAAATGAAAAAAAACAAGAATGAAAATATAACTAAAAAGTAAATTATTTGCCTCCGCATGTTGAATAAAGGCTAGGATTTATACTTTAATTGCCCACTACTGAAAGGCAATGATGGGCAATCATGTTTTTGCCTGTGTGTGCATGTGTTCCTATGTGTGTGAAACAGGAAGTCTGTGAGCATGTGAATACATCCACACAAATGCACACGTGTGTTTGATACTCTGGATATGGTCCAAGTGCTGCTCTTCCCCCCCATCTTCTTCTTTTTATATATATGATATTTATACCACAAGGACGGAGGTGAAGTCAAGAACAGAATGGTAATGAAGTGTATGTTTATTTGCCTTTGTGTGTGCATGCGTGTTTGTGTATATATTTTTATAGCACAAGGACAGTGATGCAGAGAGGAGCTGCATACTGATTAGGTAAAGTCAAAGAGAGGGTCTCTGTGTTGGCAGAGCCTCTCTGTAACAACAAGTCATTCACCTAATTTAGGCCATGCACACATGCACACACCCACTCACACATACATTTCACTGACAAATTTGTTAAATATGCAGAACCTGCAACACAATATGTTAGGAAAAGAGAAATTTAGTTCTCAGCTGCTGTGCTGTACTTATGATCTTTCACTTTTTTTGTTTGTTTGTTTTTTATAGTTACTAAAATTGTTACAATTTTCTTTACAGGCTCTAATGCTTCATGGCCTCTGAAACAGCAGAGAGGTCATCAGAAATAAATGCTGGAAGGAGGGGTGAAAGCAGAAAGAAGAGAGCATAATGGATAGAGGGAGCAGAGACAGAGGACAGGAAAGATCAATAAAGTCTGTACTTTAAGAGCAGAAAATCTGCATATTATGGCAAGGACAAGCTCTGGGTGAGGGCATAGCACAGGAGAGGAACAGGAAAGCACAACTTAAATTGTCAAATTTTGATTACACATGTATACCTGTAGAGGTGATGATGAAGGTGGGACCTTTTGTCATCCTCAAAGATAGGGGAAAAAAACATCCAGGAAGAACATAATGCACTATATTAAAAGGAAGCTGAGAATGAAAGAAATTCATGATGCTGGAAATGTCATATTTACAAACCATTATATATTTTGTTGTATTAAACATTTTGAACAGCCTCAGTTTGGAGAAAAAAAAAGAGTTTATTCTGACTGGACTGATGAGTTAATGGCTAGGTCAAGCAGACCAAGGCCAAAGATAGCTGTTCTCCTAAAACAACTCCAGTTTTCAAAGTTTCGTAATGATTCATTATAATTTTATTTTATACCCCTTTTTTATTGCTATCAATTTCACGTTGCATATTAACTCCAACAGAATTATTATATATATTAGAGCTGCCCCAGGCTGCACTAGAAGTGCTAAGGCTGTTGCTACCACTATTTGTGCTTGAAAAAAAAAAACCCAAAAAACAGAGAAACTTCTGTAAAAAAAATGTAATGGAAAATTGAACTGAAATACAGATTCTATACAAAGTTTAAATGAAATACAGAGTTTACAGTCCACTTTGGTCTTGTACTTGCTTGGAGAAGTCTTTGTTTCACCAATTTTTGTCAGAATTAAACCCTTATCCAAACTGAGCTCATCCACAGAGCTACCTGCTGCAGGTAAGGTATTATTTATTCAAATCATTTCCACAGAACCCCACTTCAGAACATCTAAGTTAAAACTTTAGACAGCAAAAACAACAACAAAAATAAATAAATAAATAAAAAACACTAACACACACAATCCTGCTTCGACAAAAACAAACAAAAAACAAAAACAACAACAAAAAAAGCTACAGACAGGCAGGCATTGGTTACAAAACAATAAATATGCCACTTTACCTGACGTAAACGCTAGGATATTTTGAAACTCAACTTATGTTGTGCAACTTAATTCCAAATATCAATTCTGCACTTCTAATTACAGAACGATGTTCCTACTAAAAACAGTCATTTTATCACCTGAATTAGAATTCACACTTAACGTTATACACCTTTTTTTAAGTGTTGAAGGAAGCTGCAGTACCTGGAGAAAACCCACGCAAGTACAGCGAGCACATGTAAAGCCCGAAGAAGAGAAAAGCTCCAGCTGAGATTTGAACTAGCAAACTCCTTGCCATAAAGTAAACGATCACACTCCAGTGCAGCATGTACTTTGGCTCTTAGCAGTTTAGCCTATCTGTGTGACTACACGTTAGGGTTATTACATGTACTCTTATGTAACTTTCAGTAATCATAGATGATTTAGCACTTTTAAAATTAAACTCAGTCAGGTCTTCAGTAATTCCCCGCTGGGCGTTTTCTAACCAAACTCTGTACTTTCCAAAGAACTCTACATCTGAGTGCAGGAATTATACGCTTATTTCTTTGTCTGCACTATTCTGTTGCAGTAAGCTCTTGTTACCTGAAAAAAAGTTCATCTGCTCATGTTGCCATGGCAACATGAACATTTCTCGTTGCTACCCGTACACCCTGACTTCCATCCTGATGAGACAAGGAGAGTGTGTTGGGTAAAAAAAAAAAAAAAGATGAACTATAGCTAATTGAAATTTAAATGAGTTTGTTAATCTGATTAGATGAAGTAAAAAAACTAATTTCTCTGGTATAAAATTAATATTTTTTTTCTTTCTTCTTCCTTTTTTTTGTTAGGTAGATTTTAGCTAATCTCTGACCAGCATGCCATTTTGCAACATATGTTTCGTTTTTCTGGTATGAGACTTAATAAGGCTGATCAAAATCAGCGATCTGCAACTCTCACCCGCTGACTGCTGGAAAAGCTCCCAGCTCCCACCTGAAACTCTGATTAGGACAAAGTGAGAACAGAAAATACATGAATAAATGAATGAACGGACAGCCAATATATCTGAAACATTCGTAAGAAAGATTACTGAGAAAAAAAAAAAAGTTTGTTTTTGAAATGTTGTTGAGGTGAGTTGCTGCTTTATTGAGAATTATAATTTGGCAGAATGACAAATAATGAAAGTGATCCTAAATATGAGCACTTTTACTTTATTTTACTTTTACTTATAGAAAAAGGTAAGGAAGGAAGCAGATTTAAAATAGGCTGAGGTAGTACATATTAAACTAAAGTTGGTCATTTTTCTGTTGCTGCATAATCTCTCTCTCTCTCTCTCTCTCTCTCTCTCTCTCTCTCTCTTCATGGTCTCTTTAAATTCCTTGAAATCTTCTTGTGTATTCTCTGGTTCTTGCGGCAAATAAGAAGAAGGATGCAATCAAAATGTACATTCAAATAGCCAAAAATATTGCCCTATCAATATAAATAAAATTATATTGGCAGTTGTTTTTCAGCAGAGGAAGAAAGCTTTAAAATAAAGGGTCATGTTATTTTTATGGTAATGATTACAACAACACAGAGTGCAGCTTCTATGTAACAGGTCAACAAATTGAAATAATTAACATAGAAAATTACCCCCCAAAAAAGGAGCGCAAATTGCAGCTACATGCCTTTTGGGGAATATCTTGCATATATAACCTCTGAGATGTTTGCCAATGTTTTGAGTCAAAAGTGTTCCAGCTACTTCAAGCTGGATGATTTCTGCAGAAAAAGTAATCTTTAAGTCATACCGAGCTTTGTCAGTTGAACTGAGGTCCTGGCTTTGACTTCATTACAAGACATTTCAATATGTCCCTTTAAATCCCCTCAGTTTTGCTTGAGCAGTATGCTCAGGATTAGTCTCATGCTGCTTTCACAGGATACATTGTATGCTGAGCATACTGTGAGGTTAGGGCACGGAGCGTGTATGTACATCATGTCCAGTTTCATTACCAAAAATAAAAATCCAGGACGTAGCTCGTTTTTTTCCAGCTGCAGAATTGAATGTGGGATGTCAAGATGTCAGTTGAAAGCCCTGGATAATGAGGAAGAGGTAGAGAAGTGCAGCAGCTAAGAGTATGCAGGTTCATAATATTCTTGAAGTTTGGAAAGTTTAGGCTCATTCAGGAGCTGCACTTATACAATGACAGATTCCAGATTCACTTCAGACTGAATAGGAAGCAATTTGACAGCCTGTTCTACTGTTGGGGAAAACTAAACTGAGACTCATAAAGATAAAAACTAACACAAGGCAAGGTCATACAAACACATCTACATACACGCAAACTTTAAAATCTTTTTTTTTTATGAATCTGCCTTAAAATAGTTTTAACTTTTGTGCAAATGGCATTGAATGCATCTTCAAGTTTGAGTTGCTCTCAAATCAGAACAAGGCGCGACTTGCTGCCGCTGCTCGTCGCAAATCAACGATTATTGGCAAAACTCTGCCGACTCCTCTCCTACAATGCCAACTAGCAGGATATACATCTGGGCTGTGCTTCTCTGGACTCTCCTGGCACTCCTCCAACAACCTGTTACGGGTCTGATCCAGTACTCTGCTGCTGAGCTCCTCCAGCTGCGGTTTCATCCATCTGCACTTCCCCCTGCTTCGCTATTCATCTCTGATGCAACTCTCCTACCACGCCGGAAATACATCCACCGCGGACTTCGTCGGAACATCCAAGAGGACACGTCAAAACCCATAAAATACATCTGGTCTACCTCTCGTCGTCACCGGCGTGCCTCCAACCGGGTTTTTGACCGCAGCGTGCTAGCTTACCTGGCCCGGTCAGCTAACGCTCCTGCAACTCCTCCGTAAACTTCGGTCTGCTTAACGTCCGCTCACTTACAG
>NC_051431.1:18344763-18352977 GCF_001649575.2 Kryptolebias marmoratus
TCCATCCTTTTGACTGTCCCCTCCGCCCGTCTCACCACCATGGGGAGCAGAGCCTTCAGTCGCTCTGCTCCCCGACTCTGGAACTCGTTACCACCTCACATTAGAAACATAAAGTCATTCTCACAATACAAATCAGAACTCAAAACACACCTTTTTAGATCTGCTTTTTCCACCTGACACAATTGGTTTGCCTGATTTTTTATAGATTTTATATAGATACATTGTCTTTTCTTGTTTGTTTTATCTATTTACTTTTATTTACTTTATTTACTTTTTTGATTGTTACATCTTATTTTCTGTTGCTGCTGATTTTGTTCTTTGTACGGTGTCCTTGAGTGCCAGAAAGGCGCCTTTGAAATAAAATGTATTATTATTATTATTATATTTATTTTAATGCCCTGTGAGACATATAGTATAATGAATAGGACACATATGAATGTGTCTTCATAGTGAAAGGAGAACCATGTCTCAAACTCAACAAGAACTTTGTCTGCAATGGTTTTACTACTTGAAGTCTGTTGTTTATTGTGGTCTTTTAGACAGAGATCTCAATTTGTACTTTGAAGCTTAGAACCACCATAAATAAAGAATTAGTGTCTGCCCACTTTTTGGATTTTGTACAAGGAGCCAATGGAGAGAAGCTACAATTGAAGAAATGTGATATTTCCTTCTAACTCTCATTCAAATTCCAAACATAACCCTTATACTGTAATTGCTAACCCTCACAAAACAGTATGAATCACATATAGTCAAAGAGGAAAAAAAAAAAAAGAAAAAACATGGATGTTTTTAGTGTTCCAAAGCATTAAAACCCTCCACTTTCCTTTTCCACTTGCGTCGCAAGGACATTCTTGATATTTCATGGGTACGAGATCCAACATATTTGGTGTGCTTGCTATGGCCATCTATATTTCCACATCCACTTCGTCATGGCATTGATGTTAAAAGAGAGCATGAGTGTATCCAACAGATGCCACAAGCGTTGGCAAAAATATACTATTTAATGGTTCCTGGAAAGGAGAACAGGTTGTAATATCATCTGAAGTTACAGGGGCATAAATTCATGTATAATTCATAAACATGCATTTCTTATTTTGAAAACCTTGCGAAATAAAATATTTTCTTTTATCTTTTTTCTTTGATTTTGCTTGACAAGCAGAGATGATGACTGTGTAAAGATGTTGTAGGCGTTTTGTAGGGCTCTGGCTGCCAAGTAGGGCTGTTCTACAAGATTCCATATTTTGGAAATCTTCACACATATGGTGCATCACATACATAAATCACAATATACAGAAAAAAAATACATGCTGGAACACAGTGCTTGGTTTTGCATGGAAAGAATTGCGTCATGATAGAAACACACACACACACACACACACACACACAATATTGTTCCTTTTTTCCATGTATGTTTGACCACTTATCACCTCCAATAGCCTTCTGTGACACAAATACAGCATGTGAAACAAACTCAATTCAACTCATAACTGGTGATACTTCTAAAGTGCAGGACAATCACTAATGCAGATACGTTATGTGTATAAAGTTAAGGATCATTAAATATCTACAGATGTCAATAGTTTTATTGTTACCTTTACAGCTCATTGATGTAATACATCATTTATTGTGATTACTGTGCAGATTATTGTTATCCCTGTTAAAAGTAAAGGTTACAAAATCATCTTTAAGCACCTTCATGATCCTGTAATCACTGTTAACAATATTGTTAAAATCTTCAAGATTCATGCGACTGTAGCCATCCTCCCAGGTTGTGGACGCAAGAGGAAATGCAAGCCTAGGTTGATTCATGTGGATGGTAAAAAGATGAGCCAAAGAAACCATCCAAAACATTCAAGCTAAACTCCAAGGACAAGTTACGTCAATTTCTGATCACAACATTGAAGAAAACCCAGTAGGGCACCACTATTGGCAGAAAAACACAAAAAAAGCCAGACAGGAATTCACCAAATTGCATGTTGACAAGTCCCAAAGATTCTTGTGAGACTTTTATGGGACTGATGAGATAAAAAGAGGAGCTTTTTGGCTCTACTCACATTTGTTGTGATTTTTAATTATTGTTTAATGGTACCAACACATTTATCCATGACTGTATATTCTGAGCACATCAGATAGAGATTAATAAATGATCCAAGCAGCACAGAAAAAATACCCTAATTTACCCAGTGATGTTTTTCATAGACATGTTTAGTCTCAAAGTTTGCAAGGTTCTGTGCATGCAGCAATCTTCTCTAGGTATTTCTCCCACATATGTTTGTGTGTGTGTTTGTCTTTTGTGTCTTAGTGTTAGTTATGTGACAAACTTGCAGCCTGTTCAGATTAGGCACCAGGTCTCCCCTCCTTCACTGCCTTTTTCCCCGACAAGAGTGCTACTTAATCCATTCAGATTAAGTTTAATCCATTCAGAAGTGTTTTACCTTCAGATCATTAAATTTGATGTCAATTTAAATGATGCTTCCAGTAAACATTTGTCTGGGTCTTTGTGATGCATCAGATATGGCAAATTAAAAGAAAAAAAAAACACAACTAAGGAAATTATGGTATGATTTATGAATGACTCTGATTTGTGGTGTGTTATTATTTAATGGAATGACTCTTCCCTCCATAAGCATGTTTAAGATAATTAGCTGTCAGATTACATTAGCTTTTAATTTTGGCATGCAGTAGAAAGAACAGTGAGAGGAAATGAGAGAGTGATGCAGAAATTAGACACTTTTTTATGTAAACATAGAATGATGTTAAACAGTTTTGAGCTGTTCCCATAATTTTGTTGCCAAAGAGCCAGACATATATATATATATATATATATATATATATATATATATATATATATATATATATATATATATATATATATATATAATATTATATTATAGTTGTTGTATTTATGCACAGCAACTGATGAGTTGCACACATCCCAATGTAGATGATGTATTGTAGTAAAGTACGGTGTCAGGGTCCAAGAGTTTTATTTCATTATTTTGGTGTTTCCATACACACGAAATTCAGTCCTCAGATCCAACAGCATCCATAAAAATCACCTTTAACTATGATAATAATATATAATTTTGAAAATGTCAGCACTTTTACTGTCATGTCAATCTGTTTTTAACGGGTGTTTACCCTAAGATGCAATAATGTTAATTTTGTTTTTAAAAAAAAGAAACACATTTTTAAAGATTGTTCAGAAATATCTTTGAAGTCCATATTCAACTGTCTTTATACCTAATGAGGTCAGCATTATTTGAAGCGTGTCCTTCAAAATATGAAACAATTTAGACAAGTGGATAAGAAAATTGGCAAGCCATAAAAAACGATCTACAGCATAAAACTGTTTTTGAAATCACGTGCTTAGGAAATAAAGGGAAAGAAATACAGGTAACACTTTATAAACATCTCACTGTAGATTAAATCTTGACATAAAATGTCAAGATTTCATCTACAATTTATTTATGAAGCACTTTATTGGTACAATTCTTTATGCTCAAACTGTGGTCTTATGTTTTTTTTATTACAACTATTTTTTTTCTAAATAAACTGGACCAAGTTATTTGCCTTTATGACAGCCTTTTACTAAAAAAAAAAAAACCCCACAAAGGTGAGCTTTGCAGTGAGTCTGAATGACAACACAAAGAAATAAACATCGGTTAATCATTACACCGTACTAAGACACAGTTTGTTTAAAGCAGCCATTGAGGATGCGGCAGCTTATATCAGACTTGTTTTATGAGAGGGTATCTGTACACACAATCACATGTGCGTGTGAGTGGGAGTGGAAGTCTATTCCTGTCAAAACATGCAGAGAGTAACAGCAGGGATGGAAGACATTACCCTCAGGAATGACGCAGCAGAAGCTCAACGTTCGAACGTGTGCGGGGTTCTGTGCATATTTATTTTCCTCTTCATTCACTTGCTGTTGCTCCCCCAAAGGGGTGGAACATCTGCGCTATGCTTATGGGGAGAAAACTGCATAATGAGAATACTTAAACAGGCCACCTGCATATTATGGCTTGTGCATTCATTGGAGATAGAGGAGTTACAGACACAATTGTAACACCAAAATAAAAATAATAAGTTTTTTTTTAAATGCTTGATGGCTTTGTCTCAAAGGAGGTTAACACAGACAGTTGATGGTCAAAGCAATATTTCATGAGCCTAATTTTTGGTGAGGCAGAGTTCAGACATTTTTTTTAATCACTAAACCTTGGCAGCAGTTTAACTGTACCAGGAAGGGATTATATTTTTGTTATCGCAAACCATAATGCAATAAAGTAAATTATGTCAATCTCATACACTTTTTTACCAATAGTCGACTAAAAGCAACAACTCAATTGACGTTTTTATTTTTAATGTTACTGATTATATGTTATGCTGGGGGCTCAAGTTCAGATCATGCAGTGGTTTACCATTTTAAAATTAGATGTTAGCTCATTAGACGTGCTGGAACTTTGCCACCTTATCAAAAGCCAACTGCATTTGCTTCGATCAGAGGTTCACTTCTCCTCCTTTCTAATGTTGACCTCAGCTTTTTGGAGAGATTGCATTTTGCAATAGTGTAATTACTAACTGATAAAAGAAGAACATACCAATAATTATTACCAGCTGAATCAATTTACTAATGCAATTGATTTTGCTGTTTCTCCTTTTGGACAAAATGATTGATTGAGATTAACTTATGATGAGAAAAGACGGATCAAACAGTAGCAGTATTTGTAATAGATAATTTGCTGATTAGCTGTGGCAGCCATCTTAATTTGGGTTATCTATAAAAATGTACCATTTTTAGATGTATATCCAAATATGACTTTCTGAGAATGTTTCATGAGATAATTTGCTAACCAACAAAGAAACAAAGATGAGGGCAAAAGGATTACCACATGTAATGTTTTTTAATGCTACCAACAGATCACAAATGATTGTTAGGGAGGCAGAACCGTATAGATTTAGGTAGGAAAACAAGACTCAACAAAGCTGCATCAATATTAACCAGTACTCTGTCTGCCAAAATGGTCCTTAGGTACATGATTACTCCTAACAACTAAGTTGTGACCTTTTTTTTGTTTGTTTGTTTTTTAAAATAATATATTTATAAGTAGGACAGCAGTGGTTAGAGCTGTTGTTTTACAGTGAGTAGGTCTCAGGATCGCCTCCTGGCCTGGGGTCTTTCTGTGTGGAGTTTGCATGTTCTCCTCTTACATGCGTGGGGTTTTCCAGTTACGCCAGTTTCCTCCCACAAACTACAACCATGCATGTTAGGGTTATCGATGACTATAAATTGTTCCTAGGTGTGACTGAGAGTGTGAATGGTTGTTTGTCTTGTTTGTCTCTATAAGGCCCTGTGATGGAACCTTTTCAGGGTGTACCTGTCCAGAGTGTATCCCGCCTCTGGCAACAGTGACTGATGGCGATAGGGACCAGCTGCCCCGCCAGGTAAAGAAACAGATGAATGGATGGATAGATGGTTATTTATAAGTGGTAAGCTTGAAAACACTTAGATTGTTCTACTAACTTCTGGTATCAACAATGCTCAAGAGCGCCACCTTTTCTCCAAGAACAGCGTTTTGATTTAGCAAATTGTAAAGATTCTTGAAGAACCTTGTGAGGAAATCCAAACCTGAGGAGAAGTACTGCTAGAATTAATCCTATTCCTGAAAAAAAAACAAAAAAACAAACAAAACAAAACAAAACAAAAAAACGAAAAAGAACTAATGTTCTATGGTTTAATATTACTGATTCACAGTTTAATATTACTGATTCACAGCATTTGAAAAGAAAACTGCACACAATACAGTCAACGTGCACAACGTTTAGTAGTTATGAGCACAGAATGACACGGTGCTACAAATCTCAGCCGTCATGCATGATGTAGATGCACATGATCATTTTCACTCACTTCAATGCTGATTTTGCTTTTCTTTACACGGCACGTTGGCGCTTTCGTTACCAAGCACACAGAAAGAAAAGAATGTCGCTAGATTCAACAAAATAAAAGAGTTAGAGGGTGCACGGGAGACAAGGACAAATGGTTTAAATAAACTATGCTGACCACATTAGTTGTGGGAACTGAAATTACTACATTGAAAAGACTTTTATACAAAAACTATTACTGCTAAGACACAGATTTGAAAATAAATGGTTTGTAGTCTTTAAAATATGTGCCTGTGCATGAAAATAATTGTAAATGATAATCTTATAGATAAAAGAAAACACTGAATTTTTAAATTTCAGCAGCAGCCAGCTTGGTAAATAATTTGTCACCAAACATAACAAAAGAAACTGGGAATGTTGTTAAAAACTTCATAAAGGATTGTTTAGTGATAAATAGATTACAACATTAATTGTAACAAGCTATAAGTTCCTCTATATATTAGTTACATAAAATGATGATGCAATTGTTTGTGTCTTTTTTTGTGAGTGTGTTTATTTTTCTGTACTATTAGCAAAATATCTCACGAACTACTGAACAGTTTATTTTTTTATAAAACTTTCAGAAAGTAATCATTGTGTGCACACCTACATCTGAGTATTGCTGGAGTCTATCCAATTCAAGATGGCCACCACAGCCAACTGACCTCTGAAAACACAAAAATGGCTATAACTCAGTCAGTTTTACAGACATTGAGCTAAAAATTGGCACAGTAGTAGCTGAGCAATGTCCTTAACACATACTTTGAAGGCAAGTCAACTTTTGGTTAAAAACCATGGCATTAAGTGTTTCATCAACCATGTTTGCCTGTTAGCAAAATATGTCATAAACCACTGAACTGGACTTCAACGAAACTCTCAGAAAACAGTTATTGGCTGTATATCCACAACTGATAAACTTTTGGAGTCAACCTACGAAATGTTATTTTGTTTGACCAAAATGGCTACAGTGTCATAATTTCTTAAATAAAATGATCCTAGCTTAAAACTGGCATACAAAGGTGACAGGTGATATGTATTCCTTTGAGGAATGGGGAGCCTTTAATAAATACATTCAGTCATTCATATTCACATTCACACAACCTTGCAAGGTCACATGTGTGTCTATGAATATGAACACAAACAGAAAGACACATGCATAAACATACATTCAAACTTAGTTGGTTGGCAGCTCTCCATGTTGAGGCCCCACTATTGAAGTGACTAGATCGATACAGGGGAGTGAATTGCCAATTTCAGTTTGTTCTATAAAAATCGGCTGCCACTGCATTCTAGAGGGAAAGCACCTGAAATTGGCAGTGGCAGAGTGGAATTGGATTTGTACGAAGACAGAGATTGAAGATTGAACAAAGCAGCCACAAAAGAACTCGAATATTTACGTCTCTACTGACAAACGCACAGCACTTAAAGGTGGTTTTATTTCATTGTTGCAGTTTACATTGTCTTTGCTATTGCTTATGGAAGCACCCACCCACACACACACACACACACAAAAACTCAAAGCTCATTTTGTGACTTTGATTGTTTGGTTTATTGAAATCAACCACCCTTTTGGAAGGAAAGATCATTGCCTCTCAGTTGTGAATAGCTCTTTAGTACTCTTCACTCATTACATGGACTGAAGCCCTTACTAATCTATATGCTGTGATTGGTGAGGGTAGATGTCTGGCCACTCAGTGTGGAGTTTCTTTGGCTTTGCATTTGACGGATCTTCACCAGATCACAGAAAATTTCTTTCAAGTTGCTTTAAACATGTGGCAAAACCTGAAAGCAACATGTTCTGCTGCAAACACCAGTCAGAGTGTAGTGAGACTATTTCTTCTTATCTAATAACCTTTTTTAGACAAGGAAAACTGTAGAACTATTTGTTTTACAAGTGCCTCAACTGATTTTCATGATCAGAACAATGCGGCTCTAATCAGTTCTAAATAACAAAGTCTCTGTGTTTGTGTCACTGTAAGTGTCACAGCATCTGTTCAGGTATCTGTCCTCATCTTCAGGTAGAACATGAAGAATACAGTGTAATTAATAATGAGCAAAAGTAAGCGTAACTGTGGGAAGTTCTGATTTGGGGATTAAAACAGACCTGGTATGGTAATATACTTATTCAACTAATGGATTTTTAATCAATCAATCAATCAATCAATCAAATTTTATTTGTATAGCACATTTCAGCAGCAAGGCATTTCAAGGTGCTTTACATAATTAAAAAACAAAATAAAAACAGCATGTGACAATGAATAAACAGTAAGAAAGAGACAAAACCCCGCA
>NC_051431.1:18353065-18369712 GCF_001649575.2 Kryptolebias marmoratus
AAGCTGCTTCTCCTCGTTTGGTTCTGGTTCTGGGGATGCAGAGCAGTCCAGAACCAGAAGATCTGAGGGGTCTAGACGGTTGGTACAGCGATAACAGATCTTTAATGTATTGTGGTGCTAAACCGTTCAGTGATTTATAAACTAACAACAGTAACAACAGTTTTAACAATTAACATGGTTTCACTTCACTTCCAGTTCTCTACCAGACTTTACCTACCTACTTCTTACAACCTGCTATTATTTGCTGGACTGTCTCAGGCGTATCTCCGTCCAGAAGAGTGCAGTCCTAGGAACAGTGAAGACACTGCAAAGAACTATCACATTTCCAGGTCTCTGGCAGAGGACCTAAACTTGAAGTGAAAATACCACCGTCCTTGTGCAAAGATAGGACAAGCTGTGTGCAAAATATATTTTGATTTTGTTATGGTTTAAATCTTTAAAAAGTAATGCTTCAGAAGTATGACTGAAAGAATCACATAGTGAATGTTGAAAAGTTTTTCTAAATGAAAGAAATCTTCACGCCTTAAGCAACTGCAGGTTGTAAATACAAGACTATTGTTTACATCAAATTGTTTTTGTTTTTTTTTGCATTAATGAAATCAGTTTATGACAGATTACTTAATTTGAATAAATCAAGCTAAGTGTGGGATTGTAATTCAGCTGCAACAAAGTGCCAGCAGTTTGTTTTGGGGAAAATTGGCTTTTACATTAGTTCTCTAATTGCAATCACACCTGTTCACTTGCTAAAAACTAATTACAAGTTTTGATACTGTAAAATAAAACCTTTTTTATATTGGAACATAAAATGTAAAATAAGACAAATTGTAAAGTCTCACAGTCAGTACACTACAGCTGATAATTCAGTCTTTAACTACATTACATTTGAAAGACCTGTTAAATTCAGGTAACCTGCTCCCACCTCATATTCAAAGCGTACTACTAACTGAGCTGTGAACTAATACTGACTGGCCAGCTGGTATAGTTTATAGTTTGATCTGTCAACCTATACCACCTCATTGTTTCCTGCTTTGCAAATTTAAAGGATCATTGTTTAAAGAAACCTTTCATGAAAACAATCAATGTTTTATTTTTTATTTAATTTTTGCTGTGCTTGACAATAAATTTATTTTATTTTTTTTTAATTAATTTTATCTTTATGTAGTCAGGTTGCTCAAGTGAGAATTTGTTCTCATTTACAACAACTACCTGGCCAAAAGGCAGCAACAATGGACACAATAAAACAATACAATAGTCATACTCATATAACAATAAAAGCATAAAAAACCTGGAGACTGTAATCACACAAGTCCAAAGAATACATCAGTGGTATCAATGCAACAACCTATGGGAACGGTGGGCATTTAACTAATAAGTACATTTTTCAGTGGTCAGTGTTGAAGGAATAAATGTTTGAAAATTCGGAACTTTAATTATTTATTTATTAACTTTGGCTTTGCTATTTCTCACAATTTACAATCTGAAGTTTTCTACTTTGGGTAGCTTTAGAAAGAATAGAGCCAACCATGCTCTTTTAGTAGTTTGTACAGTGTTTTATAAAGAATCCCATTCATCATAATGACTTTATTTTATTTCAACCATATGGAAGTTCTGATTTGCTAATCGTCATGCAATTAATCATTAACTGAAGCTGGCAATAAAAAAAGTGAAATACTGTTGAGAATTAGCCCATATAAACAACGGTTAGACTTTTAAAACAATGAAAGGAAACACACATGAACTGACACACAGTTAAGTTGTTTATGGTGCCAGTGTAAAGAAATTCAGATCTGAGTGTCACTGATGTTTTATTCACCTCACTGGACATCGTAATGCTCAGCATTTGCATCTGTGGGATCAATGTTTTATAGACCTTAGTTTCAGTTTTTGACTTAAAAGGAAATTGAACCAAAAACATGGAGCAATACAAACTATTCATGGCTGAGATGAGAAAAATGTTAACATTCAAAAGGATACTATTTGCTAAAATATTGCTGAGTGCTAGATAGTGCTTAGTGTGCTGTGTCTTTTGTTGTCAAATATGAATACTGTTGGCCTATTTCTTAAAAAAAAAAAAAGCCCTACAGAAGTAAGAGGAGTTTTGAGCCAAGTGTTTCACTAAGCTCCCTAAAATCATCTCCAATGAAAATAACTGTACTGTCATGTATTTTGTATTTTGACCAAAACATGTCAGTCGTTTTAGGAAGAACTAAGAAAATTGTGTTGAATTGTAACAAATAGGCATAAACTGTTGTTTGAGCAAAATAGCACGTTTCCTACATTTTCTTGGGCAAAGGATGCTGACAATAGCTAGACTGAACCAAGACAATGGGATTTTAAAAACGTGTTAGATTACTGTATTGATTTTGTTTTCAGATGCTAAAAAAAGAAAAATAAATTCTTCCACTCAGAAAATTCTATTGTTACTCCAAGCTTGGGTTCTCTGCCAGTGGCCTGGGAGCTTGAGGGTTCTGCGCAGTGTCTCAGCTGTTCCTAGGACTGTGCTCTTCTGGCCAGAGATCTCTGAGGTTGCTCCTTGGATCTGTTGGAGCCACTCTCCCATTTTGGAGGTCACAGCCCCAAGAGCTCTGATTACCAATGGCACCACTGAGGCCTAGACTTTATATGACTTCTCTATTTCCTCTTTTAGCCCTTGGTATTTCTTGAGCTTCTTGTGCCCTTTCTTCCTGATGTTACAGTTGCTTGGGATTGCTACATTTATCACTACTGCTCTCTTCTGTATCTTATCTATCACTACAATGTCCAGTTGGTAAGCCATCACCTGTTGGTCAGTCTGGATCTGGAAGTCCCTCAGTATCTTAGCTCTGCCATTCTCCACCACATTAGGTGGAGTGTTCCACTTTGACTGTGGGACTTACAATTCATACTCGGTACAGATGTTCCTGTACACTATTCCAGTACTTGGTTATGGTGTTCTATGTATGTTTTGCCTGCCTGCATCTTTCATCTTGCTACTATGTGCTGGACTGTCTCAGGGGCATCTTTACATAGCCTGCATCTTGGATCCTGTCTGGTATGATATACCCCATCATCTATTGCTCTTGTGCTGAGGGCCTGCTTTTATGCTGCCATCATTAGTGTCTCTGTGCTGTCCTTCAGTTCAGCCCTTTCTAGCCAATGGTAGATCCAAAAAAGGGGAAAAAAATAAAAACAACTGAACTGGTAGGATTTGGTAGCCACTGGTAGGATTTGTTGATATCTGCGACTTCCTCATTCTGCCGGTGGTACATGCTGTACAGGGACTTATCTTTCCATGACTGTTCCTCTTTTTCCTTTTCCACATTGAGTTTCTGCTGTCTGAGACATCCACTTAGCAGATCATCATTAGGGGCTTTCTTCCTGATGTACTCCAGGATTTTGGTTGTTTCATCCTTTATAGTGTCTAAGATTGCTTACTAGTCCTCTGCCCCCCTCCTAGTGTACAGTCTCAGGGTGCTGGACTTAAGGTGAAACCCTCCATGCATTGTGAAGAACTTTCACTTTTTGATGTCAGTGGCTTCTATCTCCACCTTTGGTCAAGTTATTATACCAGCATCTGATGACTGGCACTGCATATGTATTGATGGCTTGGACTTTGTTCTTGCTATTCAGCTGACTCTTTGGGACTTGTGTCATTCTCTGTAGGTATTTGGTTACATAGCTACTTGTACCTACTAAATACAAACCCTCCAAAATTGTATATATCTATACAGATCTCTCTCTCGCTCTCATATATGTATGGTAGCACTTTATGATAACTACACCTTATTTAGCCTTATTTAATCATTAATAAAATATTAATTAACCTTGAAAACATAATTAATTAAGGATGATTCATACTTAATAAGCTAATTAACACATTAGTGAACACATTTAATAATGCTTTACCCTTTAGTCAAAATCATGTTATATTACTTTATTTTGAAAGGAGGCAGTTTTCCAGAATGCTGGTGTAGATTCTCAGTCATCCAGGACATGGTAAACCCAAAAAAGTTTAAGAACAAAGTCAACTGAACGTCTTCTTTTCCAGAAGCCTAATAATGTTTAAGTAGTTGTTCTGCCTCTGGATCCTCTTTAATTGCAAAGGCATTGTTGGCCCTAAAATGTTTTCATCGTCACCTTCTTCTTTTTCTTCTGGTATGATTTCCACAGGTGACAAGGAACTTCTGGCCTTTCAGGATTTGTCTACATTAACAAATATCTAATAAAGTATAAATAGTCTTCACTTTAGAAGCGTTTTGGAAGGTTAGAAGGAGTTATTTTAAACATTATCTAACCATTAGTACATGGTGTGAAAGTACATTTATATGAGCATTTACATATATAAGAAGGGATGAGTATGTTGGTTTTGGAAGTTAATAGTCTTCATTGGTAAAGCATTAGTAAATGTGTGAATTTATAGCTTACTAAGTATAAATCATCCTTAATTAATTATGTTTTCAAGGTCAATTAATCATTTCTTAATGATTAAATAAGGCTAAATAGGGTGAAGTTAGTAAAAAGTGCTACCATATATGACATTGCAGCTGTAAAACAATCACTAGTAGCTATGCACAGCCATAAGTGCTATACTATTCTATTACTTTTAGTATAAATATTCATTATTCTGAATATTTGTCATTATTTTCTATCTCTAAGCTTCTTTCGGAGAGTATAAAAAAATAGACCTTGGCCTTACACAACCCCCACACACACACCCAACACACACACCCACACCACTGACCCACCCACACACACATACACACAGAGCCATTCATACTAAGTAAAAAAGGAGGGGTGATGCCCTCTGACTACAATATATCCTGTGGTATATAAAGTGCTATCTCACTTGAACCAAACATCACTTTTCCCCGAACACCAAAGAGAGCCAAGGTAAGGTTACAGGCTGTTAAGCCATTCAGTTATTACAGCTATATTCTACAATAGGTAATCATTCTCTACAGTAAGGATTAGTGCCTTTCAAGATGATAAGCCTGATTTACAATAGGATACTGAAACATAATTGTGAGGCTAAAAAAACTTCACCTCTAATTATAAGTTAGTGTATGTAAATACTAAGGTGTTCGTATTTTACACATTTCTTTACACATTTACAATAAAGAAACTGCTCACTGTCTGGTGGCAACTTTTATGCAAATATGAATATCGCTAGTTTATATTCAAATAAAATATTAGATGATATTTTAGCTGACTACAGCCACAGAGAGCTATTTATTTGTTAAATGTGTGGTTATCCATGTATTAGAATGTCTGGTTGGAGCAGTAAAGTGATACACTGTGTGGAAGTTATTTTTAGTCACACAGTTCAAGCTAGAAGACTAGCGAGTCTGCAAAAGGGTTTGTACTATATCATGGTTATTGTATCTTTCTCTGTATCTGTGTGATACACTGCTTGATAGCTGGCATTTTTTTCCACGTTTCTTTATGATGTGCAGCTTATTGCAGATGCACAGGGGCATGCACACGCTTGGCTCTCTGACTTTCTGAATGCCCTCGCCTGTTCTTCACAGCACATTAAACAAGATGGCTATAAGCCTCTGAAACACCCAAACAGACAAATACCCACACAAACTTACTGTCATTCACCTTGTTTTTGTCTTGAAAAGTTTACTGGGTGAAACTTAATTACTTGACTGACAGACAGACAGATAGATAGACAGATAGACAGATAGATATTTGTCCTCAGTATCTTTTAGGCTGAAATGTCAGTGTATTGTATTGTAATCACTGCATATGTATCTGTTTTGTTTGTTTTTGTGTACCAGATGGGGAAGAGGAGGTGGTCAAGTTTGGAAATAACCCTTTTGGTGTTGTTTCTATTGATGACCGTGACGGCCATCACTATGATAGTTCTTTATGCCACGGGAGAACCTGGTGTCATCAAAGATGGTAGGTGAATCATTTTGAACGCACTGAAAGTTACAATAGCTGAAAAAATTGTTGTTTAAAACAGAATACAAAAGCACTACAACAACAAAAACAAGAAATCTCCCCCAAATGTTTAAAATAATGTTCTTGTCAGTAAAGACTATGCTGTCGTTTTGATGAAGACATGACTAGAAAGAGTGCTATGTTTACGTAAATAGGTTGCTGTATAAAAAAACAAGTTGTTGAAACATTTTTGCTTTTGAATCACCATTCCCATGACTAGGAATTACACCACAGAACACACTGCCTAATAATTCACCATTGGAAAATGAGTTATCATATTGATGTTTAAATTTTTTTGTTCTTTAAACAGACTTCTCATCTCTTTTACAGAAACTAAAGATCCATTTGTTCCTCAGTGTCCCACCATTCAGCTAGCTGAGAGAGTAGACTGTTTCCCAGATGCAGGAGCGTCAAAGGTATGAGTCAACTTCATCTCAAGTAATGAATATTTACTTATCTATGATCAAGTAAGGCTTATTCATAAATTGTTTTTCTAACTCAGTATTGTTATCTAAAGCAGATATTATGTTTGCTCTTTAGTGGTTTGGAGAAGATCCTCAGAAGTGATAATAACACTGTTGATAGAAACAATAATGTCAATGTGGATAATGGTAACAATAGCAACAATATCTATTCTAAACAGGAAAAATGTGAGCAGCGTGGTTGTTGCTGGAGCCCTCTGGATGAGAAAAATGTTCCCTGGTGTTTCTTCTCCACCAACCATGGATACACAGTGCAATCAATTGAACAGCCAAACTCTTTTGGTAAATCCACATTTCCACCTTTTTCTGCAGTCCTTTCATACTCATGTGTACCTACTGGTTCACATATTTGGCTTTCCATTTAGTTTATTTTCTGACTCCAATTGCTTCACATTCTCTCATTCTGACTATCTTTGTTTTCCCTTTTTTCACTCACTTTGCCCTAGGCATGACTTTCTGTGAAATAAGACATGGATGGCATATCAGAAAACATGATTGACTTTGCAGCATGCAGGTTTTTCCATTTTCTGCTTGATCTCTCTGCCTAATGTGAACTTAGATATTTTGTAAAGAAAAGGAAAAAAAAAAGAGTTGGACATTTTATAATAAATTTGAACCACAATTTTTTTATATTGTTTACAAAGTAAAGCAGCAATGATACATAAAAAAATGTGTGATAAAAACTTGTACCTTGAAAAGATAATACTCATCTTTAGACTGAAAGTTGTTATCAAAAATAAGTTGGCTTGGGACATGCTGAAGGATTGTAGCCAATGCTTGAAAAGGAAAGTAATTTTTCTTATCTAAGTTAAATTGTCTTATTTGAAAAGACAATAACACAGAAATAAGTTTAACCAAACAAGTTTTGACTTGACATTTTGACCTCTGTCTATCATTGATAAGAGTACAGCAGAGCAGAAAAGTTGAAGTGGACAAAAAGAAATGCAAAATAAAATCAATGAAGACAGAATATGAAAAAGAAGACCAACAAGCAAAAAAAAAAAAAAGTCAAAAAAGTAGGTAAGCAAAGCCAGATAGCAGTGTTATGTAAATAATTAAAGGTAACTTTCTTTATAAGGAAGTATAACCTGTTAAAATCAGCTCTTTGGATGTGATTAGAGGGAAGTTAGGAGGTTTGTGAACACACTGAGTAAATATAACAGTGTACTTAGGTAATTTATAACAATTTATAACAAAACAGCAATTGATGGGTGAAGTAAATCACATTGCAATGGGCAAACAGAACTTTTCCACACAAATAGAAAGAAAAATGATTGTGTGGAGGCACCTATTGGGCTTAACCCTTCTGAAACCCTCAAAAGAGAGAGAGGTAGAAAAGCCCTTGTAACTTTGGGTCAATTTGACTCAGAGGCCATGGCAGGGTTAAGGTGATTATTCAATGGGATAAGATCTAAACTCTGTAAAATGACTAACACATTTGGGAATACAAGTCTTCCTCAAGGGGTCAAACACATGTCAATGAACGTTTGGTACTTTTTTTCTACATGACTAAAAAAAATGAATATTTCACAATCCTCACTTGCGGCCTACACATTAATGATAACGAAAGAGTCATTTTGGAAAGTTTAATCTTGACCTGTAGACAAGATATTAGCAATGTTACTGGAATCATTGTCATATTACTTGATAACCTTTGCTTTACCTCACGACAGTATCAAAGAGCATTATCATTCCCAATAATCCAAGTGGCTTTTAACCAGAAGGTATAAAACTGTTCTTAAGGTTACATGGAGAAGATTACAAACTGCTTAGATTGCACTAGATTTTTTTTCCACTTTCAAAAAAAAAAATCCAAAAAGCCCTCCTTAGAAATAGCACAAAGACTCAGGACGTTCTAAGTTTTATATCTGGTCTCTAATCATCCCAAAATATCATTTTTACCACGTACACTGAAATGGGAAGAAAAAAAAAATAATTTAAAAAAAGCTTCTAAATTTGTAGAAAACAAATAACAGAAATTCAAAAAAATGTTCTTATCACTCAATATAAACAACCGAACAGCACCACTGAACCATTCTTATGTGGTTAAATTGGTTACCATATATTAATTTATTAATTTGTGAAATAACTTTTAAAAACTGAATTGTTTAAAAATTAATTCACTCTGTTTTACAACATCAAGTATCATGTTCTCATGGATTTTATTTTGCAGTGATAAATGCCCAGCTGAAAAGAATGCCCTCTCCGTCTCTGTTTGGTGCGGATATTGAGCAGTTGTCATTTCATGCAGAAATGCAGACCAACAATCGACTTCATTTTAAGGTGAGCACTTATACACTCCGGCTAGGTCTTTTTCTCTCTCTTAAAATGCAAGATAAGGACAAAAACAGAAATAAGGTGTACATAAAAAGGTGTGGAAATGACTGTGAGATAAAAGGTCGTGCTTCAAATACCTGAACGGTTGTTTCTTTTCCCTCAGATGTTTGATGCCCAGAAGACAAGGTACGAGGTCAATCATGAGCACATCCATGGTGTCCAGAGTAACCCATCCAGCCCTATCAGCAACACGTTGGAGATCACAAAAAACCCCTTTGGCCTCACTGTGCGCAGACATGAGAACAAAAAAGTCCTGTGAGTGTTAACTATGAATGGTTGGTGTTAAAACCTTACAATGACAGAAAACAGTATAAGGAGGACTACAAATGCATAGACTATCAAACGCCATATATGCTGTTCATTTGAGGAAAATACATTTGTAACATCTTTCAAGAGAGATGAAGGAGTTTTATAAGTAATGAGTAATGAAATAAGTAATGAAAGCTGCTGTAAGATGACACTACAGGTTGTGTGCAGAAAATATTATTTGATTGTTTTGCTGTTGATCAGGATAGTTGCTGTGAGATTGAAGAACTGAAACTGAAAGCTGCCAAAAACGTGACCTTGGTTCAGGATTTCTCATTTGTCTAAAATCATTTAAGGCTGTTGTGTTAAACATGTCAGCTTATTATTTAAGCTGCATTACTTAAGAGTGACTCGTTATTGTTACGTAAGTCAGATGATAATTATGTTGAAATCAACCAAGGGAACACTCGGAAGGACACTGGCGATGTCATAGCAATCACCTACCCCTGAGAAATGTTACGCTTGGTTCACAGTCTCATAAGGCACTCAGCTTGTATTGTTATTACTGCTCTATTTAAAAAGAAAGATTCTTGTGAAAAACTAAGGCGAGGAAGGAAAATACCAGAAGCAGAGCACACACTAATTGATGTAAACAGCATTATTATAACAAATATCTGTACTATTACAAAGATTTTCTTTTTCCAGTCTAATGTGTATGAATACCTTTTCATTGTATTTGAATGAAAGGAATTCAAGGTTTTCTCTTCAGCTGCTTTCAGTGCAGAGCTGCATGGCATCTCAGTTGTAAACTAAATAATTTTCAGAGTCAGAGTGCTTCAAGTCATTTACACTCCCCACTTATAGCCAAGATATGAACAGTAAAGTAGCGGGTCTTTCTGACACTCTTGTCTCTCCCAACATTTCACCCAACCTTGACCCTGGACATTACACTTGAGATTAGCTGGCAAACATTACCAGATGTTTAGGTTGTTGTAACATTTGTTCACTTTTATAGCCCAGCCTTTATGCATTAGCTTTATCAGTAATCTGTGAAGTATTCAAATTATAGGTTAACTTTATATACTTGATACAAACTTATAATGATTTAGCTCTTTCGCAGCTTTTATGTGATCTAGAAGCATTTTTTAAATTTACTTTATAATCTTTTTTTAATGATAGATGATATTCATATAATGATCTAAGCAGCACACTATCAGTGATAAATCTGTGAATGTTCATAATTGGTGAGGTTTACAGATTTACTTTTATTTGGCTTTTAAAACCATAAAAAGTCATCATGTCATCCATAAAAACTGCAGTAATTGCACCAGTATCAAGCTTCCCATGGTTTTAGCCATGCGTTTTCATGATTATTCATTAACAGTATATATTTACTGCATCAACAACCTTTGCTTGTATGTTCCAGCAGCTGTTTGCAGTGTCAGTATTTTGACTACCAGCGCATGTCTTATTTTGAAGAAATGCTGCCCAGAGGGCTTATTAGAGCTTGATAAGATGTCTTCTCCTTGTTTTTTTTTCTCTTTGTAAAAGACTTTTAACAAGTCCTTGTCTCATTTCTGCTCTCTCCTCTTGCTGCATTGTACTTCTACTTTCTTTCTTCCTCATTCCACATTTTCTCTCTCCTCTCCTCGTCATTTTCCAATGCCATCTTTTACTTCCTTTTGTTGTCTAAATTTCATCATGACGTGTGTTTTTCCTGAACACGCTTAGGTTTGATACCACCATGGCTCCACTGGTGTTCGCAGACCAGTACCTACAGCTGTCTGCTAAACTTCCATCTCATAATATCTATGGCCTTGGAGAGCATGTGCACACCAGATATCAGCATGACACAAACTGGAGAACCTGGCCCATTTTTACCAGAGATGCTTTTCCTAATGGGGTAAGAGCACATAAAGACACCTATCTAGACATAATGTGTTCTCAAAATCCTATCTTAAGTCTGAAATATGTGCATAACTAGCATGTTTACACATGATTCATCCATCTACGTATTCTACTTCTTGCAAGGCTGATAATTGAATGTCTCACAAGCTGATTAGGCAGTGTAGTCTCTCTCTCGCCCTCGCTCTTTCCCACACACACTCAGTCCCACATCCCTTCTACAACTCACAGCTCTTCCCCCCTCTCTGCTTTCCCTGCAGGGAACACATAACCTCTATGGACACTATCCCTTCTTCCTCTGTCTGGAAGATGAGAGTGGGAAGTCATTTGGGGTCTTCCTCCTGAACAGCAACGCTATGGGTATGAATAAGCACTCATACATACTCACACGTAGACGCTTTTCTATAAAAATTCACTGTCCTCAGGGATGTTCTTGCGCCTGAAAACACACACTATGTGATGGCAGCAGTGTCTTTCAAAAGTACAGTTTACTTCAGTGGCATACGACATACTTATACATAGACATAAGAAAATATATAAATCCTCACAGCTCCAGTCGAAATATGGAAATACACACTGTAGTATATAATACGTTCTGTGTATGCATTTACTGGGTAAGAAAATAAATAAAAAAATATTAAAAATGATTTCAGGAGAAATGAAACTCAAGTTATGCCTCATCCCAAAATCCCAAGTAACATTTCCTCTTCTTCTCTAAAAAACTGTGCTGACAAATCAAAGAGAATATTTTATGCTTGAAGACGACTGAAAAGGATAGAAATACTTACTAACATTTTTATCTAATTTAAATTGTAATTTCAAAGCCTTCCCCAAAACAACACATACATGTAATTATATATATACATATATATATATATATATATATATATATATATATATATATATATATATATATATATATATATATATATACGAATAAAAGAATCACAGCAATGATGTTAGGATGATGTTAGCTTTTTTTCATATTTCATATTTAAATTTCAGAGGTGACTCTGCAGCCTGCCCCAGCTGTATCCTACAGAACTATAGGAGGAATCCTTGATTTCTACATTCTTTTTGGAGATACACCAGAACAAGTGGTGCAAGAGTTCCTTGAGGTGATTTCTTTTCTTTAAATCCAAAACAATGCACAGAGCACATTTTCTCTTTGTTGCATGAATCTGGTTTGCTTGAGGTATTTTTGGTACAGTGACAACATTGAATTTATGTTCAACCATGTTCTGCAGCTCATTGGGAGGCCAGTCATTCCTGCCTACTGGTCATTGGGATTCCAACTTTCTCGATGGGACTACGGGAACCTGACTGAAGTCAAAACAACTGTGGAGAGAAACCGTGCTGTGAGCCTCCCATATGTAAGATCAAGTTTACTTATCTCTATTGTCTTTTTTTTTGTTATATCTGACAGTATTTTTATCCACATTACCACCAAATCAAAATACAGAGAAAGAGTGTTCATAGCATATCTAAAGATTTTATCAAAACAATTGCAGATTTTTTTTTTCTCTCTTATATGCCATTTACAATTTCCTCTAAGTTATTAACTTTTTTTCAGCAGATGATTGAAGTTCAATAGGGACAAAATCAGGATAATTGAGACAGACAAGTTAAAACTGCCTGCGTGTTGTTTGGGTTTCTAGGGCACAAAAGAAATAGTGGTCATGTGCAAAAAAGGCTGCAATATCTTTTTTATTTTATTTTTCTTTTTTCTCCAAGAGCTGTGTATGTCAAGTCCTCAAAAAGAAAAGAAAATAAATCTCCACTTTCAAAGTTGTTCTTAAAAATCTAAGCTTTTCTGACCAAAACCACTTGTCTGTGTGTTGATAGGAGGTAGAAACGCACTGGAAAATCAATTTTAAAAAAATGGTGCGGTGTAATCTGTGATGCAACACATTTAATTCAAAACTTAAAAAAAAACAAAAAAACAATTTATTTTGAATTTTTTTTAACAGTCACAAAATGATGACCAATGGCAGGAGAGAGGACTTAATTGCAGAACATTAGAGGCAGATGATTTTAAGACCAACCAAGTTCCATTAAAACAAACAAAAAAAGGACTTTGGAATCTATGCAGCAAAACAAAAAACAAAGTTAATACAAAAGAAAAAGTAGGAAAAAAAATACTTTATAAATCAAAACAATTAACAAAAGCCTGACTAGAAACAAAAACTTAAAAAAAGACATCACTCATAAATAGTAATCTTACTTTTCTATTTTTTTTTAATTATTTAAAATCCAAATGTGAGTGAATGATAAACTCTCATTATGTTAGATGTAATGCTGAGTCTGGGATCATTAATAAACAACCAATTTTTAGAGGGAGTACACATGAAGTGGTTTCACTGATACCAGTTTGTCTTTTCATTTGAGTTTAATCATTTTTCTTATGTCCAAACAGTCCGGAATTATTAAAGTTTTGAGGAAGGAAAATGAGGCCACCTTATGCTCCCCCTTATTTAAAGTTTCATCTGCCTATTCACCACTGTGTAGTTTCAGAGGCAATAGTGTCAACCACTATACTATCTGTGAAGACGTAATATGAAGGTTGAAGCAGGAACTCGACAGACAGAGTGATAGGAATGGCCTTTAGCTTAGATTGGGTAATCCAGCTCTCTGTCAAATAATGAAAAGTCTGCTGGGCTGTATAGGTTCAACCCCAGAACCACCATTTTTCAAGCGTCACTGGATGTTAGTGCTGATCAAAGATCAATTGACCAAGCTTCTTTTATTATCTCATTCATCCTGATCTGAATGTTAAAACTATAATCCCAACACCTTGTTGCTTCTGAGCTCAGTGATAAAAATCAGTTCTGGCTGACATTTTCAGGAAGAAACCTCACCACTTATCTTTGTCGGGTCTGTGAAAGTAAGCAACTGTGAGAAGTCCCTTTCATAAAGAAAACTGATGCTTGATGTATTTCTCTTTCCCTAATTGCCAAAGCAAACTGTATATCCATCTTTTGCGGCTCTGTGGAAGAGTCATGTGTTGCATCTGAATTGTGATTGCACCAATCAAGAATTTGGTAAGACTGCCCTGTTATTTAAAGATCAAATGCCAACAAATTTCCCGCCCATTTCCACATTTCCCTCTGATGATCTCCAATCCCTCTTTCAAATCCAAAACATTAGGCTGCAGCTGCTCCTTCTCTCGTTGTACTCAGGGATACGTCTGATAACTAACAGATAGACCACATTGGGTATTATCACATTCTCTCTAATGTGGCTGGAGCTGATTACCATTAGTGGAAAGATCTGGCAGAGTCCTCCAATCCATCTGTTCGAATGATATGAAGAAGAATTTGGCAGGCAGCACACAGAAACCAAGCATAAAGTCACACCCAGGCAAAGAAAAGGGAAGGAGACGAATGTGTTAACATTTCCACAGACATCTTGATGGTTTGAAGCACAACAGATTTTTTTTTTTGTTATCAGGTGCGCAAAGGTTCAAAGAGGTTGCTAGCAATTAAACTTTGACACTAAGAAGGCCAATGTTTTAGAGTATTTTTATCTGTGAGTTAGAATACACCATGTACAGAGGAGACATAGGAGTCATATCAAGATGCTAATCTTTAGTGAACACGCTTGAAGCATGAATGGTTTTAAGATTAATCAAAGGTAATTTCATAGTCATAATTCTTCTGTAAGTGACAAATATAATTTTGTTAATTGATAAAAGCTGTGCCTGCATTTTCAAGTATCCTCTGACAAGGACATCTAGTCTCTGTTAATCAGTAATGTGGGAAGTAGGGGGGCTCCAGGGGTTACAGCTCTTTTTATTGGTGGCTGAAGGTCATTGCAGCTCAACAGTAACTACTAAGAGTTACTAATATATATATATATATATATATATATATATATATATATATATATATAGGCAGAGGTGGGAACTAAAACATTGTTAGTTGTGGCACTGTTTTCAAGAAGAACAGAAATAAAAAAAACCTTTATGTACACACTAGCATTAGCATTGCAGCACAACTACTGAAAGTTCGAAAAAGTACCAGTTTAGAACTTCTACAGGCTTCAAAAGTATGTTTATTGATTTTTTAATTATTTTTTTTTTTGCCATGTGGAAACCCTTTAGATGAATAATGACTGTGAAATTTTTTTATGTCACTTCAGTTATTTTGTTGCTGAAATATTGCTTTGACAGTAGCCACTTTAATAAAAATTTCCTTTGTCAGTGAGTGATATTGTGCCACTGGTCCTTCAAAGAAAGTCTGGAAAAAGTTAAAACTACAGTGTCCTAGTATATAGAATACATAAATATACAATTGCAGTTCTTTGGACTAGTACCTGCTACGTATAGCTATAGTGCTTTGTTTGCCTGCAGATACCTAAAATAAGTCATATTCATGAAAGCCTGCAATTAAATAAATGTGAGAAGTCATACTGGCTATGAATATAGTCTAAAAAAAGACTATAAAACATAGTTAGATTTTTTTATGTTTAATTTATCAATAACCTCTGATTCCAACAGTATACACTCATTATATCTGTAAAACATTTTTTTTTCTTGTCCACATACAGGATATTCAATACACTGACATAGACTACATGGAAGATAAGAAAGATTTCACATATGACAAAGTCAAGTTTGCAGAGCTGCCTCAGTTTGCTGAATATCTCCATGAGAAAGGACAGAGGTACATCCTTATTCTGGTAAGAAGCACTCTATTGTTTATTAAATATTGGGAACACGAGACACAACAACAAATCAAACACCCAAGAGAAAAAAACAACAACAACAAAAAAATGCTTCAGGCATCTTTCATTTCAGAGTTTTGATGACTATTTTTTTCTTTTAATGACATAATTTCATTTTGATGTTTTTCAATCTATAATTAGGCTTGGCAGCTCTTGTTCTCGGGCACTTGCCATCATATAAAATCGAAAAGAAAGTGAATGTAATAATTCCAGTAATTCAGAATTCAAAAATGACTATTTTTTATGTATTACTTTAAAAGTGGACCTCAGATTGTTGCAGCATCATCTAAACATGGGTCTAAGTTAGCTTTGGTTCTCAAAATAAATACTCTCAACATCCAGTGACAGTTTCTTTCTAAGTTACTATTATGATGGCAGTGACTCACTATAGCTTGCAGCAAATGACTAAAATTCAAATTTTTCACACAAAATCTATCTTTAAATTGCGTTTATGTGCATTAATATTCTGATACATGTTATCCTTTGCTTTCAGGATCCTGCAATTGCCATCAGTAAGAGGGTAGGAGGTGCTCCATATGAGTCCTATGACCGCGGGACTGCCAAGAACGCCTGGGTCAAAGAGTCAGATGGCAAAACTGATCTAGTAGGAGAGGTGAGCTGAACTTGTTTCTGAAGGACAAGATTGTAAATAAAGCTGAATCATATAGCCCTCAACTTGAATTTGTGCAAAGAACAAGTAAAGTACAGGCTAAGCAGTTTGAATTTTGTGTAGCGCACTATTAAAAATGTTAAACTCCCACCACTTTCAATAACAACTTTTAACAAAACTTAAATGCAAATCATTTCATTTGTGCAGGTGAAAATACAGGCACAGGATTGATATACAGGTGCTGGTCATAAAATTAGAATATCGTGAAAAAGTAGATTGATTTCAGTAATTCCATTTAAAAAGTGAAACTTGTATATTATATTCATACATTACATACAAACTCATATATTTCAAATGTTTATTTCGTTTAATTTTGATGATTACAAATGACAACAAATGAAAATCTCAAATTTA
>NC_051431.1:18371016-18402766 GCF_001649575.2 Kryptolebias marmoratus
TGAAATATATGAGTTTGTATGTAATGTATGAATATAATATACAAGTTTCACTTTTTAAATGGAATTACTGAAATCAATCTACTTTTTCATGATATTCTAATTTTATGACCAGCACCTGTATATATATATATATATATATAGTCATAGAATTTAAATATTGAGTGAAATAAATAAAATTTCTAAGAAAATTATGAATCATGAAAATTCTGTCAATTCTGTCAAAGATACAACAAACAAAACAATTTTAAAAGCTAATACAAATAAGATGTTCATTAAGTATGTAATTTTATGTTAAAATATCAGTGCCTAGAATGAACAGTTTTATATAGAATGAAAAGTTTAATTTTTGATACTACACAAAAGGGGCCTTTTACTGCCAAAGCCCACAATATCAACAGACAGTTTTAGGGCCCATCTAGTGTACTTCAAATATTTTTAAACATTTTATGTTTCTTCACTGTCTTTATCTTTCTCCACACACATGATTGTAAAAACATGATTAATTTCCCCTGTCACACCACTAGGTGGTGAGAACATCCACATTAATAACATATTAAAATACAGAAGAAGAACATTCTTAGCTTACCTAAAGATTTTTCTAAAATGTCTTCTTTATCATATTGTTTCTCTCAGTTATTAACTAAGATATTTATTGTTATTTTAGTTTTTAGATCAGAAGGCAGTAGTGTGCTTGTGTGAAACAGACTGCAACATCATTGTTTCTGAAAAGAACTGTATCTTATGTCTACATGGATACAACGAAAACAGAGTTTTTGAAAACCTCTACTATGGAAAGTATTCTTTAGTAGTTTGAATGAGTCAGACAGTATCATCCAGTTCAATTTTAAATGCTCATTTCATCACAAGAACAAGGACAGTCATCACTTTACTGCTATCCAATCAAAGCAATGTTTTCATGGTAATTTTGAGTCTAATTAATTTGTTTAGTTTGATGCTGATGAGCTGTTAATGTGTTTGAATGTTCAGCATTAAAACCTGCTTCTTACATAGCTGGGAAGAATCTTCACACTGTGTAGTATTTTTTTTTCTTCTTTTTTACATTACATAGCAAAGTCATAAATTTGCATGTTTGTCTATGTTTATGTATGGTTAGCTCACAGTCTCTATCAAGTCATTTTATACTCCCAAATGGAAGTTCAAGCACCCAGAATATTACTTTTTGATCCTTTTCCCCAGGGAGCATACCTTTAAAAGGCTCCCTCCTGCAGAGTGTTGTGGTGGTGGGTTGGGGGCAGAAGTATGTTGCTCCCATGCTTTCATAGTGTTGCCTTCGATTACACACAATTAGGCCTAGTACCCTCTACTAATCAAACTTTCATGCTATTTATGAACAGGTCAAACATATGCATTTATTCTGCATTAGTGTTTAATCTTAAAATGTTCTTTGCATGACAGATTGAGGTGGGAGTTTAAGTGTTTGGGAGATAGAGACGGAAAAGAAAAGAAAAACGGCTATGAGTTCATCAGTGTCTAACAGATTTTAAATAAAATGCTATTCGGGGCTGTTTGCGCCTTACATTTGTGAGTATAACTGATTGCAATTTATTTTCATATGATGTGTTCTTAAAAACAAAATAAAATAAAAATAACAAAAGGGCCAGGTTATTTCAAAACAAAAACAACAACAAAAAAAACCTTTTTCTGTCTGCACTAGCAGTGATGGCAAATACAGCGACGGGCTGCTATTTATTCTGCTTTTAAAACAGCTAATTGCCTGCAGATAAGGATAAAAGCTTTTCTCAGTGGCCTATATGTTTCCATACGTGAGTCAAAAAAAAAAAAAAACACAGAACAGCTTAACTTATACCTATAAATATTTCACTCCTCGCCAAAGATGTAAGAACAAAAAAAAGGGAAATAAATCAAGTAACTGGGAGAGAATAAAGAGGGTTTATGTGGGTTAAAGGTGAAGAAGGCAGACAGGAACAAAGAAGACAAGCATACAGACAGAAAAAGATAATAGATTAGCAGTGAATGTAGATAATAGATTAGAATGTACTCGGAGACAGACTGGCTGTCTTACAGAGTAGCTGACAGAGACTTACACAGGAATCCAGCCACAGTGAAACAAAAGAACAGATTGTCAGGTACACAGAACAAAGGGACAGACAAAGTGGAAGTTAAGGAGCCACTTTGAAGAAAGCGTAGAGGCAAAAGGATGCAGAGAATCAGGTAAAAAGAAAGGAGACAGATAGGCAGGATGGCAAAAAGGGGACATAAAAGCAGAAAAAAGACAAGAGTGAGATATGCAGCTTCAAATGCCAGCAGATTTGTTTCAAGTGTTTGCCCTGTTGTCAGTGTCAGTAGGAATCTATATGTGACAAAATCTTAAATTAAATGAAGAAATGACTCATAAAAGACCAATGGCATCCACAACGGTCTATCAACAAGCTTCGACCTTGGAGTTCAGACCACCTGCCAAAAACATCCGCCTATAAATCTGCCTGTATGCACTGAGCGTGCATAAGTGTGATTCACGCCTTTGCTACAAACCAGCTTGTAAAGTTATTTTCAGCAGAAGTAAAAGGTAAAAGATAGCTAGTGTGGAGCAACCTTGAGATTTAATATCTCTGTGCTCTGCAGAAGAATTCACACAGAGAAACTGCATACACGCAGATATACACCCAGTGAGAAAGGAAATCTCTGCCTCTGCCTGTGGATTAATCATTTTTCTCAATATATGTCATTAAGGACGACTTCTAACACACAGTCACGTCTCGAGATTTCTATTGCATTATCGATTTCTTCGCCTCTCTGTTCTCTTCCTCGACTCGTCTGTCTCTTTATCCCCTTTCTCCTTTTCTAGCTCTCCCTCATCAATCCCACCCTTTCTCTTAGTTCATCTCTCCTTTTTCCTCTGTTCTCTTTTCTTTGCCATCCCCACATCTCAAAGCTGTCTCTCCAACACCCCCACAGGCACAGTGTTTTATTTCCACGGAGCTCACTACTCCTACACTGTTTCGGCTCAACACGCCCTGTCACGTTGTTAGCATGTGGTTAAAGACATATTCCAGATGCTTTTGACAGTTAAATAAAAGGATGAAATGACTACAATGTTTTAGTACCAGAAACTCCTGTCAAGCTTGAAGAAAACTTGAAATTTATCCTGTCATTAGGGATGCTCTTACAGCGATGCCAAACTAATGTTCTCCTAGTTTTGTCCAAGACCATTTTGAAAATGTTTGTACTGCTTGTAAACAAACTGCTATCTCTCATTCCCTCCCTCGCAGGTTTGGCCGGGGGAGACGGTGTTTCCAGACTACACCAGCCAAAACTGCATCGATTGGTGGGTTGATGAGTATGAGCGATTCTACAGGGAGATCAAACACGATGCCCTCTGGATTGTAAGTCCGTTTCAAAAACATGAAGTGAACTCAGTAATTAGCTGCTCAATAGCTGTAAATTCCAAACCAGGCATTATTTTGAAGCCAATTACAAGCACACACACGCGTGCAAACACACACACACGCACACAGAGAGAGAGAGACAGTGAGCCTAATTTTCACATTTTCACTGACAATTACTTTTCTTTGGGTTAAACAGAAGAGCAGTAAGAAAATTGTCACACAAAAAACAATTAAATCTGTACTGTAAATGATTTGTTAGCTGAAATTTCATTGTAGACTCAATCATTACTTAACACCCCCCCCCCCCCCCCCCCCCACACACACACACACACACACACACACAGGCATGCAGGCAGACAGACTGTCATGACGGCAGGTGATAATTATCATTAACAACTTTACTTTTTTTCCATATTTCAGGACATGAACGAGGTGGCTAATTTCAAGAAAGGCTCAAATAAGGGTTGTGTTGATAACAAACTGAACTACCCACCTTACACTCCAAGTAAGACTTCATATTGCTGTATAGTAATGGGAAACATAAAGTTCAAAACTTTTGAAGTTGTGTTCTGTGGAAAGGTTTTAGGACAAATATATTGTTTCCTGATAAATGCAGCTTTTGGAAAATCCTCAGTTTGAAGAAATAAAATTTAATTCTTAACAGATTAATAAGCTAACAGCGATTCCGAGCAAGGCCAGTCCCAATGCAAGTTTCAGTCGTCCTTCAACATCTCCAGTCTCATAGTGACTCATGCAAATGCTTAAAAAAAAAGGTCATAACTTTGCTGTCAGTCTTACAAGTCTTACACAGTTATTCCAGCATTCTGGATTCAGATTGGCTATGGCTCATCAATTCAGTCAGATATAAACTCTATATATTTCCTCAAACTGTGGTTGTTCAAAGAGCTATCTTCTGCAGGTAGGATATTAATTGTTCGTAAGTGTTCTACAGTACCCCATTACGAATGATCTGAGCTATCTTTTAAAGTCGCTTGCCTTAGCCTACAAATTGACTGAAGATGTTTAGCAAAACATATGGGGTAATGTGGGTTTGTAACTTAATGTCCACATACTCAGCAACTTGGTTAAAGCTTAAAGAAGAAGAAGAAAAAGAAAACATTAAAACAGTGGTAATTAATTTTGAAAATGACTCTTGCACCATGTCTTTATTTCCAATAATTTCCAAGACAGCATGATCATAACTGGAGAAGGCATGCTTCCCTTTTGATTGCTCGTCTCCTTAATCATCTGCTTCTTCAACTTCTCTTCCTTCTCTGTTTTCCTCACTGCTATCATTTTTACAGTGTATACCAAGGTTTTTAAAACTCTCTCTGTCCCTCTCTTCTCCTTTCCCCTCTTATTGCTTCATATTCTTCACTACACTCTATATTTTGCATTCACGGTTTTTCAGCCATCTTTATTCCATCTCCTCACTTTCTTTATCTTTTCTTTTCCCCCTCAGAGATTCTAGATGAGGTGATGTACAGTAAGACCCTTTGTATGGATGCCAAGCAGGCCTGGGGGAACCACTATGATGTCCACAGTTTATACGGCTACTCTATGGTGCTGGCTACTGAAAAGTGAGTGCATCTATAATCAGTGACAGAAGTAGTTTGGCCAGCTTGTTATATGGAACCCAATATGGACTGCCACCCCCTCACAAAGCAATGAGACACTGGCCAACTCTAAATGCACTGTGAGATGTGAAAACTGTGTAACACACACGTACATATGCAAAATTCAAAATTAACTTTTGGAATCAGAGGTTATTGAGCAGTGGCCCTGAAAAAAGTGAAAAAGCTGGCATGCAAAAGTTTTGTCAGTTCACTGCACTGCAGTGACTTATGCCCCACTCCGATTCTTAGGCTATGACTCTTGCAGACAAATAGTAAGTTGGATACTATGTGCAGAAATATGTTTTAATGAGCCTGGCTCCCGGGCAGCTTGAATTTCTCATCTGGGTCTGGCACTGGAACTGTTTAATGGCCCATTATGTTCACAAACCTACAAAGGGGGCTTTACCGTGAGTATAGGGCATAATCACGGAAGCATAGAAATTCATATGGATCATGGATATATGCCAAATGACACCACACATGTAGACTTGATGACACATTAGATTAGGCCTTTTAAACTTAAGAATTTTCAGTTCATACGTAATCCCATATGTATCACACTGACAATTGCCAAATTAATTTGTGTGTATTCTTTGTCAATTGTGCAAATAGATGGGATACTCAACAATGCTTTGAAAAAGTATTCATATCCTTTGAACCTTTACACACTTTGTCAAGTTACAAACACAAACTACTATAAGTATTTTTGTGGAATTTTATGTGATAGACTAAAGCAAAGTAGCTGAAAATTGTGAAGTAAAAAGAAAATGATACATGCTTTTTTTTCTTTTTTTTTACAAATAAAAATCTGAAAAGTGTGGCGTGGATTTGTATTCACCCCCTTTGCTCTGATACTCTTAACTAAAATCCAAGTGCAACCAATTGCCTTCAGAAGTCATCTAGTTAGTAAATGGAGTCCACCTGTGTCTAATTTAATCTCAGTATAAACACAGCTGTTCTGTAAAGGCCTCAGAGGTTTGTTTTAAAACATTAGTGATCAAACAGAACCATGAAGACCAAGGAACACAGACGACAGGTCATGGGTAAAGTTCCTCAGAAGTTCAAAGCAGGGTAAGGTTATATAACTTTGGACATTTCACAGAGCACTACTCATTGCAGTATTTCAAAATGGAAAGAATATGGTACAAAGTGATATGGCACCTAAACTGACAGGCAGGGGAGTGAGAGCATTATTCTGAGAAGCAGCCAAGAAATCCATGGTAACTCTGGAGGAGCTGCAAAGATCCACATCTCAGGTGGGAGAATCTGTCAACAAGACCGCTATTAGTTATGCACTCCACAAATCTGGCTCTTGTGGAAGAATGACAAAAAGAAAACCATAAGAAGTCCTGTTTACAATTTGCCACAAGCCATGTAGGGGACTTGGCAAACACATAGAAAAGGGAGCTCTGCTTGGATCAGACCAAAAATGAACTTTTTGAGCAAAATGCAAAACACTATGTGTGGCAGAAAATTAACACTGCACATTGCCCTGAACACACCATACCCACCGTGAAACATGGTAGTGGCAGAATCATGCTGTGGTGGCTTTTTTTTTTTTTATCAGGGACAGAGAAGCTGATCATGATTGATCGGAAGATAGATAGAACTTAATGGAGGGTAATTCTGAAAGAAAACCTGTTTGAGGCCACAGAGACTTAATCATGAGTATGAATTTGTTAGAATAGTCCAGTCCAAGTCCAGACCTAAATCCAATTTCAAATCTGCAGCAAGACTTGAAAACTACTGTTAATAGATGCATTCGATACAGTCTGACTGGACTAAAGCTATTTTATGAATAAATAAAAAAATAATAAAAGATAATTGCCATTTTTTTTTGTCTTTAACACCCAAAAATCTTGCAGCTTCATTTGTGGCAAAAGGTGGTTCTATAAAGTATGGACTCAAGGGGCTGAGTACAAAAGTGTGCCTTACTTTTTCAGATTTTAATTTGTAAGAAGGAAAAAAGAAATGGAGATTGTGTATATTTTTCCTTCCACTTCACCATTGTGCACTACTTGTGTTGGTCTGTCACATAAAATCCTAGTAAAAAACTGTGCAGTTCGTGGTTGTAAAGTGACAAAATATGGAAAGTTCAAGGGGTGTGAATACTTTTTTCAGGGTACTGTATATTTCATGGTTTTGTCATGCTTCTGCCGCTGTGTGCAGATACACTAAAATGAGGGCTATAAAACTAAGAAATTTTAGAATAGTGAAGGAGATTCACTAAAGCATAGCATGAAATGTACTAGTGCTTTCCCATTTAACATACTGCTTCGGACAGGTTAAATGAGCAAGATCTGCTCTCATTACAATGAAATATTCTGATAAGGCATCTTAGGGCCACTCGGCTGGCAAATATCACCTAACTAAACTTTGTGCTACATGCAGCATTTATTATACTATCTTCTATTTTTTTTAATTATTATTCTCTATAAAATATATATGAAGAGCAAAAAAGAAATCAACCTCAGATGCACAAAACAATAATTATCAAAATCTGATCCTAGTCAGTACTGGATGAAAAGTTTAATTTGATTTAATTTGTAAAAGAGGCCAATGAGTGAATATTTATTTACAATGGTAATGACACCACATAGCTGCAACAATAAAGTGTGTAAATGCATTGACACGTTTTAGGTTTTAAATCCCTTAGAGATATCAATAGTAACAACAAAACAAAATAAGTGGAAGAATTTTACTTTAGTAAGTCTTACACGCTAATACTAATACATTAACTTTTAAGCATGAGCCCCAATGCTGCCGTTCCAGAAGAATCCAAACCAGAGCATCTGCAGTGCTATGTTCTGTTTGCAAAGGGATACACAGAAAAAAAAAAGTGTAAATATAATCCATCAACAATATGTATGCTTTACAGCATCCTGCGAGTTGCATTTAAACCTTCATCAGTCACTAAACAAAATGAGATCTATGGATGAAATTATTACGTACTACTTCTTTTCTTTCTACTATGCTATTCATTTTCTTATGCCATGGGAAATGTTTGCCAAAAAAGAGAATCTTAAAACCATCATTATACACGATGAAAGGCCTAAAGTATAATCCAATTTTCTATGTGGTGTTTCTTTGTTTACTTGTGGTGGTTTATATATCATTTTCTTATGTCAGTAAGATTAACTGCCTTTTTTAATCATTATTTTTATTTTATGCTTAAAAAAAAAGAGTTAGATTCTGTAACAAAGATGAACCAATTCCAGAAAGTAGTTGGTTCTAACAAATACTAAATTGTGAATATAAACTAATAAAAGAGTAAAGTAGTTGATTTATTGCTTCTTACATAAAACTGGTATCTTACTGAACTGTGACTGTTGGCAACAAGTTGGCAGGGGCTGTTTTGGTTGTTTCTAACCCTTCTTAGTTTAGTTTCTGTAATTCTAGAATGCTGGAACTGTATTTGTTTTAGTAAATATATATGAAAACTTTGTGCACATGTGTTATTCGGAGAGACATTTTCTCACAACCTTGTGACTCCAACTAGTTCCTAACAGTTGCTGCCCTGTCAAAAACTACAATAAATGCAAAGGTTTGAGACAAAGCACACCCCTATATAGCAAAGATGCTCTTTAATGACTCTGACCTCCCTCTACAAGACAACTTTTCAGACCACCCTGGAAAAAAAAAAAACTGCTGTGGAACAGCTTAAAAAGCACAATAAAGAGCTTAGGTTGTTGACCAAGCTTCATAACTCCACAGATCTCAGTTTGATTGAGTGTCCTCTGGATGCATCAGAACAGGCTCAATCCCCAGAAGCACCACATACATATCCACATGGCACAAAATAAAAGCTATCAAAGTTCTAGTTCCAGACACCAGAGAATACTCCCAGATCTATCGGCTGATGAGTCAGAGATCTTCCGGTGGGACATAGGAAATATTCATTATCTTAGAAGAGCGGTTTTTATGTTGTGGCTGGTTGGTGTGTTGTGCCAGCACTACAAAGATTCAATACTATCTTGGATTATGGACAGTTTTATAACTTGTCAGTTTATTTCCTGACTCTTTACCACTGAAAGCTTTCACTTTTGCCTCCAACATTTTGTTGTTGTTGTTGTTTTTTCAGTTACCTCATAGAGTGAAGTAATGTAATCTTTCCAGAAACTGCAGCTCCTAATTGGAGAGTGATGTCTTTCCCCAAAACCTATCGACCGTTCTGTTTATCCTGCAGCAAGGCAGAATGGCCACACAATAACTTTGCAAAGAAATTGTTTCCATTTCTGAGGCATTAAACACAGTGAATGACATTTTCATGGTTTATGTCAATATAAACATGGTGTCTAGTTTTGATTAAACTAGTATCTTCTTTCATAATGAAAACTCTTGTTTCTTAACCCAAAAGGTTACTTTAATTATTATTTTAAACAAATTTTTTATACTTTTTTTTTACACTAAAGTGGGTAATTTTCCAAATGGATAAATATTTGGTTAACAATGGTACATTATGTGGTGCATATTAACTTATAAAATCATTTAATTATTTATTATATTTTAAGAAATGCAAAAGTCAAAAGATTTGCTATTAATCACTATCACCTACATATTGTCACGCTATAAATTTCTGATGTTGTTTTATATATATATATATATATATATATATATATATATATATATATATATATATATATATATATATATTGGTTGGAAGGCTTCTGATTGCTTTATAAAAAAGTAAAAAAAACACTTTCTGTTTTAGACAACAAGATGATAATTATTAAGCCAGTGGGTCTCCAAAGGTACTTTTTTAACCACTCACAAGTGAAGGTTTGCAGCAATATGTAACCAAAATCTGTGCATAATGAAAAATACAATACACACCCTCACACAACAACACATTTACAAAATGCAAATACATTTTTGCTTGAGACCAAGATATGAAACTCCTTTGAAGATTTGCTGTATCCCTTCATTTATGTTGAATGTTCATATTTCATTGCCTCCTTCTTTTTAGTTCTTCTTTCGTCCTCTAATTACAATGTTTTATTGGCTGAAGATACATTTTGTAAACATCAGCAGGACTTTGTAATGTCAGGGAGATCAATGCATCTTTGATTTTTCTCAAGCTAAACAATACCACATAGCGAGAAAAGAAAAGAACTAGCCCGAGAGTAAAATCCTTTTTTTGTTGTTGTTGTTTTGTTTTATTACTATATGTGTGCTTAATATTTTGTCTCTTTATTTCATTTTTTGCCTGTCCCTGTGTCCTTTTTATCTTTCTGACTCCCCGCTCCGCCACTCCTGCTTGTTCTCTGCTGCCTCCTCTCCATTCCATAGAGCCCTGCAGCGAGTGTTCGGGTCGAACCGTACCCTGATGCTGACACGCTCCTCCTTTCCAGGTGTAGGCAAATATTCAGGACATTGGTTGGGGGACAATGCTGCCAACTGGAATGACATTAAATGGGCCATACCTGGCATGCTAGAGTTTGGGCTATTTGGAATTCCCTATGTGAGTATAACTGCCAGTTCATACGCTTATGTATGTGATACACACAGGTTCAGAACTCGTAATGACAGGGGGGAAAAGTGTGTGAATAAAACAAACTAAAAATTGTTAAACAAAAATAAAAATAACCAAGGATTTAGCAGAACAATTAAAACAAAAAATTAGGTTTATCTGTTTTACAGATATACATTTTTATTGATTCCATATTATAGAAGTGTTAGTATTATTATTATTTTTTATTCAACTTCTGACTTTTTGTGTATAATCAGTAAAAATAGCTTTGAATTGTTCATGCTCAGGTAAAAAAAAAAAGCAAATATTTTTATGGACTACTAGTATAGTAACTAAAACAAATAATATAAATGAAATTTCTTCTAAATATTTTTATTTGTTATACATTGTAACGTTGATGAGTTTTTAGAAAAAATTAAGATATAAGGAATATATGTGTACATTTAGATTTTTTAACATGATTTGAAAAAAAAAGGCTGGCTTATCATAATATTTCTGCTGAAATTACCTTGTAATGCTAAAGTACTGGCAGTGCAAATGAATATTAAATAGCACTTGCATTACCTGCTTTAAAATGTTCAGAGTGGAGTTGTTTTAAGATGGCAGACTTCACTTTGGAACAGGCCCTTTTCAGACTGGCTATTAGCTTGCTGATTTGGTCAGAATTCTCCAAACTAAGCTTGTTCAAAAAGCAATCTACACTAAGTAAGATATTGAATGTTCATTACCTTTCCTTAGAACCCCACTTCAAAGACCTGAAATATATCTTTAATGTTTCTTTTTTTTTTTTTCATTTACTCTGTGATTGTGCCATTTTATTGGCTGTCTTCCTTTTGAAAGCAGATTTAGTAGCTAATTGCTATCTCTACTCTGACTGATGCAATTAGAAACAGAGGCAGGCAAGAAAGGTGTGTCTGCAAAAAGATTCATTAAAACGCCTGGAAAAATACTACTTTGTAAGAATGCCATTACATTCAGAAAGGAATTCACTGTCAGTTACCACCCATGTGTATGGTTTTCCTCCACTGCACAGAATGCAAACAGCAGTAAGAAAACAACAGGAACTCAGCTGCACACACAAACCACACACACACTCATCCAGCTGTGCACACCAGGGGGGTCTTACAGATGCCAACTACTCCTGGTAGGACTCTGTCAAGCAGACTTTAGGATCCTCGGAATCACACACAAACACGCACACACACAATTGCAAACAAAGAGGAGAGAGAGAGAAAAAAGAGATTTGGATGGATTCCTGCTCATTGAGGCTGCTGTAAAACGTGTCCACTTGTAAACAATAGCAAGCAGTCAGTTTCTGTGAACTGGCGTTTGACTGGAGTCCTTTTCTTGGACTCCGCTGTGATAATAATGTAACTAAATATTATTGCTCACATCCACTCTCTGTTTGTAAATCTCAACTGAATTGAATCGTTTAAAGAGGCAGACGTGGCCAATTATCTTATTGGTGTCGCTTCTCAAAACTCCAAGAGATCTTCTAAGTTCAGACAAAGTCTTTTTCTCATCAAAGATACGTGGACTGACATTTATAACCTGCAGATATTTCATTTTAATACCTCAAACTGGGAATCCATTGCGTTCGTCTGAGTTTATTACTTTGAGTTTGTCAAATGACATTCCAGGCTCAATGTTTCCAGTGCAACAACAATATTAAGGAGATTGGCAGACGTATACAGCAGATTCTGGCAAAATGTCAGCCTGTCATCCTCTCATGTGTTTCAGATCGGAGCTGACATCTGTGGCTTCTTTGACGACTCAAGTGAAGAGCTGTGTCGTCGCTGGATGCAGGTGGGCGCCTTCTATCCCTTCAGTCGAAACCACAACGCTCAGGGCTACAAGGTACTGTAAAGGCATTTTGTCCCACGGTTCTTATATTAGACTGTCACTTTTAGATTTATGGATCACAGAGCCCCTGTTTGGTCTAAAGTGCTGCAGGGTATACCCCTTGTTTCATAACACTGTGGAGGTGCTATAAACTCAGAGCAGTTAAAAATATAAACTACTTTCTTTATCCATAGAGGTTGTCATCATGCCAACACTGGTACAATTGCTTTATATAATGGGAGCAGTGGGACTTCTGGTTTTGGGTCTAAAGCTATGATTGTGAGCTGTTGAAAATCCCAGCTGCTCTGGGGACTGGAGTATGTCTGAACCTGAATTAAAATGTAGCACCACAGCAACGTTTAACGATTTTACAGTTAAGTAAAACATACCCATAATGCAAAAATATGTTGTGTTAGCATAATGTGATGTGCCATATGTTGAATTCACAACCAACATGTTGAGAAATAGCAAGACAGTTTCAGCTGAGATGTGCCCCACAGGCAACAGATGGACTTGGTAGAATTATCTCTCTACCTGCACTGCCTCAACTCCAGCTGTGAGCCTGGCTGGATGTGTTGGTCAAGAATGAGTTAGCTCTGTAAGGCAACTTTTTTTTTTATATGAATGATGAAACGTGGTGTCCATCTGACAGATTGTTTTTTTTTTCATTATTATTGTTATTATTTTTAAAATGTAGTTCTTAATTAATGCAAGAGACACAGACACACACAAACACGCACACCCCTACTGGAGGATCTACATATCCTCTCTGACCTGAGAACATTTTCAGATACCCCCAGAAAGAAATGGAGACTGTTGCTAGGAGGAAAGATGTTTGACTTTCCCTCCTGAACCTTTTATATTCACAGCCTGGCCACTGATAAATAGAAGAAGATGAATAGAGGGATGGATGGATATGTTTTCACCAAATCTAATGTACTGGTGGAGATTTCCAGGCATGCAGGACATGGAAATCCTAATGTTTTAAAATTAGGCAAACTGAACTTTTTTTTCCTTGTTTCTTGTTTCTTGAAGAAGAAACAAGGGGAAAAAAAGGCTTTTCCGGTTCTGATCACAGGTTGGAACTAGTTCCAGGTCTATAAGTTGTTATTGGGACAATCACACTAATAGGGTTGCTGAAGTCACAGGAGCCATCTGTTCATCCTTTGGCTTATTTGGGTTGTTGTCAGATGTGAGTTGTTTTTAGGGGAGACCAACGTATGAGCTGTTGCAGTTACATGTTGCAAACAATTTGGTTTTTTTTTTAAACATGCAGTTTCACAACCCAAAGCAATCCAAAAAGCCTTGCCATACCTAGTTACTGTTGCTAAGCAAAGACTGAAAAAAACAAAAAGTCAAAACCTTTTTCACACAAAAAAGCAGATCTGATTCTCAATGACACCACAATTTTATATCTGCTGAATGAATGGGTATAATACGCCTCATAACCAACTTGTGATATTTATTTATTTATTGTTAACAAGCTCAGTATAAATGTCACATGTCAAATCGGTGGCTTTATGTCACTGAGAGGCTGGAGAAAAGTGCCTGCTGAGCCTGAATCAGTGTTTATATCGAAGCCGAGCTATTTTTGGAGTTGACACAAATAACTTGGGAGAAAAGTCATTCTGAAGCACCAAATGTGAAAACTGATGCTACAACCAGACTCTTCAAGTGACATTTCCATGCTCATCATTGCTGCAGAGAATAGTCGGGTTGAGGTGGGGGTTAGGTGGGGCGATGGGATGCGGTTTATGTGAGCATGTGTTTGGGAGGGAAGGAAGGATTAGTACTTGCTGGAGGACAGGCACAAGATGATTGTGAATTTGATGTACAATTTCCACTAAACAAGACAGCTAATGTGTGACCTTTGCTTTGCCCTAATCATTGCACTCATCAAGTGCCCACGCGGCTCAAACCAAACACCCCACCACACCACCCCCCATACACACACATACACACACACACACACACACACACTCACACAAGTTCTCATCAGACTTATGGAGGTGCTAGGGGCATAAATGATTGGCTAGATGAGCAAAGTCAGCCGTTTAGCAACTAATCACCGCCTCACTTGCCTGTATAATGGGAATTAAATCATACCTCTGTTTCATTCTCTTTTTCTTTGCTAAATCTGCTTTTAGATTAGTCATTTGTAAAGTTTGACTCTATATTATTTAATATGAATTACGTTAACGTCCACTTATTCATCCTAAACACATTTATAATACTATACGAAATAGTTTTCTTCCTCCCACTTCAGTTTTCCTGTCTCTCACTTTAACTCACTCCCTCATCCAATCTCTCCCATGCCTTATTCAAACAAGTTGTTTCTTCTCTGCTTGCATCTATTTCTCATTTGTTCCCCAGTAGATTAGAGACAAATCTTTGTTTTCTTTTTGCTATCCTCCCTCATTCATCAACCCTAACCCTTTAATCTTTTTTTTTTTTTTTTTTTTTCTGTCTCCAGCCTCAAGATCCAGCTGCATACGGTGCTGACTCAGTGCTGGTGCAGAGCTCCAAACATTACCTTAGGATACGATACACTCTCCTGCCTTACCTCTACACACTGTTTTACAAAGCCCACACCACTGGGGAAACTGTTGTACGGCCTGTCTTGCATGAGTAAGTCATTTATTATGTTGAATTAAATTCTCACGGTACTAAGTCACACAAGAGATTGTGTCATTTTGTTGAACTTTTTTCTTTTTTTAATAAAAGAATATAGCATGCTCATAAAATTTACTATTATTATTGTTCTGAAAATACTGTATGTCATGAAATATCCTGTCCTGATATTAAAAAATATATATATATATTTTATAGAAAACTGAAACCATATTGATCTCAGGTGCAGTAACATGGCTGCTTGAGTTACTAAATATGGTTTAGACCTTATTTGCACACCAACTTTTATAAAGTTGGTTTTTTTGCAAAATGAAATTTGTTCTCTCCAAAATCTGCCAACTCTGCACTATTTTTCTGTGTTACTCCAAATATGTTTGAATCAACTGTAGCAACCACCTTATCTACATTGACTCACTTCTTTCTGAAGTTATTGAATATAAGATTTTTCAGGTAAATCACTTTACAGTTAAACTGTTTTAGACTATGAGTGTGATTAAAGGCTACTAAAATGTAAACAATGTATAAACTGTTAGTTTGGGTAATTTTCCAGAGAAAATTCAAACCAATGACAACACTACTAAGAAAACATGTTTTCCAAGGTTTGAACTTTATAATTGGAGTAGGTATTTTGATTTAAAAGCATTTAGCATGTTTCGATCATTAAATTACTTTTTTTTTATTGACATAAAACAAAGTTGTTAATGAAGAGAAGCTGGCAGCAACTTCTGGTAAGTTTCTAGGAGGGGTTGCAAAAAAAATATTTCTGGACTATTATAAGTGTCATCATCATGTTCAATGTTAAACACAGGAATTTGATTGTAGCTAGGAGAGTGTATATGATTTTTTTTTTTTTCTTTTTAAAGGTTCTACTCTGATAGGGCCACCTGGAATGTGGATCGACAGTTTCTCTGGGGAAAACACCTGCTCATCACACCAGTGCTGGATCCGGTTAGCTAACACTCAGAAGCTAATCATAATATTAATTGAAATATATATATATATATATATATATATATATATATATATATATATATATATATATTAGTATTTAAAAATGCACAGATTGCACATTTACATGCTCACTTGAAATATTCTTACTGTACATCCTTTGCATTATCTAGATACAGAAGCTGTTACATGAAAAAAAAAGTGGTTGTTGCACAAAGAGCAATGTGTCTTGCAGATGAGATGATCAGCTAATCATACACACAAATATCATGACCTCCAGTGGGAAAACATGATATGGGATTTTCTTTGTTGCCCTCCCGTCCTCTCATCCCTCCTTCTCTCTTTCAAATCCTCCTTTTCTCTCGGCTCTAATGAGAGCACTGACCTCATTACTAGCAGATTAGAAGTGTAGATGAAAGTGTGTATGCGCGTTACGGTGCATATTTGTTTGAGTGTATGCGTGCACATGTTGATATGCAACTTTTTGTGTGTGGCTGAATGTGCTTATATATATATGCACGTATTGTGTGTGCAGTGATTGCAGTTATGTCAAAGGGGTTTGAATAATAAGCAATTTAGCATCCTCTCATGTGAATTACAAAATAGTGGAATTGGATTCATTGTGGAGCAGGGAATGAAATAACTTTAATCAGTGTGATTGTGGAAAAGTTTTTTATTAAAAAAAAAAAAAAAAGTGGAGGGGTTTACACTTGCAGTGTCTCAGAGTTTGAGTCTCACTAAATGCAGTGAGAAGGGAGAGCTATAGGGCGATGGGGTAGGATGTTATTTTGAGCGAACATGATTTGTAAATGAAGATAAATGCACCTTCTTAGGATCCTTTCACAGCCAAAGGCACAGTTCAGCTGTAGTTGTGTAGCTAATTTAAAAATAAAAAAACAGGATAGGATATAAAAGAAATCCATTGTCAGTAGGTATGTATAAGTCTCATATTAATTTTGACCAACCACTCATTTTCCGTTTTGTAACTAGTAATCACTCTCATCATTGTGCTCTGATAATTGAATACAGTGAAATCTCTGTCATAAAAGTTAATTTAGAAAGGAGGGAATTAATGACTTTGCTTGTGATGATGGGGTTATGTGATACATGAATTTCCAGTACATTAACTAAACTTCTTCAAAAAAAAATTACAAATTTACATGTTGCCCTTGTCTGAGGGGAACTTGCTATAAACTGCAGGGACCGTTTGAAAATATAGTAAAGGGGCTCTACAATAAAGCCCAAATGCAATGGCAAGTTTTGACAACCCTACATTATCAGGGTTTTCTTAGTTATAATGTTCTTTTGTTTTTTGTTTTTCTGCTTAACCTTCTCCAATTTAAAATCAAATAAGTCAACATATCACTCATAGACATAATTGGAATGTCCCTTTAAATATTTAAATGTCAGATATAAACCAAAAGGAAAAAAAAAAAAAGTTTTCTTATGACTATGCACCCTAAAATGGCTTTGACCCAAACGTTGTTACTATAGAGGTGATGTTAGATTTGCCTACTAAAAAAGGAGATGTTTGTGAAATTTTAAGATTCAAAAGCACCCATAGAAAAACAGATTAGGTATGCTAAACACACTAAAGTCTCTTTTTATTCAGTAGAAAAAAAAGATGCAAAGTGCAGTTTTAATTCAGAATATTGCCATCATTAATTAAAAGCAAAAAAAAAAAAAAAAAAAAAATTATATCGTCAGCCACTTACTGAGCTAAAGACATTAACAAAATAATGATAAAGATGCTAACTATAAGTACTATACAGACATATACTTCCATCAAGATTAAGTTAAAAAGTTTAAATATGTTTTAGACAAAAACATTGATGGTGTTCTATATATTATTTTTTTTGTAAACTAGCGACAATCACATAAAGAACCCACTGTAGTTTAAGTTTCCTCAAGTTTATGTATTAAATTCCTGGTTTCTAATGTTTATTTTAACACAGTTTTGGTTTGAAAGATAAGATCGACTGGCTCCAAAAGCCGCTACTGCCACTCAAGTTGTTTAATTTGCTTGTGTGTAGTCTACCCATCCATCTGTTTTCTTTACCCGCTTCTTCTTTTGGGGTCACAGGGAGCTCTCACTGTGCAAGAGGCGGGGTACACTCTGGACAGGTTGCAGGTCCATCACAGGGCTATGTGTAGTCTAACTTTCAACAAAATAAGTGATGAAGATACGTTTTTTTTATGTGACATCTCTGGGATTTGCAGATAACTGATCTTTAGTTCTTTTGTGTGGTACTAAGAGTACACATTACCAAGCAGTTATGTAGTGGTATAATTCAGGACTACACCAGAGTACCCACTTTTTGTAACAGATGTGTCAGGCTTTTTCTTTATTCCCCTCTCTCTATCTCACTTCATATATCCCACCGTCTGTCACTGCATTTCTCTAATGTTGCTCTTTTTGTATCATTCAGATCAGTCGATACCTTAACCTTGATCTCTGTGATAAACCAAGAGGATCTCCTGTGCTCCCCCTCTCTGCTGTCCCCTCTGGTCTTCAATCATACTTTCACTCAGTCCTCATGCCGATAATTCCTTTTTCTTTTTAACTCAACCTTTCATCAAATGTTGGATCCCGTCTGAATTCCCTTAATCAGCTGCTCCTAACTTACCCTTGTGATCACATTCCATTGCATCAAATCTCTTTAACTCTCACTCACACTTTCAATCTGCCCTGTCGCCTACCCCAGCTACTATCTGATCATTCTGCCAGTGTGAATCTTTGGCCTACCTGATCAAATCTTACCTTATGGCTAACTCATCTTCAGAACCTTAAAATGAGGATACAGACCTTATGCCTTGTCTCCTTCAATTAAATCTAGCAACCTTGCCATGTCCTGCAGACCCTTAACATCAGTCGGAGGCCTGAATGATAGGCACCGTTAGCAAATCAGACATCAGAAAACAAGATATAGAAGAAAAATATTTCCTTAGGCTGTCACCCCATAAGTTGTGCAATAATTCTAACATATAATATATGACAAACTGCAGTGTGGCCCATAAGGCCACTTTAAGTAATTTAAGGTCATTCATACTGGTGAAAATTTTAGCACAGAAAGTATCTACCTATCATGATTTAGAATTTTCAAAATTAATACATCTTTCTCTCATTCATATACTGTATGTGTGTATGTATTTGAACAATTTAGAGAATAGAGAATCAGAAAAAAAGGTAATATATCTTCACAGAATGGAAATATATTTTTCATTACTTCCAAATAATAATAATAATAATAATAATTTACTTTTTTTCTTTCACCTCTTTACTTACTACACAAACAAGCATCAAAGGACTCCAACATAAGCCTTACAACTGGAGAGTGTCAGAGACACATAAAAAGAGATGGCTGGTAGCATCATTGCCTTTGGCAAACATCTTTGACCTACACAGTTGACACAAAGTATTTCACGTTTTCTTTTTTTTCTTTACTTTCTCCAAAATACAAGTAGTTTTCTGCTCTTTTTTCGGTGCCCTCTGTGTTTATCTCTTTCTCCCTCCTTCTGTTCTGCACTGTCAGAGAGCATGGGGAAGTGACAATGCTATCAAAGGCTTGGGCGCGTGTCTATTGATTGCCCCTGTCTGTCCAACACCTTAAGCCATCAGAGGCTGTCACCTATCAGTCGTCTCTCGGTGCTGTCTTTTCTGTCATCCGTTGCGTCATTGCACTGCAGATGAAATGTGACAAGGGCTTTGTTGAAAACTTTTTATTAGATGATGGGCAGTTATAGAATAGCTTTCCGAGACGTGAACATTTTATCTTCTTCTTTACCAAATGGCCTGTGGTAATTTACAGCTGAAGAAACCATCTGCTTTTTCTTTATTTGGGTATTATAGCTTATCTGATCATGTTTAGCTTTGCAAGGCTGGAGTGCCAGAACTGGTACAGTGAAGCTGTATTTCAAACATAAATCAAATACAGATATGGTTTGAAACAAATGAGAACTTTGGGTGTCTCCTCCACAAATCATGGATATAAACCATTCGATTTAATGGCATAAACAAACAGGCAGACGACATATGTACGTACATGAAAACATTTGTCTTTATTTTCTGCAGGGTGTGGACAGAATCCAGGCTTATATACCAGATGCTGTGTGGTACAACTATGAGACGGTAAGAATATATTTTTCTTTCTCTACCATTAATTTCACTTGACACTAAAAATTTACTGTCACTTTGATAAGCCCAATTACTTATTAAGCAGCCATTAGACTCCATCAGGTTAGAAAAAAAAATAAAATAAATGATGAAAGGATCTTGAAGCATCCCAAAGATTTTTAAAGTGTGCACTCATAGGTTGCATTGTTTTTCTGTGATATGCTGATAGTTAATGTGAAAAAAAAGTCTCATTTGGTTTTTTGAAAGACAGCCTAGTATCATCATTATCAAAGGTGAAGGTGCAAAAATGTTTTTGCCCATGTCTATCTGTATTCATTTGTCTGTAGTGTTATCAGAATTTCTCATGAACCAGTGGATAGATTCTATTATTAATCTAAGAAAGTAATCACTGGATGTACATCCGCAACTATTTGACTTTTGGAGTCAACCCAGTTCAACTAAGTGACCTTAGCAAATACAAACATGTCTATTATTCACAGTTTTACAGATATGAAGCTAAGATTTTGTGTGGAAGTAGCTGAGAGTAATTTGAAACATATTCTGAGCAGTACACATTGAGTGATGATTTTGCTTAAAAATTGGCATTAACCTTTGTCACCAACTCTGTCTGTCTGTTAGCAAAATATCTCATAAACCGTTTATTAGTTTTCAGTGAAACTCTGAGAAAGAAATTATTGGCTGTACATCTACAACTAATTAGTAGTTACCCCAATTAAAGGTGGCTACCACAGCTAACACAAAAATGGCTATGACTTAGTCAGGTCTGCTGATATTGGGCTAAATTTGGTGAAAGTAATCCTCAACACATTCTCCGAGTGCTAACACATCTTACGAGATCTCACAATATTGTATGAGGTTGTGCAGAATGACATTTACAAGGTCTGGCCAAAACAACTATGCAATCATAACATGATTTTAGCTCAAAACTCTTGAATGAAAGGCAGCAAGTGATGTGCATTCCTTCAAGGAATGCAAGGCTGTTCATTTGTCATGTATTACCTGATTTGTTAAGGAAGAACAAATATCAAAATGTACTTAGAAATATTAAAATGTATTTAAAAACTCAGTAGAACTAAAATATGAAACCTGAGCTGAAAAAAAAAAACAATTCTTAATACGCTATTAAACAATACTGCAGATGCACAGAAAAGGGATCACAATTAGGCTTAAAATGATTCATGGCAACATTGTGTTAAAATGCATTAGATCATACGGGTGTGCCTAATTGATTGTAAACACCAATGCAAACAACTGCAAAGCTGCTTAGCTCTGAAACAACATACACAACGAGCATGTGTCACATGAAAGCCTTGAGTTCTTTGTCTGAGACTGAGAGAGCAGAGTGATAAGGCAGAGTGAGAGTTAGGACAAAGACGGAGTGAAAGGGGGGACAAGGACTAGAGAAGAGAGACTATCTTCATGACAGAGATAAAAGAGGTGCAGCGCTCCTTTGGGACCTTATTTGGGCGTCGCAGTGGTGATGTAAAAGCGCCCACTGATCAGATGAGCGATTAGATTGGCTGGCTTTGCCGCTGGCCCCTTGTCCTGGTTGGTCCCCTGTGACTATATGGGTAGGAGGATGGAAGGATGGAGGAGTATTGATATTAGTGAAAATGACCATGAAAAACAAGTTACAGCGAAAGAAAACACTAGGGGAACAAACAGAGATGATGGAGAGACAGATGGGATCGAGTTGAACAAAATTAAAGCAAAGGAATGACAAACTGTACATAACATGGAAAGAGAAGAAAACACTGGGGATGGGGGGGGGGGTTGCAGATATTAGAGAACTTTGAAGAAGAGGAGATTGGACAGTGAGACTAAAGAGAGGAAGACAGAACAAGCCTAAAAAAGACCTCCTTAAGGCAGACAATGAGGGGAAGATAGGATCTGAAATTGCTTATAGACGCTTCACTAACTCCAGCCCACACACACACACACTCCCAAACTGTACCACAACATACACATATACAACCTCAATGGGAATGGATGGAAATGGGATAAATAAAATAGTTAAAGCACCCCAACAGAGAACAACATGGTGAGGAAAAAGAACGAGGTGGAAGTGGAATGAGAGGAGACAGAAAGAAGAGACTTTTAAGTTGTTTCAGACTGGTCTAAGAATTTTGACCTCGGGGGATCAGAAATTAACTGCAATGTCAGGATGCTCAGAGAAATGAATGGTGCGCACTAAAAACGCGAAATGGAGAGGGAAATAGAAAGATTAGAATACTAAATTCCAATATAAAACATAACAAATTCAATATCTTCTTCAAGCCATTCTGTCACTTTTTTATTCTTTAAATATTTATGAAAGTCTTTGGAAAATTCTCATCATTTTCTCTGTGATAAAAGGAGTTCTCAAAGTGAGGCTTAGGTTTAGTGAACAAATAGTAATCATGAGCTTTTTCATAGCACTTTCTTAACCAATGCAAAGTGTGTCACAACTTTTTTCATTAACCACTGACATACACACTAATGCAGTGCTTGTTTGAAAAAGAAAAAGTAAATATTGTTTGCTCTTTTTATATTTGTTAGCTGCTTTTTAATTTGTTTTTTTTTTTTTTTTTTGCATCCACCAGTAATGAACATGTTCTAATAAAGACCAGGAAAAAAATAATCGAGGTAAAGCAAATTTTAAGAAAAAATATTTTAGATCAGCTAAACTCAGTTCATTATACTCAGAGCATATTTCACAAAATAAAGTTAGCATTTAGTGTCCTACAACATCTAAGGCAATGTGTGTGAAAAATCCTGTGAAGCAAAAATAACAGCATGGGTACATAACAACCAAGGCTAAAAGACTAATAATATCCGTTGGTAGACTATCTTGTATTATCCATATTTCTTTCTGAAGCAGATTGGGAAACACTGCAGCACATTTGCAGAACCTCACAAATCAAGTTTTATTTACACCAGTGGCAAAACAGTTATATTCTGCTTTCCTGCAGATGTAACAACAGCTCCAACAGCAGCTCCAGGAAAAGTGAAACTCTGCAGCAAAAACTGCAATTTCATGCAAGCCCAAAGCCTTTATTTTCATGCTCACCCCAGTAGATAGCTGTGGCCTCTCTCCTCACCTTCAGGGTTATCGCTGTGATTGTTTTACCCACAAGGAAGGAAGTTTTATTGAGTAAACTTATTCTTTTATCTAATCAATTAGATGGAACGGCTGGCAGACCGCAGAAAGGAGGTTGAACTGTATCTGCCAGGTGACAAGCTTGGCTTACACATCAGAGGGGGGGCCATCCTCCCCACTCAGAGACCGGAGGTCACCACCACATACAGGTACAGCTGCTGTGACATTATGTGTGTGCACACACAAACAAGTGTGCGATCATAAATGTAGCATGTTGTCTCATATCCAGTTATCTTTTAAAAATCTTTATTTGTTTATTTGTCGGGAAACATGAACAGAAAAAAAACAAACAAACCAAAAAAACCATTAAGCTCTAATTGAATAGAGATGTGTTGTATCAGAATATAGTTGTCTAGCTAATTTCCATCTGTAGTCCCTGTGTATGTATTTGTATACATTTATTTGCAGAGATATGGTTGTAGTCACTTGATTGCCTGAATTGTAATTCCATGCACCTGTCTGTGCTCATCTAGTCGGCGTAACCCCATGGGTTTGATCATTGCTCTTGATGACAACAACCAGGCAGCCGGGGAGTTATTCTGGGATGATGGAGATTCCCGAGGTATGGCTGCTTTTCTCAATTTTAGCAAATGTGTTTATGATTTTTATACAGTGTTGTGTCATTATCACTGATTACAGGCACTCTGTTTTTTTGATCATGCAATGGAAGCTCTAATCTCTTTGAACTCAAAGAATCGCACGAGACAACAGAAATGTACAAGCTTTGTAAAGCAGCTCCTACAAGCGGATGTCAGCCATGCTGTTGTGTGACTAAGTTACACGTACATATCACAAATATTTTTCTCTACTTTTTTTGTTACAGATACAGTGAAAAACCGCAACTACATCCACTACAATTTCTCTTTTGACAATGTAAGTTTTCCTCACATGCAGTTACACTGTTCTATTCAAATAAAGCCCATATATTCTCAATGATTAGTGCTCCAGTTCAAAGTTAAAAATTGCTTGCGGCTTTGGAATTCCCAGTCAAGTTCACCAAGCTTGATTGATCTGTGTTGTGTAGCAAAAGCTTTGTTGGATCAAGTATCTGAAGTGAGGATTGCCTTACATGTTTAATGTAAGAGAGGAATGTTTTGTATATAGCTTTACTGTAGTGTTGGAGAGTCTGTTTGTAGGAAATCCATTGCAACATTTGTTTGAAATGTTTTGATTTTATATACTGCTGACTGCTCTGGTAAACTCAATGTTAGCAGTGATAGAAGTGATGCGTTTAGTCATGCTTTAAAGTGTTCCAAATTAAAAGTGTGTGTGTGTGTGTGTATGTGCGTTTGCTTTACAGGGACAACTGACGGTGCAGGCAACCAATGCTGGCTACAAAGACCCAAACAACCTTACGTTTGAGGAAATCACTGTCCTTGGGGTGCCTCATCCTCCTACGTCTGTCTCTGTGACTCCCATTGGTTCTTCAGACGTACTGACCATACTACCAAACACCAGCATAAGTTATAATGAATCCACTAAGGTAAATAGTTATGTTTGTATGTAAAAAAAAAAAAAAAAACTCAAACAAAAACAAAACAAAAAGCAACCATTAGTTTATTCATATTAAGCAAACTTTGTTTAAATATGAATATATGTTTTTGCTTGTACTGATAAATATGCAGTAAATTATTTACCTCCTTAACTGTCAAAAGCATTTGATGATCTTTATGTTCCATTGTTTTCTGTCCTTTGTAGCATAAGTGCACTATAGGGCATCCTTTTTAAAGCTTTACTCAAAGTAGAAGTCAGCTTTACTTCTGCAGAAAAAAAAAACTATGATGGACCTCACTCACATTGAACATTATTAACAACTAGCTCTCAACTTGCTCTCAAGGCAAAACATTTGGCAGCTAGAAGAGTCAGATTTTTCCTTCAGTGTTTGATGTAGACCAGAGTTGCACAGTATTAGAGAAACATAGATGCAGTAATATTGTTGACTATAGCACTCTAGTTGACTATTTTTTATATGGTGATCAAGTTATACCAGAGTATATGGTATTACCATAACTCTTGAAAGGCTTGTGATTTTTTTTAATATTGGCCATAATTTAGGGCACTTTTAGGCTTTCTAATATTGTTTTAACCGTACGTTTTAAGATTAAAGATGCAACAGACAAGTATAATTTTGTCACTGTTAATTTGTGTGAAAGTGTGCTGTTACAACAAATAAATAATAACCCAAACAGAAAATTATAGCATTACAGGAATGTTACAGAAGGATTAAATTGCTTGTTTATTTATTATCTGCTATATAGCTTATACCATAAAATGTAATACACATCTTGTAGTCCCCCTCCTAAACAGTAGACATTTCCACAGAGAAAATAACACTTTTACAAAGTAGAAATAGCAGCAGAAGAAAAATTTACAGGAAGTTGGCTGCTCATGCACAAATGTGACTCCAGCTGCAACTTTTCCAGGTCGGGTGAAATTTGGAGTTTTAAGAATGGTACACTTAAAACAAATTTATTGTTTTATTTATACCCTGGTATACTCCAAACCTGTATTAACCCAAACCCTAATGTTGATTGTAATAAGTAAATGCAACTAATTGTTTGTTATGTTTTTGTTTTAAAGAAATTATATTAGTTTATTTTAATACTACTGAGCTGTCAAATATGTTCAAGTATTTTATCATGTTCTATCATGTTGTGATCTCGTGGGAGAGCTATAGGTTAGATGGAGTTGAAAGCAGCCACAGCATTTGTTTCAATAAAACTTGGAATGAAATCAGAGCTGTGCATTTCAAGGTTGGCTTCTAACTGTAAGAAATGACAACAATTTACATTAGTTGGGGTTGGTAAGAGCTTTCAGTGAATGTCTGTGTGTGTGGGAAATATCTGTGTAGGAAGCCTAAAGAAAGACTGAAAGCGAATGAATAAGAACAATGATTCTTCAGTAGGCTCTCATGGTTATGAGCAAAAGGCAAGAGTTTATAAAGTGTCAAGAGGCCCAGTGAAGTAGTGGTGTAGAGATTTCCTTTGTGCGCTTGTGTATTCACACATGTGCACTCACGCTCTTGTGTATGTGGCTGCAGATGCTCTTGTATAGATCCTCAAGGTCTCTCTGGTCACTCACACAAGCATGCATTTATCAAATGACTCTCTGTGGTAATCATTTCCTGGGGGTGAAGGGTAAATGTGCTGTTAAACTTAAACTCTTGCTTGTTGTGACCATTAGTCTTCGTAAGCCCAGTCTGGACCTTGAAAACGTCTCACAGCTGCCAAAAATCATTAGATACATTTGGACTTTAAACATAGTGAACATTAAAATACAGGAGTTCCATTCACGGAGTTTCATTTTTGGTCTGAAATGGCTTTTTTTGGCCTATTCTTTATGTAATTTCTGTATGTTTATAACTTTTTTTTATTCTGCCCTTGTTTTCATTTTTTCTAAGTTACCTTGCAGTTTCTGTTCTATATTCATTTATCTTCCTTTGCAGTATCTTTAACCTTAACTTACTTTAAATATAACCTCTTGTTGTGTTGTCTGTCCTGTGCAATGTAATCAGTGACGTACCAAAATAAATGTATTTGTAGAAAAAAAGACTTCAGATCATAGAAATCTACAAACAAGTTGATGTTAAAACAGATGGACAGACCGTTGTGACCAGAGTAACAAAGAGGCTCAGAATGATTCATTTGATAAATTCTCTCTGAATTTATAAAATATGCAACACTGAACTCACATTCAGTCCTAAAGTAGCATGCCACACCTACTTGTTTTGTTAAGATACCTCTTCCAAGGAAGGTTTTCAAATTTTGCTTTCTAATAATGATGTTTTCTACACACAGGTGCTTTTCCTGAAGAATCTGTCATTAAATCTGGGGCAGAGCTATAAAGTTGAGTGGGCTATGACACCTGTAGAGTATCAGCGTTTTGACTGCTATCCAGAAGAGAATGCAGATGAGACCAAATGTAAGGCCAGAGGCTGCATCTGGGAGGTGAGGGATCATTCACTGTGATGTTTTTTGAATGAACAAACAAAAAGAAAAGATTTACATTTTCTCAAAGTCTCCATAATCCTTCACTTGCTTTTGCTATTTTTAGACAAGTTCTATACCAGCAGTTCCATGGTGCTATTATCCAGAAGACTATGGTTACATTGTCAAAACAACCTCAGAAACCAGTTCTGGCATCACCCTTGATATTACTCGGAACATGAAATACAGGACCAGTGGTCGCCCACAGTCACCGGACATTAACAACCTTCAGGTTCAGATTCAGTATCATAGCAGTGACATGCTCCAGTTCAAGGTGTGTATTTGATTATAAATAAATCTCTGAAAATTCACATCTATTCAGACTCATTATTTATTTATTTATTTTTGTATGCCAGCCCCATATAAATAAATGTATACACTTACACTGACATACAAACAATTCTTTTATGTCCAGATCTGGGACTTAAGTTCTGATCGCTTTGAGGTACCTGTACCTCTGTCCATTCCTACAACTCCTGAGACTGATGAGTCCAAAAGGCTTTATAAAGTCTTGGTTACTCCTCAGCCATTTGGTATCCAGATCATAAGGAAAAGCACAGGAACCAAGATGTAAGTATTTTAGGAAAGCTCAATTTCATCTTGATGCTCATTAATCAGATGGCTTTTTTTGAGTGTTTAGTCATTAAAATATTTCTAAGATAATGATTTTGGTATTGCCACCTGTACAGGCCACCAGGTGTTATAACCACTCAGTTCCATTAATCTACATTTAACAATACATTTTCTTTACCTTCAAAAATTGTCCCCTTATGGGTGATATTTCATCTTTGGATAATATTGTTGCTCTTATTAAAAAGCCATAAACTAAGACATCACAAAATATGTTTTCAGCTATTTTGCGACTACGAACATCCTATGAGATTAAAGTAACAATGCTGACTCAACTTCTCAAGTTTTGTTACCAAATTAGATATGCTCAGGAAAGTTTGGTGCAGTCAGTGCCTAAAGTAGTTTCCTCTTGTTCAGCAGTTATAATGATGTCACGCAATGCAGCAGAGCATTGGAGTCTATTCCGGGCATGTCTCAAAGCAAGGGTGTCATTATTTTGTAGTTAGGGTCTCCATGTTTTTTTGTTTTTTGTTTCCTTTTTCCAAGTGTCAAGCCAAGTTTTACTAATTAAAATTTATGAATTATAGCAAAGGGAAGGCTGTATTTCCTGTGGGTTATTATGCTTATTTAATATGAGACATTTTGAGTAACTGCCTTTGACAATAATTCCCTCTACCACCCTCTTTCTCACTTATTTAATCCTCTGTCGCTTTGCTTAGTTGGGACTCCTCCGTGCCAGGTTTCACCTTTTCAGACATGTTCATCCAAGTGTCGACTCGGCTGTCATCTGAGTTTGTGTATGGCTTCGGAGAAACAGAGCATCCCACCTATAAACACAATGTCAACTATCACACTTGGGGAATGTTCTCCAAGGACCAGCCTCCTGGTGTAAGTATCACACTAAATCATAGCACTGCTGCTAACATGCACAAGCATTAAAAATGAATACAGCAGTCCTCCAGGAACGATTCAATTGGCATTTCTATTTTTATTTTTGGTGCAAAGATTACAAGCATATTACCTACCTCAAGGAATTTCTGAAAACACATTAAATCATACGGTAGTCCCCTCCAAACAACAGTTTTCACCCCTGAATTTTAAAGCTTGGCAAGCTCTGTCCCAACTGTTTTATGCTTGCCGTGTAATATTACATCACCAAGCTGAACATTTTTAACATCACACCCTCTAGAGACTGCAGAGGTGACTTGTAAACAACCTTCCTGCACAGTACGTAAACTTGTCTTTCTCTCAGTCATGTCACTTTGATGTGGTTCTGTTGATATGAGGCACAGTTTTGGAGTGTCATCATGTTTTTCTGAACAGTGTCAAGGCCATACAGGATGGGGTTTCTACCTGAATCAGCATTATCAAGCATAATTGCTGAGCTTTCAAGGCAGCTCTACAGGGTTAGTTATGAGAAAAAAAAGACAAAAAAAAAAGATTCACACTTTCTTTGATATATTACTACATGTTTGATCTTCTAAAATATGCGTGAGCCAGGATGAGATTCTGATGGTATGATAACCTTGAGCCAAAATACCACAGTTCCATGGCATTATGGAATTAAAATTGATATTTGGATATTTGGAATATGTATCAAATGATCTAGCAGTTTTCTTTTAAAAACAAATGCAAGCACTCATACAAATGCAGTTTAAACAATATTACATATTGTCATAATTTCAATTAGATTATAACTACAGTTTATTTTTAATATTGAGGATCATTATAAAATTGAGAGAACACATGTAAATGTGTTGAAAGTCCCTTTGTGGAACCAGATATTTTAATGTCCTTGTGACATTGATTTTACATATTTTTATCATCAACAGCTATTGATATTTTGAAGCTCAAGACCGAAATCCTAATTTAATTACATGTTCTGAAATCAGGTACACAAAGAGGAAAGACCCAACCAAGAATGGAATAAACACCAACTAGATTTGGTTGTATTTATTAAGTATACTTGCTTATTCAACATAGTATTATTTTTTTCTTTGCTGTTCTTTAAGTAAGACAATCTTGGGAGCCTGACAAGCTATGTTAGCTAGTTATTTAGTCTTGTATTTAGCTTCATTTGTGAACCAGCAGTAGATAGATTTTACAGATAAACATGCTGACTCGTGTAGCTTGTTGTAAACACTTGTTTCAAATTAGTGTTACCTTAGAAGTGTTGGCATTTCTTGTAGACAAGCCTTGGCTGACTGCGTTTTGGGAACATTATTAAAACACTAACTTTGTCTTTTTTTTAAGAGTGAAAATGTTTTGGTGAATTTCCAGCCATCATAATTGCTGAGTGACAGTAACAGGCAAGGAAGGGGTAGCACAACACTGTAATACATAGGACTAAATCTACCCAGAAACCTCACAGTCTCTGGTATCTGATTAAAAGGAATTTAAACAACTTGAACTATATGAGCGAAACATAAAGTTGTTTTTGACACTGAATTTTTAAAATCATGCAATACCCTGAAAGTGGACTCTGATTCATGCCTATCTAAAACCAGATTATTTACATTTTAAATAGAATGGTCTGAAAGTCAAGTTGGTTTTTGTTGTTTTGTTTTATTTTGCCATTCATTTTTTTCATGTTTTTTTTATGTTAATGAAAACACTGACACTAGTTGCCACCTGTTGTTAAAGGATAAACAGATGACCTTTTCATTCTTTGCTCCATCACCATCACTCCATATAGCATGGATGCAATGACACAAAAAGAAATTCACACATCTAAACAAATCAATACAAAAGGAGAAGCAGCCCTCAGAGCCACTGAGCTGGAGTCTAACAGCTTGTTAAGTAGCAGAAGTGCAAGTGGCTGATAGGTAGTGACGTGCCCATGAGTTATCATTGCAGGACGATGACTTCTGAAAGTGGCAGATTTCCTCCCCTCCAACACCTTTCTATCAGCTCTTTTTCACCCTCTGTCTAGTTCTATTCTTGTCTAAAAATTCAACATCAGTACCTTCTCAAGTATTTACCCATGTATCATTCAGCTTCACATGTCATATGTTAATGCTGAAGTTCTGCCTGCATAATTACATAAAGTCAACTTTTATGCAAAGTGTTTTGGTCTGTTGCTTTTCTGATTATTGCAGCCGATGAGACATGCTTGTGAGAAAACAAAGCCAGCCTTAGTACAAACCACAGAAATTGCACAGGTCAACATGACCAAAGTTCAACAGGTTGACACTTCTGATGTTTTTGTTGTTTTTTTTTTTATTCTTTCCGCTTCAGTACAAGCTGAATTGTTACGGTGTCCATCCCTTCTATATGGGCCTTGAGAACGATGCTAATGCTCATGGAGTGCTATTGCTAAACAGTAATGCCATGGGTAAGGACAACACTTGTTTTTTTTTTTTTTTTTTTGTTGTTATTTTTTTCCCTAAAAGATAAAATTAAATACATGCACACACACCTTTGCTTCTCCATATTAGTGACAATTGTCCACTGGTATAATACAGACAATTAGTCTTAAATTGTACACTAATCATGACAACTGAATTCCTAATCCTGACCTCAATTTATTTCTGTCTTGCTTTAAAACACAAAGTTTTAAGCACCCATCCCTTTAACCCTTATATTTTTGTAGTTGAGAACAAACCACAATAGCTGTGGTCCAGCTATTGGGAGCCCTATGAAAGAGAATTCAACTCTAGAATTAGATCTCCAAAATTACTAGATGAAAGAACAAAAGTACCTGCACAAAAATCAACTTTACTTAACATTTCATATCAAGTTTTGAGGAACTTCAATGCCTTATTTACTTTGGGTACAGATGTTACGTTCCAGCCTACTCCAGCTTTAACCTACCGCACTATTGGAGGCATTCTGGATTTCTACATGGTCCTGGGACCAACGCCTGAGATGGTTGTACAGGAGTACACTGCAGTAAGTTTTGCAGAGACCTCTGCTTTGTTTCATATATGTGTCAGTGCCTGTGTGAGCATGTGTGTTTTGGGTCTGTTCCTGGGTTGGAGCAGCTGGGAGTTCTCTGCTTCACTGCACTCTTTTGTTTACCCCACCCCACCACCCCCACCCCACC
>NC_051431.1:18402777-18409376 GCF_001649575.2 Kryptolebias marmoratus
TTTGGCAAAAACATCCACCCCACCCCACCACCACCACACACACACACACACACACACACATATCCCCCACAGACACACAAACAAACACTTTATGGATAGCGTCCAGTTTTTCTGCAAAGCAACTATTTTTCTGTGTTTTGACTTACTTGTTTGTTTTTGTGTTAACAGCTGATTGGGCGACCTGTTCTACCTGCCTATTGGTCCCTTGGGTTCCAACTCTGTCGCTACGGTTACGCCAATGACTCGGAAATTAAAGATTTGTACAATGACATGAAGGCAGCTGGTATACCCTATGTAAGTTCCAAGAACATGCAGACATGCCAGGGTTCAACATAGGAAACACACCATGCATTAGGAATGATTAGAACTCTTCATAAAAAAAAAGTCTATTTATTTATTTTACTTTATAGTAAGTTATCAATAAAAAATAAATTAAGGTATAAATACACATTTTCTTAAGTGCTAAATCTTAAACAAGTAGCCTTGACTTTATGTCAAAACTTAAACATTTTAAAATGGTCCAAACATTTCTGTTTTTTCATTAACACAACCATCATTGCAGTCCCAGACCACTGGACTCCATGTCATGTAGAGTACCCAACAATGTACCTACAGTAACAAAATGTGACAGCATACATTACTAATATGTCCTACAAACATCTGCTCCAATTTCCTCCTAGTATATTTGCCTGTTCTTGCCGAGACATCAGTTTCATTCAGATTGTACCTCAGCAGAAAAGAAAAATAATCCCATTGTCCTCGTCTAAACAAATCTCTTCTGAAAGCTTCTTCCTGTCCACTGAACACTGGACTGTACAGATATGCCATCAATGGAACAGACTGCACTGAATCTAAGATGCTACACACTCAGATTTGACAATATAATTACTGAATGTGCACTATAACTGTATTAGTTGTGATGATATGACCTTGTCAGTAGTTATTTAGATGAAGTAAAATGGACTTGGTGGATTACCTTGGCTACATCCAATTTGACCTAATCAAATGTGACCTACAATTTCATGGGAAATCTATTGTAGGCTTCAACGTCTCTACATAATGCCAGTTTGTACTAAAGTCATCTCTCCTAAAATGAAATTAACTTTGAACAATCAGTGATAAGAAGCAAATTTGAAGCAAAAAAAATATGATATTTAAATTTGATAGCTTTTATGTAAAATCATGAAGAAAAATCCATCAAGCAAACTAGCATAATTGTTCATAGTGCTGAACAGAAAGCAAGAAATTTCATTGACTTGTGCTAAGGAAAACCTTTGGAAGCTATAACCTGCAAGGAACTGGCAGCAGTCAGAAATAACCCAGCATTATTAGGACGGCAGCTCAAAGCAAAGCTTTTTAAAAAAAGACTTCACATCATTCAGATTTCCAAGCTAGCCAGTCTCACACATCCTCAAACTCAACAGGCAAGCTAACCAGATGAAGTGGTGTTCTCAAAAACAGAAATAGGACCCATAATAATAAAAAAAGAATAAAAAAATCTATACATGAAGGTGCAGTATGACATATGGAAATTTAATATTTTTATATACTGTATGTTACGTAAAACTCAATAACCACAAGGTAAGTGTGCAGCAAACTGCTCAATCAGGTCAGCAGAAAATAATTTCAACTGGTATCTGCTGCAGGATGTGCAGTATGCAGACATCGACTACATGGAGCGTCAACTTGACTTTGTTCTGGACTCAGATTTTAAAGGACTGCCAGCACTGGTTGACTCAATGAGAAAAGAAGGGATGAAGTTCATCTTCATTCTGGTAATAACTCCACCCCCATCTGTAATGTTACACACAGCAAAACTGAAAAATCAACCACATTTTCTGATTACATCAACTATGACTTCTTAGTCTTTCTGAAAATTAAACATTTTGGTCTTAACAAGGTTTCGCATCTGATAGCAGTGATAATAAAAATATTTCAAGCATGTTAAATGACTGAAACACTAGTATGCATGTTTATCTGTGTGTGGATATAATTACAGGATCCAGCTATTTCAGGGAATGAGACCAATTATCCTGCTTTTGAGAGAGGAAAAGAGGCCGATGTCTTCATCAAATGGCCTAAAAATATCAGTAATGAAATTGTGTGGGGAAAGGTAAGAAGGCATTGTTGGTGAAATAAAGTCAAAAATCCCACAGATGTAATGGTAACAAGAGATGTTGAGACAAGAGGATAAATTTTACTCAATATGTTTTGACTCTTAAATTTCCTAGGTCTGGCCTGATTTTCCTAATGTCACAGTAGATGAATCTCTTGACTGGGATACCCAAGTAGAGGTACAAATTATTTTTACATATTCACCTTGCTACAACACAATGTGCAGCATATTAGAAAATATAACCATTGCAACCACCAGCAGGCGTACAACAATCAGCAATATCATTAAAATTACTTTAAAGAAAGTGTCATTGCCCATTTTATTATAATGCAATGTTCTGCTGGGAAAACCTGCACTGTAGCATACAGGTATGAAATGATATTTCACTAATGCCCCACTACCAAACATTCAAGGAAACCCCTAGATGTTTTTTTTTGTTTGTTTTTTGTTTTGTTTTGTTTTTTTGTCTCTGCAGTAACCAGTTGAATGAAGACCCACACAATAATAGTCAGATGAACATAATAATATGGCTGATTGGTGTATATGATTGCAAGAGATATTTCAGCTTTGGCCATTTTATCTTCTGATATTTTGAGTGTCCCATGTTTCAGAAATACAGGGCATACGCTGCATTCCCAGACTTCTTCCGTAATCAGACGGCATTATGGTGGCAACAAGAAATCAAAGAGTTCTATGAAAAAACAACAAAGTTTGATGGCCTTTGGATTGTGAGTTTGCTGAAGAACAAAAGACCAATAATGGAGCCAAATACACATTTTCTGCTCATGCTGTTTGTGATTCATAACCTGCACTTTGTCTTCATCTAAAGGACATGAACGAACCTGCAAGTTTTGTACATGGCACAGTTGGAGCGAATTGTCCTGGTAATAAACTTTTGGAGAACCCACCATATATGCCACGTAAGAAACTTGCAAACTTGTTACTATTGTAGTATTCTTAAGCCATAACAGTTAATAAGAAACATCCTTAAATTACTCTTATCAGCTTTCTGTGTGTGTAATTTTTTTTTTTCCTAAAGCCTTGGAGTCCAAACATCTCGGCTTAAACCATAAGACTCTTTGCATGAACAGTGAACAGATTCTCAGCAATGGAAAGAAAGTCAGGCATTACGATGTTCACAACCTCTATGGATGGTCCCATGCCAAACCTTCTTATGAGTGAGTACATAATCTTATGTCCTTTGATTTTCTTGCATTACCATATCAATTTTACAAACTATCTAAAAATCAAGTAAATGTTTCCTGTATCCAGGCAAACGTTGGCATTTAAAGATCACATTGAGCAATAAGCGATAGACAGACAGAATACTTTGTGTGTGATTAAATAGAACACAACAAACAGGCCATGTCATCTGGGCGCATTAAGTCGTCCCAATAAATGAGTCTATTATTGGAAGTAAGAAAAAAAAATAGAACAAAAAGAACAGAGAGCTCTAATTGCAGAGGAATTTAAAAGAAAATCCAGCCTCCGGAGATAGATAACATGTACCTTCCTCCCAAGAATTTGGTCATCAAATCTTTATGATAATGACTGTCAGTGTGAAAGTGTGTTGGTCCCTGTAGCAGAATTCTTGTTTCTCTACATGGACATGAGAGTGCAGAGTTAGCTACAGAACAACTCGAGGATTCTCAGGGTTTGAGCTCAGTCACTTCAACTTAGGGATTGTTTTATTTTATCATTGTGATTTTGAATAATTCACAATGGGATTTTCGTGAGTACACTTAATTGTCTAAGTCACTTTAATAAGAAATAGTTCTTGTAAGAGGAGGAAGGTGCTTTGTTATTTATGTCTGGTATTTAAGCGAGAGATAAATTTCTGTTTCTCTCTGTACAGTGCCCTGCTGACGGTGACAGGTAAAAGAGGAATAGTAGTGACCAGGTCAACTTATCCCTCCAGTGGAAAATGGGCTGGACATTGGCTGGGGGACAACAATGCCAGCTGGGATCAGCTGTACAAATCTATTATAGGTAGGTAGAGGTATTTATTATTTTTTATTCTCAATAACTGATTACAGTGCGTCTGTTGTTTGTTATCTGGCAGGATCTGCCATAATTAGGTCTAAAGCTTCCTTTTTTTTCCCTCTGCAGGCATGATGGAGTTCAGTCTGTTTGGCATCCCCTACGTAAGTATCAGCATCTGATTTCGCTTTGACAAGACATAATCTTATTGATGTGACCTTGTCCTGTCTAAATGGATTACACTGGCTCATGCAGTCCTATTTTGTTTGCAAGGCCCACTGATCAAAGAACATCTTAAAATAATATTTGAAAGGGAGTCAATACAACTGACTGGCTTTGTGCTAGTCTGCCATGACCTCTATACTTCGTTAATAATTGAGCAGTCTTAGTAGATGTAACATACTTTTTTTTAATCTACAGCTTTTTTGTGTCTTTGTTTTATATTCATATTTGTCTTTTTTGTTTCCTTGCATAAAATTATTTTGTTTGCTTCATATCTTCTCCTAGTTGCAGGCAATAATTAGAATCTGGGACCTTATTGATTCTTATATGGGGGGACTCATTTGCATTGCCTCAAGTGTAGCCACAGGGTCATAAGACACATAAAGAACACAATGCTCAGAGCAAATGTTCCAGTTGTTTGAATGTGATCTTTGTAGTTCCATCTGCTCCCTAATGCTTGTCTGTCATTTTCTTTCAGACTGGGGCAGACATATGTGGGTTTTTTAACAAAGCAGAGTATGAGATGTGTCTTCGCTGGATGCAGCTGGGTGCCTTCTATCCATATTCACGCAATCACAACGGCAAGGGTAACCCGGTTAGTAACTTCAAAATCATATATCCAGTAGTGCTTAAGAAATACCAATTGAAATGTGTTCTTTTTAAGGTGCTTGCAAAAACAAAAGATGGCTTTTCTGTCCCTTAGGGTATTGCCATCTTGCCAATAGTATGTCCTTGAAACTGTGCCATTTTTAGCTGCAGTTTTCCTAATTTTATTCAAAAGGCCCAGCTGACAGTCCAGCTGTGTTCAGTCAGTTGGGCAACTTAACTTCTCGCTAATTCTAAACCGCTGGTCTCCAAGATTAGTTGCAAGAGGAGTAGAGCACAAAAATGCTACATTCAGTTATTCCAGTGCTTGAAGGCAAATATTTTAATGAATCCAACATAGTTGGAACCTCTTTTAAAATGGCGGTAGGTTTGTTTAATAAAAATATACATCAGCCATCAGTACACTGAGCTGCAGTGATAGGAGGGTAGCACTGGTTTTAATTCAATAATGCCAATTTATTAAAACTGTAATAAAATACTAATAAATGTAACAGATGACACATTATACACCCAACAAATAATCATTTTTGAACTCTTGGGAAATCCTTAAATTTAAATTAATATGTAAGACTCATTTATTTATGTTGATATATCTGTAACTTAACAAAAGAATAAATAAATAAATGCTGCATTTTGTGAGAGTGGAAGGGCTAAATCCCTTGGCCTCACCTGACACCAAACCTGTGAGGTCAAATTCTGCACAGTTGAAACATTTACCAGTCACTAGAATGTAGTCTGTCTTAAAAAAAAAGCACCATCTCTCTCTCTTTTTTTCTTCTTTTTGTTTCCTTTATGTTTGGCATCTCTTCCTTAATTTATTTCTGACATACAAAGGTACAAACTCACACAAAGACATAAAAAAAGAGACCTGTTTGGTCGTGTGGTGTCGTTGGCATTCATTTTAGTGGTGACCTTTAAGAGCGTTGGAACACATCTGAGAAATCCAATAATGCCCGTCCAAACATCGATCCCACCAGGCGAAATTTCTCCGCACTGGAGTCTGCAATACAAGACAGGACACTGTTGTGTGTGTATATGTGTGTGTGTGTGTGCGTTTGTGTGGATGCCCATGCCTGTGCTTTTTAACAACACGGAGTGGGGATATAATTGAATTCTCAAGGTGATCTGGGCAACACCTATCCTCCTCTTTACACACGCACTGACACACACCCTCACACACACACATACACAGACAGCCTTTAATTCTGATCATGTGATAATGACTTTGAATGAGTGTTTCAAGATGGGTATAACTAAAAGTAAAGGAGGAGTGATTGGATAAATATTATAGATTCTTAGGGCAAGACAAAGTCAGGAAGATGTAAAAAAAAAGAGAAAAAGAAAATGAGCACATAGTATAGATATTTACACCAAACAGGAGAAAAAAAGGACAAAGAATACTGACAAAGAGGGAAAAAAGGTGCTGAAGCAGGGTCACATATAAGAGAGAAAAAAAAGGTGAAGAAAGGGAAGTTTTTGCAGATTCATCCCCTTCACTCCCCATGTCTCTTTTGCCCTCAAACAACTTTCAGTATTGACGGAGAGATAATTTTGGTGCACTACGAACACGTTTGGGGGAGGGTGCCGGTCAGACCTGGCAGGCCCAAACGTATTGTGAGGGTCTGTTGGGAACGTCTGGCAGAGTCTCCTGTTAGGCGGAGCTTTAACTCCCACC
>NC_051431.1:18411399-18517939 GCF_001649575.2 Kryptolebias marmoratus
GGCTGGCCTGGGAACGCCTTGGGATTCCCCCGGAGGAGCTGGCCCAAGTGGCTGGGGAGAGGGAAGTCTGGGTCTCCCTGCTTAGGCTGCTGCCCCCGCGACCCGACCCCGGATAAGCGGAAGAGAATGGATGGATGGATGGATACGAGCACGTTGTCAGGTGTAAAGTCATATCAGAGCAGAATTAATTAAACCAGATATATTGTTCAACATATCAGTAAAGATTTTCAGTCATTCAAGCCATGGTGGTTCTTAGCATTAATTATAAATCGATGGGAATTTCTCAAAAGTTAGAGAATGGAAGGAACAAAATACTTTATATGTATATGAACATCACAAATGAGCCATTGGCAATAATATCCCTTATATACTGTATCCAAAGCATCATTACTTTACGTGCTGAATTGTTTTAGGCTGGATTAGCACTGATTAGCATTTAACCTAGCCTCCTGAGGATTACAGTTTTATGTTTTTACAAGCCACAATTAGGTAGATTCCCAGACTAAAAGAGATGATTGCTGATGCTATTACTGACTCATGATGAAGGACAATGAGTAACAATCAGGTTATATAAGTGAAGCTTATTCCTAACACTAACCAAGTACTTTTTTTAAATAAGCATGTTTTTCCAAATCAAACAAGAATATTATTTTTTATCCTTAAATAATCATTACATTTTTCTAAACCTAACCAGGTAGTTGTTTTTGTAAACACAGCCGTTTGGAGGTGGTGTGCATGTGGAAGCAAAGGACCAATACTACTACTAATACTATTACTGTTGTTATTATTATTATTTTTATTATTATTAATATTGTAATAATAATAATAATAATAATAATAATAATAATGATATTAATAATACAAGGCAACACTATGCGAAACATAGCTATGTGTGCTTTATGTTTATGCATGTTTTATGCATTTTTGTCTTAATTTATTTACTGTCTTTCTCTTATTTTTCCTATGCACACACATACACACACAACCTAGCATAAATATTACCTTCCAGTGAGCACCTTTGCTTTTACAGCGCTGGGGTGCTGATGAGGGCTACAGAAAATTGAGGTAGATAGAATTCCTGTCTCTTCAGATAATTACAAGCCTGTAAATCTTCCTAGAAAATTAAATGATAATCTGGTAAACTCCTTCGGTCATAAGATAATAGAAATGGTATGAATTCAGATATGTGCTGTTAGGCTTGTACCCTGTAACCACTGCACTACAGTTAATTAGCAGGGCTACAGGTAATGATCATGAGTAAATATGACCAAGCTGAACTGCAGCTGGGATTTAAAAAAAAGTGTCTGCCTTCTCATTGCTCACCTTTATTATTTCTCTTAAAACCGTCATGTGATATGTAATTGGTTGAAATGAAAAGCCAGGCAGAAAATAGCATACAGATTCACACTTGCTTAAAAAGCACAAAATGATTTGCATATGCAGTACACACCAAGACACAAACACAAACAGCATCATGGAGAGGAACATATGGTCTTGACATGCTTCAGTTGAAAATCTTCATAATCAAGGGTGTGTGTGCGCTTTACCAGATTGATTTTTGTCCTCACTGCAATTCCTGGAAATGGTCTAACATTTTTTAGCCCATTACTATAAAAAAAATGCAGTGTGTTCTGTGTTATTTTTCTGTCCTTGTCTCTCACTGAGATGATATGATTGTTGCCAACTAGAATTAGGTAAAGGCAGCACAGTGTTAAGAGCTGCCGCCTCACAGCAGGAAGGTCGCAGGTTCACAACCTGGTTGTTATGTGTGGAGTTTGTATGTTCTTATCGTGCATGTGTGAGTTTTCTGCATGTATTCTGGTTCCCCCACCACAGACCAAAAACATGGATGTTAGGTTAATTGGTAAATTGTCACTAGGTATGAGTGTAAGAGTGAATGGCTGTCTGTCTCGTGCATCTCTATGTGGCCCTGTGATGGATTTGTGACCCTGTCCAAGGTGTTTCCTGCCTCACTCAAAAAAAATTGCTGGAGATAGACATCAACACCAATGTGGTCCATTGTGGAAAAAACTGTTAACAAGAACTCATATTAAATCTTGACTAGGGCTAGCTGCTGAGAAGCACTTGACCATGGAGTCTTCCACATGCTGTTTGGCAAACTCTAGTCAAGATTTAACATGGGTTTTCTTCAACAGTGGCTTTCTCTGTACCACTCTCCTGTATATCTTAGACAGATGAAGAACCCGGCTATTAGTTTTTGTAGCTCAATTTCTCTCATCTCACTTGCTGAACTGTGGAACTCCTTCAGAGTGCTCACATGTGTCTTGGTGGTCTCTCTATTCTCCTTCTTCATGGTCACTCAATTTGTGAGGATGACCTGATCTTGGTAGATTTCCAAATGTCCCATATTCCTTCTGTTTCTTGATTATGGATTACCCAGAACTCCTGGGGATGTTTAGGGCATGGAAATCATTTTGTTTTCTTTCTGACTTGTACACATTTTCAATAATATTTTCTCTGAGTTGAATCAGGGCAGTCACTTTAAAGGGGTAAATATTTATGCGGTCACTTATTATACATTGCTTAGTTTTATTTAATTGGCATTACTCTGTAGAAATTTGATTTCCCTTTTCCACTACAGGTTTTATTTATTTATTAACTTATTTTATTTTTAATTTTTGGTCAACAAGATAAATTATGTTGAGTATGATGGATTTATGACAGCAATAAAACCATAAAACATTTAAGGTTGTAAATACTTTTTTTAGCAGTGCATATAATTTTTTATGACCAAATACTAATAAATTAGGTTAATAAAAGCTAGCTATTTAAACTCCTAATACCAAATTGCCAAAGAGTCTGTTTTAGCACATATTTGTCATAAACACACAAAAAAAAAATAACTCAGTCTTTAAAATGTTTTATTGCTATTTACATTGTCTGTCTTCAATCATTAAAAAAAATGATTTTCTCTTTTTTTGTCAGAGACAAGATCCTGTTGCTTGGGATGAGAAATTTGCTAGTGCATCTCGTGATGTCCTCAACATTCGTTACACACTCCTGCCTTACCTGTACACGCTGATGTTCGAGGCACACATCAAAGGCAGCACAGTTGTTCGACCACTGTTGCACGAGTAAGCAAACACAGGAACACACACAAAAAATAAACAACTATATTTTTGTTGTTGTTCATTGTGGCTTGCATTATGTTCAATCGTCTAATCTACAGATTTATATATTACTATCACTAGCTGAGAAGGTTTTATGCCAGAGTGCTTCTTGTTAGTGTGCAAAACATTACATGTGATAGTAGGGATGTAACGGAACACATGTTGATACCGAAACCATCATGGTACATATGCCAGGGACAGCTACAGGGAACCAGACAAGGAATGTGTTCTGGTATTGCATTTACTGACATGGAAGGCAAAAGAAAAAAAAATAAGTATTTTCAGTAATGCCCTCAGTTTAAAGAGTTTAAGCTCAACCAACAGCAACTTTTGTGCAACAACTGTTTTTACATTTATCTCACACAGAGTAGTAAGTAAACAAAGTTTATTTATATAGCACCTTTCACAAGAGTAAAGAGCAGAGTGTGACAGCCTGTTGGCATGCAGAGGGAGAGCCACATCTAGATTCATATTTTGTTTAAAAAAAAAGGTACTTTGATTTTTCAGTTTCTGTTTCTGAAAGATTCATTGTCAGTTTAAAATAAATGAAACAAAAAAAATAAACTAGCAGTTGGCATTTGTTTATTTTATTTTATTTTCGGTTTTACTGAACCCGTGTCAAACTGTGACGCTAAAACTGAGATACACATTGAACTGTTATTTGTTTTGTATTGTTACTCCTTTATGTGATAGTTAATGAAATTAAAATAGGAAATGTTCATGTTTGTGCACTAGCACCTCTGTTTTGGTCCTAAGTTTCACAAGACCACTTATTGTGTGTAATGTTAGGTTAAAAAGCACCTTCTATCTTAATCTGTTTTACAGTCTGATATATCCTGCAGATTTTTATTTATTTTTGACTTATTTAGGGAAATTATCTGCTATAGATTCTGTCAGTAATCAAAAAAGAAAGAAAAACCCTTGAGCAAGGCATTTAATTTCTGCTAAAACTGTCTCAAGGCCAACCATATAGAGGGCTACGGCTGCACTTTGCAGAACCCAGATGAGAAATTTTATGAAAACAACATGTATTTATTCAGTTGAAGAGGCTCCTATAAAGTCACAGATGGTATTTAAAAAGCTGCCCGGATGAATCTGGCAGAGTTATTTGGCTTCCATCTTCAAACCGCTGAATTCTATTATAAGTATTTGAACAGTCGTTAGGGCTGAGGATGCATGACTGAGCATTAGCAACATGTTCTGTTTTTTTTTTTTTTTTTTTTCAGCCAGACTTGATGGCTTCTTTTTTGCACATGTGTCACAGGTTTGTGGACGACAAAGCTACTTGGGACATCCACAGACAGTTCCTCTGGGGACCTGCCCTACTTATCACCCCAGTCCTAGACAAGGTATGTTCATACACTCCTCCATTATTCTTGTTTTTCTTTATCAACTTCTTATGGAAATATAATCAACTTGTCAACCATCTAATAAGTAAATATTTGTGTATGAGAAATTGTGTGAAACATGCATAATTTTTTTATTTATTTTTCACATGGAAAGGGAGTCACAGAGGTGACAGGCTACATTCCTAATGCACGCTGGTATGACTACCACACGGTGAGTAGCTTACTAAAAATGACAATAAAAACAGTGAGATTAGTCTATTTTACTCCTGATGTACTGAGAATTAAATAATTGCATTCTGTTTTTATTTACATTTTATGGCATGTCCCAACTTTTATGGAATTGCACATATTTAGGCACAACTCTGGTTCAACAATACAGCAAATACTAAATATACATAATCAGAGTTAATCACATCCAAGTGTCCAAGTGTTATAGTGTCTTTTTTTTTGGTAGTTACATATTGCACTATAAGTTATAGTAAATAATAAAAATATAAAATAAAATAAAATTCCAAAAAATAAATATGCAAATACACTTATAAAATGATATACTACATTAAAACCACCAGTCCAACAAAAGCTGTGATAAATCTGACAAAAGTAGTGTAGTATTTGACAACATCTTCAAGGATTTGCTTCTTAACATCTCCAAAATGTGCCCCAATCACGAATAAAATTTTTCCAGATGGTTGACTCAAAAGAAAACAGATAAAGTGATGAAATGAAAAACATTTTAAAAAGCAAGCAATGCAATGGAGATGTAGTAGTAATTTGAAGTGGTTACAGTCATTTAACCTGTGCCTTCAGCTTAATGGGGGCATGAGCAGTCATTTTAACTAGACTTGCTACGTACAACTTTGACTAAGGTCAAAGTGGAAAACACTTCAAGTTAAAAATCTGTATCACTAATCAAAGCTGAAATCTGTAATTTACTGTAGTGTCTTCTATTTGAGAAGAAAATAAGTATGTCTGTTTTTATTAGGCCAAAGATATTGGGGAGCGTGGCAAAACCCATGTCATGACAACACCATTGGAAAAAATTAACCTTCATGTCAGAGGAGGATATATTTTACCCTGGCAGAAACCAGAGATTAGCACATATAACAGGTAAGTTTACTCACACTACTGACAGACAGTGTCGAACAGTTTATTTGTTTTCTGAATATATTGCTCATAAAAGATTAGCTGTTTGCTGTTTACTTTAAAATTGATGGTCGTGAAATGTTTTATTTCAAATAGTGTTTGTATGAACCACTGTGACCTTTTATTTTAATAGTTGTTTTAAAATGTCATCCGTCCTCTTTGGTCTTGACCCTACTCATATAAGCCATTAGTTTATCAATTCGGTCTGAATTAGTCTCCATTTTCTCAAACTGAAGTTGTCTACAACAGATGTAATATTAGTTGTTCATAACCTTTATTTAAAACCCTACTTCAGCTAAACTATCTTTGTAGGCACTTTTTTCCATTGAGTCAAAATATTCTGATACGTAGTCAATCTTATTTCTGGAGTGAGATTGAAAATATCCCCAATTTTACTTTTGATTAATAAAAACTATAGCAAAAATAGAAAAACAAACTTTGTTTCAAAGAGTGAGAACTACCGATGCAGTAACCCTCTTTTAAACAACAACAACAAAAATTAAAATCATCATGTTTCATTATTCTTTGCATGAAGAAAACTACTAAGTAAAAGAAGGAAAACAACAAATTTTGAATTTACCTAATCCTAAATAACACTATATATTAATTTTACCTACCTGTGTAATATTTGGAAGATTTAAAAAAAAACACACACATAAGTTGTACTTTTTGTAGCAAGTAAACCTAGACAGACAAACTATATAAAAGTAAATCTATTATTTGTGACATTGTTAGTTGTGTAATATGTTTATGTTTGCCTGGAATCTGAGCATTTTTCTAAAATAGAAAAAAAAGTTTCTGGAGCATGCATTTTGGTATTTTAATAATGCCTATACCCAGGAGGTAAGTTACTGTGTTGGACCTACACTCGGTCAAATGCATGTCACATAAGATTGTTGGTGTGTGAAAAGAAAGTGGCAATGAGGATGAGAGAGAGCGACATTGACTGTTCCAGCAGCAGTTTCATCAGGTGAATCCTCCCAGCAGAAATGCTTATTTATTTGTTCTCGGCAGCAGGTATAAATAGTTAAGGTCCTTCAGCATTCTGCCATAACTCTTACTTGTCTTTCTGCTTTCAGTCGAAAGAATCCTTTAGGACTCCTGGTTGCCCTGAATGACGCTGGAGCTGCTCAAGGTTCATTTTTCTGGGACGATGGAGAAGGAATAGGTGAGTGAAAGGTCACACGTCAGCACTCACATCCATCCATCCATCCATGCATCCTCCCACTTAAATGATCAATGGAGAACAAATGTGTCTTTTTTGTTATTTATGAATGTTTGGAGTGCCCATTTATCATGGTCAAAAATGACATAGCTGACACATCCTCACCAACTTTAGTACACAACACATGCACAGAATATTGAAACATTGGATGATTTTATGTAAATGTGTAAATAATGTGGAATTCTCAGCATTCCTTCCAAAGATTAGTATAAAGCTCTAAATAAATTGTCTAGTACAACAGCCTTTCATAATAACATCATTGTATTTGTTTTCTTCCTTTTTTTTCTTCTTGTCTCAATATGTCAACATTTTAGTTTTTCATTTTATGTTTTGGGTTTCTCAATCATAATAACGTAAACTGCCACTCCACTAATTCTTAAAGCAATAGTTCAGTTCTTTAGAAGTAAGTTTCTGTAGAAATGTTATGAACCATAAATATTTTACTTGTTGTAGACAGGTCTTTGAACAACCTCAGTTTAGAAAAATAAAGATAAATTCTAACCAAGTTGATAAAATAAGAGGTATTCTGAGTTTGGCCAAGAGCAAAGTGCCTGTAGCACTTCCTGCTGGAGTCTCATAATATTCCCGCCAAAATAGCCATGTAGTGCAAAACTGACAGCAATGCAAAAGGTTTACAAAACATTGTTCAGTTGCATTGCTGTAATACTTTTGAGGGTAGAGGTTTTTTCTATTTATTTAATTTTTTTTGACAATAGCAAACATTTGTCTTGGCCCAACTCAGACTAGCCATCATCTTATCAGTTCAGTTACATTTAAACTCTATTTCCCCAAACTAAGGTTGTTAAAAGAGCTATCTAAAAAAGGCAAGCTATTAATTGCCTAACAGCGTTTTGCAGAACTCCACTTCAAAAGGTCTGAATGATCTTTGTAACCTCACCATCTAATCCATCCATCCATTTTCTTCTGCGTTTCTTTCGCAGGACGTGAGGAGCTGGTGCCTATCTCCAGTAACCTCATCATACAGTTTTAAAAAAAATATATATATTTGATTAATGTGATCCACTCCCCCCCCCAATGGATTTTATCTGGTTAACTCTATCATTCCCTTTTACTTTGTCATTCATTCTTAGACAGACACACACACACGTACTCGTACACACTCAGACAGATGCAGTCTGTGAAGTGCTTCTGAGAAAAGATGCACTCCTCGTGAAAGGCATGTTTGTGTTGGGACAAAACAGAGAGGGAGATAAAGAGCGAACGAGAAGCGCAGAGAGGGGGAGTGACAGAAACTATTACAGTAATTCCTTGTGTCGCTGCCTGGAGATATGCTCTCCATCACTCCTCTTTTATCTTGTCCCTCGCTCCTCTCTCAGGCGTCTATCTGCCATGTAGCCTGCCTATGTCTTTTTTTTGTTTGCTTTGCCTCTCGCTTTAGCGCCTGCTTACCTGTATTATCTGCTTCTCTGCCTTTTTTCCTAAATCCTGAATGTTTAGTTTCAGTTCACAGGGTTAGTTGTTCACTCAGCTGTCACGTTGACTGATCTCTGTTACTCTCCTCTTCAAACAGCTGTTTGTTTACCAACTAGTGCAGCCACCTAATTACTGTAATTCAAACTCTTAAGCAGCATCACCTTTAGTTTACCTGCTTTAGTGCAGAAATTGTCATTTTCTCACTTAAATTAGCTATGAGTCAGCTTGGGTCTATCACTGAGCCAATTCAGACAGATGAATACTGTATTTGCTCAGTATTTATTTCTGAAAAAGTCACATACTTATTTTTTCTGAATGTAACTGACTCTTATTTTTCCCATCAGACACAGTGGCGAAGAAAAAATATCTTCTGACCTCCTTTGAAGTAAACTCGGTAAGGTCAAGGGTCATCTACAAATGTTTTCTTTTTTTTGTCACTGTTGTTGTTATTGATTCTATGCTTATTGACAATTAAACCCAAGGCTTTTTAAATTTAAATGTTAAAGCAGTTATGAGGGAAAATATTTTTACAAGCTTGCTCTAATTTTTTATCCATGCCTCGTTGTTTTTGATATATTTGTTTATGATAAGTACATGTCAAAATCAGTATGATAAAACAAATAGTGGCAAAATTATAGTTACTGTAGTGTATTACTAAACCAGTTTGATCAATTGAATGATGCTACTACAAGGATGCAATAGTAAAAAGGCCATTTTCTTTTCCAATTGCCAAGCTAGCAGCCCTGATAAAGTCACAGTCTAATTTGGAGTAAAAGGCGTGTGAGTCTTTTATTGGGCACACAGCTGTTTACAATCCATATAGCTCAAAACTGAGATGCTCACACTCAAATAACTGGAGTAGAGCAGCTGTGGTTGAGCTAATATAGAGCACAGTGTGATTCTGCCAGTTGCCTTAGTACAGTACTGCACTGAAATAGCTGATTACAAAAGAAAAAAATAAAATAAAGCACAGTTTTGGGGCTTTTGATTTGCTAGAATGTGACTTGAAATTCTGAACTAAGGGAAAAAAAGTGCAGGATCACACAAAGCAACATCCACAAGAGAGAACTTTGAGCTATGCCTTTGACATGCAACAAACCAAAGACACCAGTGAACATAAAGAAAAAGTGTAGGAAAATTGTGATTTATCCAAAAAAGAATGCATCATTCCAATGAGATGGTAGTGTTTTACTTAACAAAACAAACAATGAAAGCTATATCAAGTTGGCATTTATTGTTTTTAATACAGCTTTTAGAAAAAGCTTTATTTTAAAGAAATAACTCTTTCTTTCAGTGGGGTTCTGCAGAAAAGATATGAAGATATCTTCCCTGCTAGATGGCTTTCTTATCAAACTCAGTTTGGAGAAATAGAGATTAGTTCTGACTAGACAATTGAGCTAGCAGCTAGTTAGACCAGAACTGTGGTCAAAGTGAATTGGTGCCTTCTTAAAACAACTACAATCTCCATTTTTTTAATGGCTCATGCATGCCAGTTTTGTATTAGATCGTTGTTTACCTAATAAGTCTATTGTGATGTGCAAGAAGTCTTTTAATGGTCTTACCATTAATGATCATTGTAATGCACATATTGGCCAAGGTAATGTGTTAATTGTATTTAGCCACAGTAACCATCAAAAGCAAAATGGGGCAGTATAAGAATCACTGAATGAATTATTAGGTATCAGTTTTACTGGTTGCTTCTTTGATTGCCGTTTTCTGTTTAGCTTATAGACCTGTGGAAAAAATAACCCAGTTAGTTGTGTAGGTGAATCTGTGCACTGAAAATAAAGACTGCCTATTTAAAATTGTGTTTGCAAGAACCACAGTGAAAGTTTTGAGATTTGACTTGTTTTAAGATGGTAGCCAACCACTTGGGTCTTGGTCTCATTCTGACTAGTTGTCAGATCAGCAAAGTTGAACTCTGTTTCTCCAAACAGAGATTGACAGCAATCTACAACCTTTCCACAGACCCACCCCCCCTTAAAAAGTTCAAATTATTCTTTGAAAGAAAGAGAAATACAGTTTTAGTCTATACAGCAGATCAAAGCAGCTATAGGATTTTGAGAATTTACTTGACTTAAGACATGGTCTTAGTGTGGACTTGGTGCTTATTCAATAGATACCTCTAAAGTGCTAAATAAGGTCACCAGAGGAAGCCTTAACACTACACATTCCCTATGCCACGCTACCTTCTCTGGCTGTTTGCTCTGAGATGGTCTACACAGCAGAGACTGCACACTTTAATACCAAAATGGACAACAAATTGCACTTTTGAAAACTGATCAATGGAGCTCTGTCACCAAACAAAAAGCTTGACTATGCACTCAAAACACTACGTTGTGTTTGCTCTTTAAAGAAACTGGGAATGCTTCTAGACCCCTAATGTAGTATAGGTGGATACAGTAAGGCTTATGGCTAAGTTTAGAAAGTGTTTACAAGACCACAGTTTGAGTCAGACATGCCAGAAACTCTCTAATCACAAGAACTAATCGGACTAACCCAGCTCCATTTGTTTTTATTTATTTATTTTACCATGCTACCAACCGCAGGCATGCAGGAGCACACACGTACTCACAAATGAACACTCACACAGATACATGCATGCACACATATATAGTACACACATACAGTTACCACGGCCAAACATCTGTGGCTGTCCTCTGCCTGCTATCAGGCTCAATCCAAAGCAATTTCACACAGCGATAAAACAGACACACTATCTGACAGCCAAAGGAAGCTGGAGTAGGAGAGAAAGAAAGCGTGAGTGTGTGGGTGTGTGTGTGCGGACAGGCAGATGTGAGAAGATGACGATAAGTTGAGCAATGAGGCCAGTCCTGCCTGGCAGATTAGCAGATCGTATTCCATTTTGGATAGGCTTTGTGAGCTAAGATGTGTGTGTTTAAGTGTGTGTCTGTTCCTTTAACTCCGTAACAATAATTTACTTGTTCCAAGTTTTTTTTAAATGGCTGACAGTAGCTTACTTTTATGACTTGATAAACAAGGATTTTTTTTATTTTTTTTATTTGATGTTCCTGTATATGTGTGCTAAGGCAGATTTTTCACAGAAATGCAGCATGAAACCAGCATAAATTCAAGGTTATCCTGGAAATAATCTCAATGCTAAATTTTATAGACTAAAAGCAAAGTCAGTACGGCAATTAAATAGAATTGAAATGATAGGTATGAAACTAATCACATGGAGATGGATATTTAAATGTTAAATCTCACCTATTCAAGAGATGAGGCAGTGATTATAAGTGAATATAAAACCAATGCAAGTTAATGGCTCTTCTCACATTTTTAACACACTGAGCACAAAACTTAGGATTGATTTCTCTTCTACCTAAAGTACTACTGTCAAACAAATAACTGGAACTGATTAACACAGAACAAGTACATGACTTTTTTAATATTTATTGTATTTAATAACCTCACATTTTGTCTATTTTTTTCTTACCATTTTTTCATCCAGAACAAGTTGACCAGTAAGGTTGTCCACAATGATCTGGCCCCTGCTGATGCGCTAACCTTGGGTGAGGTAAAGATCTGGGGTGCGGGCAATGTGCTCATCACAGTGGCGAAGGTGACCGACTCAGAAGGAAAAGAACACCCACTCACTCCTAAGCACAATCTTGACAGTCAGGTCAGTGAATTTTTGGAACGCTTCTTTAAATACCACAATGATCACACAATTCCACATATGCTCTTGCCTTGGTGGATTGATGCATGCTGTCTAAAAAAAAAGGATCCATCAAAATTTAGCACTGCAAATGATGACAATATTTAAAAATGTGTTCCTATTTAGTCATGAACTAAGATGTATGAAATACATGTATTTGGATAGAAATACAAGTTACAGTTCATTTCTTTTTTTTTAAAAGGCAATGTAAATGTTGAGCACAAAATCTCAATGTATTTATTGTACATTGGTTTTTTTTATAAATTAGGTAAAAATAAAATCTAAATAAAGTAACAAATACTTAAAAAAAATGAAATGACAGCAACAATCCACTTTGGCCTTAGCCTCAATCAGACTAACTGTTCACTTGTTCATTTTGTAAGAATTAAGCTATTTCTTTAAACTGAGATTGTTGAAAGAGCCATCTATAACAGGTTAGATTTTAATTGTTTATAACCTTAATAAAGAACACACTTCAAAATATTTGACCTATAAAAATCAAGGTAATGTGATGTATGTAATCATGTATCAATAAGTCAACTGCTAAATACTGCAGTTTACAGGCAAATCATTTTTTTAAGAAAACTACAAAATATTTTTCTAATGGTAATTTACAATCCATTTCCACAAGACCTATACAAAAACTTTTTTTTTTTTTTTTAAGTATTCATTCACCAGTATTTCAGAATAGAAACACCACATTGATGTCTTCCATGATAAGTCTTAACTTTCAATGATTCAATTTTTCTGACATGTACACAAGCATACAATTTCCTGTTCCTCTTTCATGCGAACTTGGACCTGTTTCTGCTCTAATAACCTCAACATAAACATATTAGTCACTGTCTGACATGTGCAATCTTTTCGTGCATAACCATTGTAGCCCAGTGAACATTTTTTATTCTTATTTTTATCTGCACTCTTAAACATTTCATGAACAATCACAATCTTTGGAGTTGACTGAGCATTCTCCAGCCAGCAGAAAATACTCACTAAAGCAAAAAATCTCAGGTTCACAGCCCCACCCCCCCGCTGGGCAGCACTTTGTCATCTAATAGCTGTAATCAACGCTGTCTTTGCCGTGACACTGTTGTTTTGTCTTCATTTTGTAATAAACACAGAAAGGAGGACTTGAGTCAGGACAGAGATCTGAAACGCCACTTGTGTAAAATATCTTATTTCTCACGGGTTTATCTGAAAGAAAGATATTGATAAATCATGAGCAGTTTTTGTAAAAACAAGCCCCATGTTTAACGTACCTTGCATTAAAGGGAAAGTGTAGCCATTTATGAAGGGATGGTCTGTCAAATAGTCATTATAAGTTAGTACCTTATAAGCAATGGCATCAGTATTATAATACAGAGTATGGAGGAAGAGGCAAAAGTCTTTGTCAAAGCTAGGTAGTGGTTTCTTTAGTTTGTTGATGTTCTCTCAACAGAACAACATCAGAGTTACTATGTGAATGTATATGTGTACATATGTGCTGAGCATAGATCATGTACATGTGGATTGTTGTGAGGCCCCTGAATAAATCAGTCCACCTGATCAAGGCCTCGAGTCAGTCCATAAGGTTACTCAACTCTCAGTGGACTGATACATTCAACAGCCTCTCAGCACCATCAGCGCATCTGGTTTATGGTCCTCACATATGCATTTGCATAGGAACACATGTTATTCAGTTGAGAAAACAGCTCAAACTAAACTAATGGTCTCATGCAAAAGTGTAAAGGTTTATATTGGCTAATGTAACATTCTTTCATGCTGGCAAGTTGTTTTTGAGAAAAGGTTGTTTTAAAAGTATATACATATGAAACATGCCCTCGTTTGGCTAGCTGTTAGCACAGCCTGGTTGAAGCCTTTTGCCCTTTTCACTATACTTCATGCTCTATGACTGATGTCACAGCTGATAAGGTACTAATTACTGAAAACTATCTGACATAATATCACTTCAAGAATGACCAGGCTATCCCTTTAAGCTGAGGGACTATCATCATAAGAACTTGAACATATTGCAGTGAAAAGAATTCCAAAGTGCTTAATTTCATTTTTAAAAGAAAAGATCAGATTAAACAAATACAATTATAAGCCACTGTGCTGTGAAACACAGATTGAAAAGGTTAGGTTGAAAAACTGCTAAAGAAAAAGGAAAGAATGCATCATGTGGCTTTAGCTCTTTCTCCACATGGCCTCTTAAGAAACAAACAACAACAACAAAACATAGTCTGCCAAGGTTGTATGCTGTACTTCGCACACATCTCAGGAGCATAAAAATGATAACTACTGCAACTCCATAAATAATCAGAGGTGAAAAAGGTCCCAAAGCTTTCGATTTGATGTTTGAGAAGATGGATTGGGGAAAGATGAGAGGAATTTTGAGTGTGTGTGAGAGACGGTGTGTTTGGGATGCAAGGATGGGTTGAGAATAATGAAAAGACAAAAAAATAAAAAAATGCATTCCATCATCAGGATACAGGAGGCACTGTGGTGTTGGTGGGTAGGTTGTGTTGCAGACAAGAGATGGAGAACCAAAACAAGATAAAAATGATAGGCAGAGAGAATAAACAACAGGGATTTAGAAGGAACAAGAGAAAGGGATGTGAATGACAGAGTATGAAATAAGTGTTTAGTTAAGTTTTTAGTGTGAGATAATCCACTTTTCCCTTGTGTGGTCTGAGATGGTAACAACTTGAATTTATGCAAGAAAAAAAATCAATGACAGCTGGTGTGTCATTTAAATACAGTTAGAACGGACAGCTACTTCTGTTGGAACACAATACAAAGTTACACAATCACACAGGTTTATAGCACATTATATAATTAGATTTACAGAAAATAGAGCAGAACCAGAAGAACCAGCGTCACTTTTAATAGAATTAACCTCGCAATGACTCATAAAAATTCAAGACACCTGTTTGAACATATGCTAACTTTGATTTTACCTTGCATGGCTGTAGTCAGCTAAACAATAAAAAAGTAAAATGTTTTAAACATTTTATTTAATTTCTCATCTTTTTTTATTCTCTTTTCTTTTTTTCTCCATAGGAGCTGATTATAGACGCCACAGACAAAAAAATTCCTCTGAGTCGTCCTTTTACCATAACTTGGGGTTCCGGCGTCTGAAGAATATACTAAGGATTTGTTTCTAAATAATTCATATATATATATATATATATATATATGCAATGGTTCCATGTCAGACTTAAATGAGTACTATCAGAATTCACCCTGTGATTGTTGTAATTTGCAACTTTAAGCAAAAGATGTCATAACACAGAAATTAATAAAATGTGTGATGCTGTATGGCATTGGCTTTATTTTGTTAAAGGAAAACAGTATTATGCCCTTTGACAGTTAGAGGGGGTGCCTATCATCAACTATGCCATCAACCATGAACCACTGGACATATTTTAATGAAAATAAAAGGGATAAATAAAGTTTTCAGTCATTCAGCCATTCATTTAACCTGATTCAACATGATCACCACAGTGAATCAACTTTAGCATATATAGAAATAGCTATAAGGCTGTTGATTTTACAAGTATTGAATCAAAATTTGGTGTGTGAGTGGCTGAGAGTCATCTCCAACACATACTCTGAGAGCTAACACATCTTTTCAAGTCTCTCATGGGATTATGCATTACACCATTTACATGGTTTGACCAAAATGGGTACAACTAGCATTCCTTCAGGGCCTTTAATTACTATTTGTCCTAGAGCTATCTCAGTGGTAGACAATTTTTCCAATAATTAAGTTTAACAAAAAACAAAAAGTTTAACAGCTGTTTATTTCTGCCTTTCAGTCTCCTCCTTTATATAAAAATGAGAGGTGGAACATTTTGAGAACAAATAAGAGAAATCTGGTGAACTTTTTATTAAAAGAACTGGGGCTTCAGAACAAGAGTTTTTCTTTTGCCATTTAGGAATATTTTTTTAGCACTTGTTTGCTTCCACAGTGTATTTGCATCCATAGATGTATGGGTGCATGTAATTGATATAGTAATTCCAGCTCTCACCTGTGGAAAAAAGCTGTTTAACTGTCCTTTGTTTCATCCCATTACCTCATCATTTCCCAAAGTCATCCATTATTCAGCTTGCATTAAACAGGATGATATCAATTTAGCCATGGGCATGTCAAATTGAATTCCACTGTAATCTCTGCTCCACAGGAAGAAATGTTCAGAGCATTATTTCAGAACAGTGGCTCTCTGTAATTTTCTGTGGTTGAAAAATAAATAAATAGTTTAATTGTGATAAATTGTTTTTGTTTCCAACTTCGGATGTTAAGGGGAGTTATTTTGCTAAAAAAAGGAAAAAAAAATGTGTAATATGTGTACCAGTAGAACTTAATGAGCATGTGACTTTACAGTTCTGTACAAACAGCATCTTATTTTGTCAGATATTAATAATTTATTCTGTAATTTGGCTATAAACAAAAACTCTACTGAACACTCAATGACATAAATACAATTTGTTGTTGCACTTTACATGTTTTTTTTTTTATTTTGTTTTTATTAATATTAATATTTTTTTTATAATAATATTTGTATGAAATTTTCTAACTGACAGATTTTGGAAACTCCAGGCCAGAACAAATTAATCACAAACAATGCACGTCAAAATATCTTATTTCATTTTTTTTTAATTATAATGTTCTCTACCTCTTAACAGTGTCCCATTTTTAAGGGTAATCTTTCCTGAAGAGTAAAAAGAAAGGGGAAAAAAAACACTATTTTTTATAAACTATATTAACACATGTACTACTTTCATAGTTCCGAAGAAGCTCATTCTGCTTTTAAAAGGCCCACATTTTGTAATAAAAATGTTTGTAAACTAAATGACGAGAGTCATAGGTGTGGTTGATAAAAAAAAAAATTAAAAAATCCACTATTTAAAATCAATCAATAAGGAAAGATTTTGCATGGCATTGTTTTGCTCAGAAAAGCTTTTCCAGCAATAGATAAATAAATAAATCACATTTAAAAAGTGTGTGTCCGTACAGCATTTTAGGCAAAAGTTAATAAAAACATTTCTATCCATTTTGCGTAACAGACTTTTTTTTATTTTACAGTTAAGATAAATATGTGTAAAATTGTTAAAGTCTGACTAAATGGTGCAATTATGCCACCTACTTATGTAAACCACTTCTTTCATTGTCCCTTTGTTTTTAAAATGAGATATAAAATTAAACAAAATCTTAGTAATTTGTGTGGGAAGCAATGTCAAGTTAATAAACCCTTGATAGGGCAGAAAAGGACAGCAGTTGACATGTCGGATGTGAAATCCCACTGCACAGCAACGCTAAAATGTTTTAGCTTTTGTTTCCATTTTTAACATTAAAGGCCTAGCATTCATTGAAGGAATGCATGGCATCCTCTGCCTTTCATTTAGACTGAGATCCCCTTTTGATGAGAAAGAATAAAACTATAACTTTTTATTGAAACCCTGTAAATAATGAAATCTTGTGAGATGTGTTAGTTTTATAAGGCCGTCTGTGTTTAGGATGATCCTCAGTTACCACCACACCAACGTTAACTCAATATCTGTAAACGTCACTGAGTTATGGGCATTTATGCATTTGCTAAGGTTGATAGCATTGACATAAATTGAGAAGAACAAAATACCTCAACTTCCAAAATTTAATCCAAAATTTCTATTTTTTGTTAGTGAACCTTGTTGCATTTTTTGGGCCTTTCCACCCAGAAAGGCCCAGGGTTGGTTAGTGATCCTGCAGCCTTCTTGTTGAGGTCTGAGGTGTATTTTTATTTGTTTAGTGAGGCAAAGCCCTGTTTGTTTACATGAATGGGGTGGGATTTAGAACTTCTGACTTCTGGCTTCATCTCTAGTTATAGTATATCTCGGCATCCATCTTGAATTGGGTTTAGTCCAAAAGTTAATCAGTTGTAGATGTACATTATTTGGTGCTAGACAATAAATAAAGGAAACATAAATGCAAACATTGAGGTCTGAAGATGTTTTAAGGTGCAAGTACCTGACTGAAACCAATGTTATCATTTTCATTTACCTATATTCAAATAGGTAAGTGCCTTCAATTAGACAAGTATCAAAGATTATTATAGATTTCAACTGTCAATTTGTTTCTTTTTGTAAAACTAACAGATGAAGTGAGCAGATTCACTGTACACAAAAATGTAATATGGCTGTTGAAGGAACTATTTCACATGGGATGCCAAAGTCAGGATGGTTCAGTGATCATGGACATTAATGCACTCATGGATTGACCCTCATAGGAGTACAGATCTTAACCTCGCTTAGAATTTTATGGATGTGCTGGATAAGACTTTATGACATGGGTCAACTGTTCTATTATCAATACAAGAGCTTGGTGAAGGATGAATCTAACTGTGAACACAAACAGAGAAGAACCACATTCAGGGTGGTGTTTCTGAATCAATAAGTGACAGTTTGGGCTTCATTGCTCATCACTGCATCCTGTAATCCTAGACCAAAGTCTTTCTAGACCATGGGGTTGTGCAGTCTCTCCATGTGATGGGAATCAGACCTCTTCCACCACCATCAGGGCACCTGCAGAATGGAGGAGCTGAGCTGGGTATGTGGCAGTGGGGGTGTGTAGGGGGTTTGTAATCATTATCCCACAAAAATATTTATGTGTGTTCAGTTCTGTTTCTTAATCCTTGAATGGTTGTGAACCACTGTCAGCTGAAAAGTTCAGAACTATGCTTTTATTCAGGACATAAAATGACACGATTTTACTCACTTTTTGACAATCTGTTTGTACATGCAACATCTGACACTCTTCACTGGATTAGAGAGATACTGGATACTTTCCTGACATTGAGAAGACAGGACTACAGCAGATTCCTGAACTTCCTCATGTTTTTCTGCAGAGAAGCAAATAACACAAGTTCTAAGAAGATGGTAAATATTTGGTGCTAAATGCATGCCGCAAACTTGTCTGAGCTATGAAAATCTGACACGTTTTGCCTAGTCAGTTACTCACATAAATATGGGAGGTTTTTTCCTCTAAATGCATGCATAATACCTCATTTAAACATGGGCAAACTGCACCAGGACAGAGAGACGCTGTACCAAGATGAAGGCGCAAAGCTCGTTTTGCAAAGGCTTTGTGAATTAGAAGGAGGCCAAATCCAAAAGATGTGCAAACTACTGGTGAATCTGGACCATAGAATTTAATTTTGACTGGATTGATGAGCTAACATCTTACTTGAGCAGAGCCCAGATCAAACATGAGGCTGCAGTCTAAAAACACTTCCAGCCCTTAAAGGATTGTAGAGCTTTATGCAAACACTATTTTATGAACCTATACATCATCCTCAAATTCAAAATGCTTGGCTATATACATAGTTATTTATAATTCTATGTTTATTTGCAAGTGCAAATAGCAGCAGAGCTGCTAGCTGTAGCACTTAAGTTGCAATCTGGTGCACTTCAGACATTGATGTTAAAATATTTCCTACCAAAGTAATTATGTAAACAAAATTAATGGTATGTATGTTGTGGCAGCCCTGCTGGTTTATTTATTGTTTTGAGCTGTTGCAGGAATGAATCCCTTGGTTAGAGTGCAGCAGGCAAATTAATTAAGAACACCTGAGTTGGACCTTCATCCCTATATAAAGGCCTGGTTGCTGTCCAGCAAAGGGGGGAGAATGGGTTTGTCTCTCCCCTCTCTGTGCCATGCTGGTTCCCTAGAGTCGGTTGGTTGGTTTTGATTTGGTTAGCTTAATTTAACACCCAAAAAGTATGTTTAATAGTTTCATCCATTTACATTAACATAACTGATTGTTACTCACTTCATACGTCTGACTATTGGTTTGTTATATTTTTCAAAATAAAATAAAGATTTGAATATTTTCAAATAGATCTTTCCTTTTTTTTTCATTTTCACAATTTATGAGTCTGGTTGTGACAATGTAAAGGTTTGGAAAATAGCTCTCATTTAAAAGGTGTGTATAGCCTTTTCCAAAACCTTTAAAATATATCACTTCAAAAGATGTGACCTATTATGTACATCAAATTTTGATGTACATAATATACAGGAAGACATATGCATTGATGTCAAAAAGACCAATTTCACATCAACATTCCATCTTCTTTTTGGTGATTTGCTCAAATTCTCCACAAAAGATTTTGACAGACATGTTTCATTGGATGGCTAACTTAGGTCTCATTATTTGTGAAATCAATGTGTTTCTATGACTTTTTAGTTACCAGAAAACATGCTTTTGAATAAGTTGCAGTGACAATGCATTGTTGTCACTAGGGTGACTGACAGATACAAGTGTCTCACAGATGAAAAAAGAAACAAAAACATAAAAAACATGAAAAAGATCTGAAAAAACTGACAACATCAAAGTTTGTCAAACGTGATAGGTGTGTGGGTAGAGACACGTGTGTTATTAATGTGTTTTTGATATGCTTTTGTATATTTGTGAAAGTTGAGTTCTTTTATGTCTTTGTGTCTGCGTTCTTAATTAGAACTTAGGGGAGGTTTACAAAATTAAAGTCACCTTCAAGTGGTTACAAATACTGTGAGAGAATAAAAGCACAATCTGTGCTTTTATGTGCAGGTTTATTTACCAGCCTTAAAAAAATAAGAAAAATAAATCTACTTCTCTAAGATATCACTTAGAAGTACTTACTGTATAATCCATATCTTTCTTCTACCATGAAAGGTAACATTTTTAAAACCCTAGTCATTAGAGAAAAGTACTATAATTTAGAAAAAGTCTCTTCAATCATGCATTTCCACTAGGACCATTTTGTCATTGTCTGTCATCTTTCAAGTCATAAAATGAGACATTGTTGTGACAGTTAAAAAGCACCATACCTGGAATGGGCCCAACAGTCAATTTTACCATTTTTCACACACAGACGTTTCTGCTAAAACATGTCCAAAAACACAATATTAAAATCTCACCTTTTTGTCATGAGACGTGTGTTTTTACTACCCTGCTGCAGGTTTGCCATTGTTATTTGACTCTTGCTAATCTGCCACTCAGTCATGTCCAACAGTGGGTGCACTGCCCACTCTAACCCACTCTCACATCAAAACCTGTAATTGCAAAATTGGTTCATAGTAAAATGTCTATTAGTTTCACAATTAAGTCCATTCACTCATCCATCTTTTATAACAGCTTGATCCTGTGCAGGGTTGCAGGGTGTTAGTGTCTCTCACCAGCAGTCATTGGGCAAAAGGCAGGGAACAACCTGGACAAGTCACCAATCTGTCACAAGGCCACATAGTGACAAACTATCCAGACACACGTACTATACCAAGGGCCAGTTAAGAGTTGCCTTTTAACCGTGGAGTAGTCAGATAAAAAAAGGAAATGGTGCAAACTCCACACAGAAAGGGTCCACACTACTTTTAAACCTGTGACCTTCTTGCTCTGAGACAACAGTGCTAACCAACTGTATCGATGTGTAGCCCTTAATTAGTTGCCTTCCCAAAAATAATCCAAGCTTTCTTTCTTTCATGTTTGTTTTGTCATTGACCTCCATGGCCTTAAGTATTATTGAGGTGAGAGTTAAAGGGCCCACAGAGAGCATGCTAAGTTGTTTAATGTTATGCACTGCATTCAAATAATTAGAGAAATAAAATATTATGCATTAATTTAATATTTGTTAAACTTAAATTTAGAGTGTCAAATCTTTCTTTTTTCTTTTAAATGCTTTATTACCTTATTTTCCTATTGTTTGACCAAACTAACAGTTTGTAATGGATTTGTTGACAGAGCATGATGCTTCATGCACAAAAAAAAAGTTTGAACACAAGAGGCAAGACATGAGGGACCCCAGACAATGCATGAGAGCGACAACAGCCCAGTGAGTAAGTAGAGGAGATGACCAGTATTTAAAGGCAGAAGGTAATTAGGGGAAGTGGGAACAGGTGAGCGATTACAAAACTTGGGGCAGGTGTAGATGGGCGTGGCAGACAAACAGCTGATTGGCTGAGGACGAGTGAATGATGACAGGATTACAAAGACGCAAGGAGCAAAAACAAAACTAAATAAGAAGACAACCAAATGACAAAATAAAAGAAACAATAAACCCAAACCAGAAACACATAAAAAAAACATAACCCTAAATACAAAAAGAAACACAAAGAAAACCCATATCTTGAATATTACAGAAAGATTACATCATTGTTTTCTATTGTAATTTCAATCTGGAGAGACTCACACAGAAAAGATACAGCAGTTAAAAAGTTTTATTTGACTTGAAGTTCTTTGGCGCTCGGACCCCGGTGGAAAAATGCGCACTGAGGATCGCCGAGCTTTGATGAACAGCTCGAGGCGAGGATCAGGGCAGTCTCTCCCCCACTGGGGCCCAGACACTGGTGGTGGAGTGGAGACCAGGAAGGAGGGAAACCCAGTGGAGCATGGAGGAGCCTGGATGGTGAGGGTGGAGATGGGGAGGAGGCGGGTTGAAGCGCAGCTGAGAAGCAGGTGGATCTGTGTACGATTAGCCTTTTAAAGCAGTTCCTGAGTGGTGATTGGCTAAGGCAGAGCGGGGACCTGGCACTGATTTGCTGAGGTGGAGATGAGGCAATTGGATGACGCAGGTAAGCTGGAGGGAGTCTCCTAGCCTTTTCATCTAGGCTTCATTTGTCAATACATATAACTCTACTTGTTCCTCATCACTGCATAAAGTGGGTCAAGTCTCATTGAGATTACATTACATATTTACATTATTAGTCCAATGGACTTTCAACATGACTGCCCACATTGAAAGTGTAAGCTAAGCATTCTTTTGGTATGATAAGCTTTGTATGGTCAAAAAACAAAAGCTAAGCTATGCATCAGGGTGCTGCAGGAGAAATAAGATGCTCTAAAACATTCTAACACAGTGAAAAAACTAGACAGATGAAAGCATGAAAGTGAAGTAGCTTCGATGGTAAAGAACTTTAACTCATAAGTAAATATTTCACATTTTTGAGTGCCATCAAAATTTGATCAACTACTTCATGTGTTATACTGTAATGTTTCAACTTCTGCAGATGAGTGGCAGTTTTTTTGGTGCGGCATCAACCTTAAAATTAAAGACAAAGGGTAGCTTAGACTTGTGTCCTTGCACTTTACGCTGAATATCTTACAATTTCCTTAAATGAGTCAACAAAATTTTTATACACTTTAAATGGAGAAATATGCAAAGCCCTTCAAATTTTTTATTAGCGTAAACTACTCAAAGAAATTAGTGCTTCATAATTTTGTAGAAAATATTCACATTTATGAGTTGCATGAAATCTCAGTATACATGCCTAAAAAGCATGTATTACAATTCTTTGTTATCTGGTTTTAGCAGAGAATATGTTGTAATGAACATCAGGCTCCATAACAGTGATATAAAATTTTATGACCTGAATCTGTTCATGCCAGCCAACTTACACAAGCATGTAGCAGTCACTTAGTCATAATTTTACACAAATTGTCAATATTGCCCATGGAAGGCAATTATTTTTTTTTTAAGAAACAGGTCTTAAGTGGACCCATTGTTGAATTATCTCAATACATACAGTACATGCACATTCAGATACATAGACACAATGCTTGATGAGCTTTTAAACTGAAGTAATGTACAGTTTCCATATATATATATATATATATATATATATATATATATATATGTGAATATGACTTACTGGACTAATTTTTAAACATCTGGACAATTTAAATTAATTTCATTAGGAGAAAAAACAAGCAAACGAAAATGAAAAACAACAAGCAAAACAGGGATCTTGACAAATCATTAACAAAATTATTTATAGAATCATACAAGCAAAATAATAATAAAGAGCACACAACAGCAAAAGAAAAACGTCTTAATGTTCAATGTCATCAAAGATCTGTCCACTCTTACTCATTTTCTGTGCCTGTTTGACCTTTTCAGGGCCATGGAAGGGCTGGACTCTATCCCAGCAGTTACACGCACACAAGCACATCCAGTGGCATGCGACATGCCAGCAGTTCAATATATTGCTCTTATATTTGGTTAAAACCTACAATTTAAATCAGAGATTGTCCTTTTCTAAGGCTAACCACTGTACTATCCCCTAAGATAGCTCCAATATAACCATTTCATTCTCCTGACAGTTTTGATTTTCTTACATATGTATGGATGATAAGGCCCCCTTAACACTCAACACTGACCTATCAGAAAATGGCTGGATTGCAGCAATTTTGGAAAACCTCCTTCAGTGTGATGGCAACTATAGCACTGCTACAATCTTAGTGCCCTCACGTCCCTCAGAAGCTCTCCTGCAATTTCACTATAAATCAACAGCATGTTTATGATAATACAACATACACCCACAATCAACTATGCTCTTGGTCCAGCCCTAGCACAACTCTGAAACTGTGTTGTGCTCTGTGGGGGCTCGTCCTTGGCATCTTTGGGGTCCCCGGTGTTCCCTTGGCCTCGATCAGCTGGATTGGTGTGGGCAGGCGGGTCGGGAGGGGGACAGTTGTAGAGCTGGCCCCAGGGGGATTTGTGCCTGTACCTTCATGTCCATCCCCTTCCACCCAGTATATGAAACACAACTCATCGGTAGGGTCTTAATGTGTTGGGCAGAGAGCCCTGCAGGCATGGGGGGAGAACCACGTAGTGTCCCCACCTTGCCATGTTTGGTTCCGCCCTTCACCTCTGTTTTATTGCATTAGAGACACTTAGGGTTTCGGGGTTGGGAAGGGTCCTGCTGTCTGCAAGCAGTGGGGCCCCGCTGACCCCATTTCAATGCACCTTAGACTTACACAGCTGCACCCATAGCAAGATTTCACACTACCACAGACATGCATGCAACACCACAGGGGAGAGCATCGGCTGGGCTTGGGGGGCATGGTTTCCCCTTCTTTCTCCCGTCCTGGTGCCTGTACTGGTTCAGTGGGGGCTGGGGTTTTGGGGATGGCTGGAGGTCCCTAACGGCGTCATTGTGGGGCTGCCTGCAGGTTGCTGCCCCCTTGGTGTGGGGTTATCCGTGTAGGTGCCACATCCCAGAGCGGTGGGCTCCCACCAGGTGGTCTATGGCTCCTGGGGTTTGGCTGGGCTTGTGCTGGCCTGCGCTCTATATGGTATGCTTAATATGCCACAACAGGACAAAAAAAAAAAAGACCATGCCACGCTAGCACAATGCTGCCATCACAGGCAGGATGTCTGTTGTTAGTTGTTTTCATGACCTTGCCATGATTGTGGTCATAGACTAGGCAGGAGGTCAGCTGTGCTTCAAATTCTAACTAATTCTAACTAAGCCACACAGGTGTGTACCGGCCTCAGGTCATGGACATGTTGCCACCATGTGCTCCACCCAGAATCTCAATGCACTTCCGCCAAAATGATAAACTGAACATGACCTCACAAGAAAAGTTTTGCATAAGCCTAAAACCCTCCATGACCTATTACGTACCATGGGGAGCCCCCTGCATTCTCAATATACACCTGAATAAGTCACCAGGACCCTGCAAAGACCATCCATGTTTTGGGTAATTTTTGTATTCTAGCTCGGTCATCATCCAGTGTTAAAGGGCTCCAAGTAATTTTAAAGTAAACAAAAATGGCCTCATGTTCACCCACTAGCCATAATAACAAACTGAGCAATGTCAGTGTTAATGGGGAGTTAAAGTGGAGTGAAGTTGCAAGGTTACTTATGAGTCAGCGCAAATTGAGAAAGATTTCTGTGCTGGATAGAGCACTGAGGGGAAAAATGCATTTCTTTCAACAGATTGTGGATTAAGCACCAAAGGATGGCCACACGCGCACAAATTCACAAATCTCATCAAAGGGCACAACGGCACACCCACACATTTACACACAAACACCCCTTGCACATTAAATCAGAAACAGGGCATGCACAGAACAAAGATTTGCCAATTGGCCAGACCATCCATGCAGAAAAGGATTTAAATATCACTGAAAATGGGGCCACACTGATTGCATCACTTCCGATTCAGCAGAGCTACTCAAAGGCCTCTGGTGGCTAAGTAATTCAATACTCTAGACAGTATGCATAATGTCACAAATAACCCCGCATGCATGATCACCTTGCAAACTTAAATTAAATTCAGTCTGTAGTGTTTTCAAGGATAGATGGAGTTACACTACATACTTCCTGCCCTTGAGTGTTGGGTTGCATCAGGGTCATTTACAAATTAAATATAAAAAATGTCAAACATATTGTCTTTAACTCCTGAATTATATTTTTGTTTCATAGCTTGCCTCAACTGAATATTAGAAAATACATGTGATGGCTCCTCCCCATAGCCATCAGTTGAAAAAAAACAAGGACAAGAAAAAAGAGAGTCAATAAACAAATGAATAATATCTGCTCATTACATACACAGAGGGCGGTGAAATCTATGTTTATACTGTTTATTTTGGGTTTGCCTCTACCTTTTTTCATCTTTAGCTGCAGCACCTCATTAGAAATATGGGACTAAAGTATCTACCTCTTGCTTCACTGTAGATTACAATCATCCCTGGTAAATGACACATACATGATTCACTCACACACTTCACACACTCCTGTGGGCTAATGAATGTTTGTGGTGGAGACATGTTATGTTTTTGGTTCAAGTGGAAAAATGAGGCAAATGCTGACAGTCATGATGCATGGTGGAATTAGGGAAGCTAAAACAGGAAAGTGTTTTATTTAGTTTGTGGGTAAATGTTGCCATGACAACATGCATTGCCCGACTGACATTTGTAAAGTGTGTTCAGGGATTGCTCTTCTTACTTTTTAATTAACATTATTGCATAGGTATGCACAGATGAATAGTAAATACCAATTGTGTTTATGTTGCTGTTACACTATAATAAATTTTAAACAAGTTTATTAACTTTGATTATTTAGATCATTTAGTTTAGATAGCCTAGACAAACTTTTTTATGTCTATGTAAATGTTTTACATGGGGGGACAACAACTTTTAATACTTTCCACAAAATTTGAAAAAAAAAAAAATACAGAATTTTTTTCCACATTCCTCAAAAAGGGCTGATTACCATCACAGAACAATACTTCCTGTGATGGTGAATTCAGAGTCATCACAGAGAGTAGATAGGGAAGAAAGAGAAAGAAGTTAGAACATGAGAGAGGAAAGATAAGAGATGGTGAGCTGTGACATGTTGAGGGAGTGGGTCAGGAAGAATACAGAATGGTGGATTGGAGTCAGAAACTGTACTGAGTAGTGGGGATAGAAGGGGGGGCACAGACGAGAGGGGGATGTCCTCTTGCTAGAATGGATCTGATTGAGGTCAGTTTTCCTACCAGATAAGACACCACTTTAATCACCCTCTGTCGGACTCATCACCATGGAAGGGCTGGCCTCATCAAGAAGAAAAAAGACACGGTGCGTACAGACAGATAGAAAGGGAGAGGGGGAGAAAAGATTGACTAGAAAGGAACATAAAAATGTGTGAGAGCTCTGCTGAATAATAGAGTAGAGGAAGTAGACCCCACATGTGAGAAGAAAAAAAGAAAAAAGTAAGAAAGAAGTGCTGCATTAAATAAAAGTTGAACTTTACCAAAGGAACTAAGTACTGCAATGAGTTTGTAATTCTAAGGGGGAAAAAAATCAGTTTAAACAGTTGGAGTTTCATTCCTGCGCAAACCAGATGAAACTGAAAGAACAAAAACTAGTGAGTAGGAGTATGAACATACAAAGGCTAGACTTAACCTGGTTTCTGCTGTTTTATTGATCTAATGATGTTGGATGAAACAAATCAACAACAAAATTTGCCTAAAAATTTTATGACAACCTAGTTACCAGATAACATGCCTGTTTAAGTTTCCTAAAAAACAAACAAGCTAATCTGTAGTTTCAGTTTCTTTTAAGTCATGTGAAAATTTACACTTAATGAAAATAATTTAAGCACCGAGAAAGAAAGGGATATGTACTTCCTCCAAGGAGGTTATGTTTTCGGTAGCATTGATTTGTTTGTTTGTTTGTCCATTAATCCATCATCTGTTAGCAAGATTACCTAAAAACAGATTGTAATGAAATGTTCAGGAAATGTTGAAGTTGTCACAACAAACAAGTCATTAAATTTCGGTTATGACAAAGGTCAAGGTCAAAGGTCAAGGTCACAGGTGACCCAATGCTCTAACTTTACAACCATGCAACGTAGGAATGTCTACGTAGGAACTGCATAGATGGACACCTCATGGGTCAAGAATGATCGATATTGAATTCAAAGCCCCTGGGTCAAAGGTCAAGATAACATATATCTCCTCTGGTAAAACCCTGTCTATTCTAGTTTGTACATAGCTTGGTACAGATGCACATCACTGATTGCTTTGTAAATTATTCAATTTGCAAGGAGATAGAATATCACTTGCTTTACAAGTGGAGCAATAGTGTTATCAGTCAGTTGCTGAAATACCTCAGAGGGCTTCAGAATTGTGAGTAAAGGTTACCAGACACAACGGAGGCCTCATGGATGCATTAGACAGCATGTCCAACATTTGATGGAGTTTCTTAGGGATCATATTGCGGGTTTGCATATGGTTGGGTGATTGTATCATGCAAATGTAGAAATCAAAGTGTACCGGAGTGCAACTACACCTGTTGTTATGACTTTGGTTACCTAAAACAGACCACATCAATAGAGGATGACCATATTGTATGGCAAGCACTACAGAACCCTAATGACATCTGTGTCAGCCATCCAGGCACAAGTATTGGGCACTTTATGACAAACCCTGACATCCCACATGATGGCTCAGTAACTCTTGCCTGGCATCAGCCAGACTAAGGGTTCACCATTACATGAACTGTCATTAACACCAGAGCAGAGACTTCTGTGTTTGGAGTGGTGCTATAACTGAGAGCAACACCCTGAAAGAGGTTCTACATAAAATTTTCCTATGTTTAACCTAAATAGGCCATGAACCAAAGTCTTGCACAAGATGAGGACCATAGTGTTGCCTCCGAGGGATTCACTGACAACCTCTTTGCATAATATTAATCAATGCACTAACATTAACAATGCACATCAATTGACACTATGAGGGCACCCCTTCATTTGGCACTTATGGTGACAAAAGCATGTAACATAAATAGCTGATAGATAATAGAAAACAAAATAATGTTCTGATTTATCATAAAGTAGCTCTGAAATTGAAAATTGTTGTAAAATAAAGGCTTCTGTTTCAGAGCACTTTCTTAGTGAGATTCCAGCAGGAAGCCCATCCCACCACACTGCCTGTGCTGTTCTGCCAGAGATAAACAGAATGTGTACATGCATCCTTAGGGTTATGAGTATGTATAGATTTATACAAAAAGAGAGAAAAACAACCCATAGGAGCACTATTTGTGTAGACATAGATTTGTGAGAAACGTTTCATTTTTGAGTGAGTACATGATGATGTGAAAGCCATGGAACACATTCTCCACATTCAGCAAGAACTCATTTAGCTGAGATAGGTCCATTGTAACCCTGAACAGAACAAAGCAAGGTAAAGTAGTGATGACAGAAGAGGTCACTACAGCTACTAATGCTATCATTGTTCAGTTTAGAAAAAAATATAAGAGTTTATGTATCAGCTTTTTGTAGTTGAAAATCCTCGGTGTTCAGTAGGAATAACTCATCAAAGGCACTTGACCATCAGTCAAATGTACCAACGTAAAAAGGAGTTTACACCCATATATATATATATATGTGCATTACTAGTAGAGAGGATAAGGATACATGTCAATGTCTGTGGGTATATATATATATAAGGATACATGTCAATGTCTGTGGGTATATATATATATATATATACCCACAGACATTGACATGTATCCTTATATATATATATACCCACAGACATTGACATGTATCCTTATCCTCTCTACTAGTAATGCACAGTAGAACGATTAACCTAACTCGTCAATGCAGTATGCTCTCTAGGAACAAAGCTCATTGCTGGTTGACTGCAGAGGGGTATTGTTCACTCTCTGTGGTGATACTTTGTGCCTTTCTGCTCCTCCAAACAGCAAAGAATCACAGTAGGCCTCTTAGCATACTTATGTCAATGCTAGCAAACAAGTAGTAGCTACTCCTGAAGGTTTTACTAGTTCTTGATTTTTTTTTTCCATAAGGCACCTTCTAGTCTTGTTTAGTTGAACCTCCGAAAGCCCTCTGTTGTTTACCACTACTGGATCCCAGAGCCAGGCACATTGAACGCTATCTTACAAACCTTTCATGTATCTAATTTAAATTATCACAATGACACCACAATACCATCAACAAGTAGAGGACTTACTAAAAATATGGTGTATTACTCCATAAATGATTGTAGTTAACTGAGGACCTCCTAATATTAATTCAATAAAGAAATCAATTAATGACAAGAAAAAAAGTAATCTAACATATTATCTGAAGCATGGTTGATATGTTTGACTTTGATTTTAACCACTTACCCTTCCATGACTTCCAAAAAATGAACAGCTATTGAGTCTAATAAATTATTTGCATTTGATTGCTCCAAACCAGCAGCTTTTAAACCAAGTCTGCATTGCTATTTTCCTAATGATAATATTCTACCTTGAAACATGTCTTGTTAAATTATTGGTTTCTGAGGAAATCTGTATGTCGCTTTTGAAAGATAAAAAGTTTAATTATAGTCGAAACAGTCAAGAAACCATTTAATTACAGTTTCTTTTAAATATATTTGCGGGGAGTTTCTTTGGTTTTGTCTTGTTTTCCTGGCTGGTCTCCAAGGCATAAATGAAATTCATAGAAAATAGACAGCATTTATTGTTGTCCTTTTTTTTCTGCCATACATATGACATTTCTTATAGATTGTGCATTAAAAAAAAAAAATTCAGAGCCTAAATTATCTTTGCTCTTTTCTATGAGTAACAAGTAATCTCCAACAGAGGCTTGTCATTCACCAATAATGGCCATAAAAACATTTAATATGTGTGTCGGGTGAGTGTGCTCTTGCATCTAGTCGTCCGTATCTTTGTGTGCCTCTCATGTGTGACCGTGGTTTAATGTTGGGGGCTGCTGTCATCACAGCACCACAGATATATATTGCTTTTGGAGAAATCTTGGGAGCCAACACATAAAGGGAGAGCAGCTTCACTGAAGGATTACTTAGCACAGCAGGAGCCTGCCTTCAAATGTGTTAGCATAATGCTGGAGACAGCTGGGGATAGAGAAAGGAGCCAGAAAGAGAAGACAAATAGAACAAGAGATGGTTTCAGGGAGAAGCAATGGGAAATTAGAAGAGACCTTTATTGATTCTAAAGAAATCCAAACTGTCATATTATAAAATAAAAAGCCCATAGGATGTATCATTTTTAGATGTAAACTTGTCCATACAGGAGTTAGATTATGCCTCATGCTGTAGTAAAAATAAAGCAAAGACATTTGGGTGACAATCTCCATGTGCCTCTATAAGGACTATGTGTTTGATTCTCTCACAGCAACTGTTAAATAAAAGCAAAATAATAAGCTATATTTGTTATCTCATATTTCTCATTCACCTTGTTCATTATACAAAATTTATATTTCCCAGTTGCATCTATGATCATAATTAGAAAGTGTTTTAATTAAACAACAAAATGTGCTTTTAAGTTATTGTTAGATAAATCATGTCACTGCCTTATTTTACAACTCCTTGCTTGGGTACTAACTTTTTTTTTAGCTTAAAAAAATGATTGTGCCTCAAAAATAATAGTGCAAAACTTTACAGTTAAAGTCATTTCATTACTTGAAGGAATGCAACATGATTTCACCTTTCATACCGGAGTTTTGAACTAAATTACATCGAGAATTGACAGAGTTGTAACCACTGAGGTCCCAGCTACTACCACATCAAATTTTAGCTCAATATCTGTAAAATTTATTGAGTTATAGCAATTTTTGGTGATTTTAAGGTCAGTAGGCTCTTGCAGCATCTTGAATAAGATTATTTCCTAAAGTTTATCAGTTGCAGATGTGCATTCAATGATTACTTTCTGAAGGTTTCAAAATCAGAGATTTTTGGGGAACAGACAAACACATGCATGCACACAAAGACATGGACACAAACAACATCACTCGCCTTTTGCCTATCAGGCTGCTGAACATCAAATAAAGGGATATTACAAATCTCTTAAAACATGGGTACAAACAATTATTATCTTACCTGTTCTAGATAGCTCTTTGAATAACCTGAGTTTAGAGAGACAGGATTTAACCCTCTCATGACCTTCAAGTCAAATAGACCCAAAGTTACTAGGGCTTCTCTTCCTCGAAGGCTTCAGCAGGGTTAATTTTCACTGTATTGATGAGTAAAAGCCAAAATTAAAGTGGATTGGTGGTGGTCTTAAAACAACTCCAATTTAAAAAAAAATCATAACTATTCATGCACACACTCTTTCATAAATCTTTACTCTACCATCAGTTTCACATTACACGGTTATTCCAGTGTAAATAATGTAACATTCTTCCTGGGAGTGCTCCAGGCTACTGTAGTAATACCACAGCTAGTAGCTTCTGCCCCTCTTAGTTATTGTACAGAGTCATACATTTCTTTTAAAAACAACTGTGAATAGCTAAAATTAACAGCAAAGTGAAGTTTTGCAAAATGTTGTGCACACAAACCATTATGAAATATTTTAGACTAAAATTGTTTTGAGATTACATCAATGTTTCAGTTTTGACCCAGCTCGAACTAGCCATTAGTTTTCCAATCTAGTCAAAATTACACCTTATTTCCACAAAATAAAGTAATTGAAAGAACTATTAACAGTGATACATAATAATCCATATCTTTTTCACAAAACCATGCTTTAAAAGCCTTGAATTATTGTTTTAATATGTCAATGCAGCATAAAAGAAATGCCAGCTTTTCTTGACCATGGACTGCTGCTATGCTGAAAGTAAGTCACACTGACAAAACATAAAGCTGTACTAAAGTAAAGAGGCAACAATGCTATAAACCTTGAAAAACTACTTTGGACATTTTATTACGACAAACGTGAAGGCTTTTTTGTCTTTCTGATTTGGATTTTGGCCTATCTGTTGTATTTTTGCCATCAAAACTTACTTTTTATTTGTTTATATTCCTGAAGATAATATAACTTCATATTTTTACCATCTGCTCAGCATTTCTACTGTAAATTGGTGCAAATTAAGTGCGAAAATCCTGTGAACTCACATGTTGTAACTGAATGTGTTTAGCTGTACAGCAATAATATGCTGTAAGGTGAGAAGCTGGTGGAGAGTGGTTTTGCATAGGTGTAGATTTATCAACACTTATGAGCATATGTTTCTGCACTTACACTCTAAATTAGGAGAAATTTCAGTCCTATCTGTGCATTTTAATTAGACTAAACCAAATGGTTTACTGGCAGGGGACATTTACCACCAGCTGATCCTATGCATTAAGTAACAGCGATGGTGACATATATGGATTCTCGCTCACCGCCAAACAGGTATAAGGGGACAATAATGTTTTTGGCTGTGATTGTGTGTGTGTATACACATTTGTGTGTCTGTTACCAAAATATCTCAAGAACCCCTGAATGAATTTGAATGAAACTTGCAGAAAATTATCATTTGATGTACATGTACAACTAATCAACTTTTGGTCTGAACCTGATTCAAGATTGTTGCCACAGCCAATAGATACAGATATTGTGCTAAGATCAGACATGGTTGTAGCTGAGATACATTAACAACACATACTTTGAGCATGACAATATCCCATGATGTTGTGCATAATGATATTGTCAAGGTTTGACCAAAATGACTACAACTTTGTCAATTTTGATTTTTGATTTTAGTCTAACAAACAAGGTTATGCGCAATATGCCCTCCTTCAATGAAATACTCATTTATAAATGTGGCAAAACATGAAAACAACAAACATATTATAATGTAACTTTTGTCTGAGTTTATAAGTCTGAGCTCTAAACAGCTACAGCAAATAAAAGAGCACCACATAAATCAGTAGAAGATGCTGTGTGGAGTGGTGATAGTCTAAAGTGGAATTTCCATGCTTTTTTTTGTTTTGTTTTGTTTCTGCACATTTTTTTGGATACAGGAAGAGACTCTGGATAAAGACATCATCAAAGCTCTACACATTTGTTAAGATTTCAATGCTGGTTGAATTGACAATACTTGTCAGAACTGTCATAACAGCAAGAATAATGGAACAGCAAACTTGTAAACACATCTCTTTACACCGCAATCAAACAAACTGCCATTGTTAATAAAGAATTTAGTCAAAAATAATTGGGAGCCATCATCTGATTTCATGCTGTGCAGGCATGGCTCACAACAGCAGGGGAAAGTAAAGATGATTACCTTGCCATGAATTTGGTGGGATTCAAGATTTCGCCTGCTGCTCTTCAGCAGCTCACTGTGGCTCATCCTGCTTCTTACTGTGTAGCTGCTTTATCAAATAAAAAATAAATAAATAAACTCTCTTCAAGAAATATGCACCAGATGATAAATGTACTAATTTTGCAAACAGATAATTTACTTGTTGAAAGCTTTTCTTTGTTTTTTTAGGCTATAAAAGTATGGAACATTTGATCTGTAACCTAATAAGGCTCAGGTCATTGCAGTTTTGCAGTTGCAGTTTTGTAAAGCACTTTGAATACATTTAGTGTAAAAAAAAAAAGATTAAAAAATGTTCTTATCATTACCAAAACTGAAAATAAAAATATTCTAATATTTTATTATGTTGGCTTTTAGGACTGCACAGTATAAAAAAAAAAAAAAAAAATACTGCCCTAAACGCTCACATCCAATTTAGGCCCTGTCCACACAAGTCTCCAAAATTATCTTTTTTTGTTGTTGTTTCCATATTTATGCATTTATTCACAGAAAAACAGAAAACAATCCAAAACAAAGTTCTCTTGAGTTATAGTATTTATGCCAGGCCTGTATGTGGCACTGTAACACTGCTACGAACGTACACAAAACCAGTAAACAAGACGTGGATTAAACACAAAGTTTCTATGCTATGTTCAAAATGTAAATGCCAAAGATCTTTTTTTTTAACCTTTGTTTTAGCTTTGTAGAAATGTAACAGAGTGATGTATGAATGTGTGTGTTTGGGTAAATGAGGGCACATATTCTGTTGTAAAGTAATTTAGGTACCCTGGTTGGATATGAACAATATATATATATATGTAAATCCATATTTTCACTACATTTTTAGTTGAGTCAAACATGAAATTATCATGCAATAGATAATTAATCACAGATTTTAGAATAAAGAGAAAATAAAACATAAAGACCATGGATAAGTAGATTTAATTACACGTCAGTCCCACCCTGTGCTTCGTCTTGGCTGTTCTGCTCGCTAAGTTCAGAAAATCTGCTCTTCGTTGCCTCCTTAAACAAAAACACAAGGATGGTATTTCAAGATTTCTTTTCACTCCAGAACCTGTTTTTAATTAAAAAAAAAAAAACACTGTTTTGGGGCTCCTAAAATGCAAGGCTAAAACAATAAAAACTTGCATATTCACTAAATGCCTCTTTTTGTTTGAACGACTTATTAGATAAGAGTGGCAGAAGTACAAATGAACTCATAGTTTTGTGACCAACATGATGCCAGAAGTAAAAAAGAAGAGTGAAAATGTGGGTGTATGCAATTATTATCATTATTGCAATATTGAACAACAGTATCACACTTGCAAGTATTCCTAAAGTTGCATAGCCCGTTTGGATTTATAAATATTTTGCATTTTCTACTAGAATGAAAACATTTAATTCTGTTTAGAAAAAATTTGCTACTGCCTTACTGATGAAAACCATTGATAGCTTCTTTTTTTTTTTTCTTGAATACATGCCTGTCACAGCAGCTTAAAAAAAAAGTCTGAGTCTCATATATGCACCCCCCATCCCACCCACGCACCAACCACACACACACACACACACAGAAACAGAAACATGCACTTGCTCTGTAAGCCTTTGACTGAGTGCTGTCCAAGGTGCTGAGAGCAAAGCTCTTCTCTTGGTGTTGGCAGTATTACTGAGGCTGCAACTGGCCATAGTGGTGAAGCAGCAACACATGCTCACACACTTATGTGTGTGCAGTGTGTACATTGGAGCCTTTGTACCAGGTAGGTGCCATTTTGGTGAGGAGGGTGATTTCAGGTCTTAGCTACCCCTGAATTCAGCTCTTTTAACCTAATTTCTCCATCAAAGGTTCTCAGACTAGAATGAGAGTGATCTTACCGAAAAGAAGACTTTTCCAACATTTTCACAAAAAGCAGTAAAAGACAGGAATAAAATATATTGTTAGTAATTCATAAAAACAAACAAACAAAAACGAATATTTGCATTACTTTATTTTATTTTGCACTCACCTACACACAACTTTACTTTGCCCTGAAGTCAATAGCAATTTCAGAGTTAAAAAAAAGAAAACATGCAAACTAAATCCAAGCGTCTGGTGCAGAGAGATAAAGACAAGATGTCCTCTGACTTCATGACCCTGCACATATTGTGCCATTCGTATGCCCTCACCAATCACGTCAACCCCACTCCATCAACCTGAATAGGCATCACTCAGATCGTTGACAGCAAAATCAAGATGAATGGCAGACTTAGCCTGTCCGCTCACTTTCCTATGGAAAGCTCAAGCTGGTGGAGGGAACACAGGACATAAAAGATAGACATCTGAATAATGCAACAGACGAGTGGGAGTGGGGGGACGAAACAGCAATAAGGCAAGGAAAAGGCCGATATAAAGATGACTGACAGAGTGAAGAGAAAGGTGAAAACAAAAGAAAAATGAGTAAGTGGCTTATAAAGGGAAAACCATACTGTATGAGCATAACAAAGAGAGGATGGGTGGAATAAACAGGATGTAGACAAAAAAGTGAGCAAAAAAGTAAGAAAATTGAAGACATAAAGGACTAAAAACAACTGATAGGAAAAAAGTAAATAGGTAAAAAGGAAGTTTAGAAGAAAATAAATCAGATCTAGTTTCAGCAACAAGAGTAAAGAATTATTTTGCTTCTCTTCAACTGTTTTCTTATTTCCTCATCCATAGCTGGTTGTCATTCTTGAAGTGTTTTATGTTTTTTGTTGTTTTTCATTTGTGTGAGATTTTTCAGCAGCTACACTATTTTAATACTTTAAGGTGTCTTTGGCCCTTGCTGACTCAGTGCCGCTTTCTCATTTAGCAGTGCATTCCTAATTTTCAGATTTTGTTTGACAGGGATGTTGTCTTAAACAGTTTTCTAAAACTCAGTGAAATTGTGTTTAATTCAACTTTTATGACTGAATCTGACAGGATTAATTAATTATTTTTTAAACAGGTAGGTACATATGGTGGAACTGCACACGCTACTTTTTTGATTTATTTACAAAAACTGTGCACTTTAATAAACAAGAGATCATTTTAAATGTGCCAGAATTAGCCTCTTTTGTTCTTAGGCAGCTGTTACAAGTCATGCTAAAAAATAAATTACAAAATTGTAGTATCAAAATAGCAATTAAAAAATTGTATCCAGATGCTAAAAGGATTAAAATAAGACAACCACCCCCAAGAAAACTGTAAAGTGTCATACATTTTAAAAATCATTACAAATAAAATTCTTACATTAAATAGAAAGGCATACAACAAAAATACATTCATTAAAACCAAGCCAAAATCTGGAAAAACTAAAACTTTTGTTTTTGTCCCCACTTTCCTTGAGCTGAACTCAAAGATCTAAGACTATTTCTATGTACACAGTAGGCCTTTTTCTCTCAAACATAGTTCACAGATTTGTGTAAACCTGTGTTAGTGAGCACAATCCATCCACCTAACAGGTGTGGCACATCAAAATGCTGATTAGACAGCAAGATTATTGCACAGGTGTGCCTTAGGCTGGCCGCAATAAAAGCCCACTCTAAAATGTGCAGTTTATTTTTACTGTATTGGGTGGTCTGGGGGAGAAGTGCTCACTAACACACATTTAAACAAATTTGTGAAAAATATCTGAGAGAGAAAAGGGCTTATTGTGCACATAGAAAAAGTCTTGGATCTTTGAGTTCAGCTCATGAAAAATGAGAGCCATAACAAGTATTGTGTTTCTATTTTTGTTCAGTATAGTTATATAGGTAAAGTGACTTAAGTATGGACAATTCTGAACATTGTTTGACCATTTCTTTAACTGAGATTTAAATAAACTGTAAGCATCCAGTTCTTATGGCACAGCAGCACAGTTGTTAGAGCTGTTATCTCACAGCAAAAAGTTCCCTTGCTAGGTTCATTGGTAACTCTAAATTGTCCCTAGGTGTGAGTGAGAGCGTGAATGATTGTTTGTCTTGTTTATCTCTATGTGGCCCAGTGATGGACTTGCAATCTGCCCAGGCTGTACCCTGCCTCTCGCACAGTGACTGCTGGAGATAGGCACCAGCTGCCTCGTGACCCGAAAAGGAGAAGCAGGTAAAAGAAAATGGATGGATGTCCAGTTCTCTAATAGTCACTACATCTGAGCTCCAGTCCAGAGAAGCCTTTATGGCATGATAGATATTAAAAAAAAATTGCATGTATGTTGCTGCATAATAAAATCTCTATTCCTAATGTATTTGATAAATATGAGTTTCTCCTGCATCATTTTTGCAGCTAACGAAATACTGCAAGTATTTTTTTTTAGTATGTGTGCAGCATGGAAACACACCTGTAATATCACAGCAAAGAGAACAACGTAGAAAATTATAGACACAGGTGAAAATTAACTTTAGCACGAGTTGCTGATGATTGCCATTTTTTACACTATATGATGTTACAATGAAAAAATAAGGTATTATCTTCAACATTCAACAGTGGCAGTTAGCACCAGCACTTTGCAGGCAAAATTAAGTTTTAGCATTTAACTGATTATTAGCATTAGCCATTGACAATGGAGCTCAGCTCTTGTAATCATATTAAAGGCCACATACTCCATAAAATCCATCCATCCAAACATCCATTTTCAAGCCACTTTTCCAGGGTTAGGTAATGGAGGTTGCAGACCAGAGAAAGAAAAGAAAGAAAGATCCACTGATTGTCACACACCTGAGTGTGTGAAATTTGTTCTCCGCATTTGACCCATCACCTGAGGGAGTGGTGAGCGGTAGCAGTGCCGCTGTGATCTAACCCCCCCTAATTCCAACCCTTAATGCTGAGTGTCAAGCAGGGTGGCAATGGGTCCCATTTTTACAGTCTTTGGTATGACCGGGCCCACGACCTCCTAGTTTCAGGGCGGACATTCTACCACTAGGCCACTGAGCTGGTGGCCTAGTGGAGAGGATATATAGGAGAGCATATATAGTCTCTCCAGCAAGTTCTGGGTATCTCTGGGGTCTTTCACTTTCAGAAGGCTGTACACCTAAACACACAAAAACAGATTAGCCCAGTGGGCCTATTATTGCATATAAAAGCCATAATCCATACATTCATCTTTCTCTCCGAAACACCTCCACTTAGGGCAGCAAGTCATCAGTGAAGTCAAGTTGCATTCATTTAACGTAGACCAAACAGAGCAGTTTGAATTATTTTATGTTTCTAGTCATTTAATGACATTTTTTGCATGTTTAAAATGTGAAAAATCAAGAAATTTACCAGAAAACTACCACCCGGTGTAAAATTATTCAGGTAGGCTTAGAAGCTTATATATCACATTACCCAGTCAGCAAAACTAAACCGGTAACAGCTGGCATCTGGGCCACCTGAATCAAGCAGTTATTGAACTAATGAGGCATACAACCTGTCAGAAAATTGAAGGACACTGAGAATCATCAATTTACAGGTGTAAATGCCAATGAAAAATACGGAGCTTTTAATAAAAATACAAAATGTTACTGACATGCATTGTACAGTTTTGTTTTGTGGTTTGTTTTGTTTTTTCCTGCTGTACTTATTTCAGTATTAGAGCTTTGTACCAGGTCCCGCATTGAGCTCATAATGTTTTGTGCAACCGAAAGGCGAGTGATAATTTCATTGCCTGTGTGTGTGCATGTTTGTTCTAAAAACTGAATAACCTTTGGAGTGAACCAAGAAATGGTGGGTCTTAAATTTTATGGCCAGTTTCACATAATCTGTCAATAATTGCATGTCATTTTATTTATTTATTTATTTGTCCTAAAATATGATACAAGAAAGATTAGAAAAAAAAAAANGTGTAGATAGAATGGCGGGGCATCCCCTCTGACTCCTTGTTAGTATTATTTATATATTTGTTTGCCTGAAAGAACGGTGCATTCATTTCTCTTCTCAGGCAATTACTTTTAATTGGATAACCTTTTCGCTTGCTGAAAAGAACTATTTTTAACTTTGAAAGCGCAAGGTGTTAAAGAGTCCCATTTTCCCTCAGGAGATGCTCACTGCATAGATGGCTGTACAGTTAATATGGAAAGGAGAGGCAAGAAGTGGGAGGCAAACGAGGAGATGCACAAACATCAAACACATGGAAATTCCTTGTTTAAGGGGATTTCGTACATAAAAAGAGAGATGTTCAAAGTTTTTGAAAGAGACAGATAAATAACACTAACTCTGAATACATATTAAATAATTTCACCTGGATGAATAAACCTAAATAAATCACATCTCAAAAAAAACATGTTGACAGTGCATTATCAGCCAGTGTAGTCTCTGAGATCATTCTTCTACCAGAACTTCTATTCTCAAGTCACTCCTGGACTTTTCTGGGATAAATACTGTATGACTACCTGCTTGTGAGTCTGTAATCGAACAGACTGTCTAAGATCTCAGATGATGGCTTCAGAATATTAACTGTATTTAAACACTTTTGAGACATTATGAAATGTCAGGTGGTGTTAAATTACACATAATTATATCTAATCAGTGTAAACATTGGTCAGAAAAAAGAACGTAACCTAATTATCAAACCATTTTTACCACAGCAGAAGTACAGCTTCCCTTTCACTGACATTTTGCTCTCCCCTGTAAAACTGATAAACCATTCAGACTTAAGGCACATTTTAAAACTTACACATTTGGAAACAACATTTCATTTTAATTAATTTGAATCATTTACCAAATTGTCCTTTTGAACCAAAACATTGTTTTTCTAGGAAAAAAAGTATTTTGAGAAGCAAAACCCTCAAACTCTAATATGTGTTAATGAATATGAAACAAAAATCCATAATAGAAGTGACTAAAGAAGTAAATCAGTTCTGTGGAGAGGTCATGAGTAATCCTTACTTTAGGTCACCTTCATGCTGGATGACAACCCCACTACACTTTCTATGACCTATTAGAATGTGGCTGGATTGTGGCAATTTAAAAAAAATGTTTTCAGTGTGAAGACAACCTTTTATTTTACTATTATTTAAAGCAATAATAGCCCTGAAAAGGTCTTCCAACATATCTGGCTAAGAAGATATTTCTACAAAGCAGTTAATCAATCTACAAATATGAAATACTGCATGTTCTTTACCCAATGTTTGCCCAATGTCAAAATAATGTCAAGCTTGATTGGAACACAACAATGCTCTCTTATTGTTTTTTATTTTATTTTTTATTTTTTTAAATATTACCTCTAAACTAACACTTATGACACTGATTTTAGACATTAACTCTACATTTAAAAGATGCAACATTTAGAGTCATATTCCACTTTTCAAAATATCCATCCATAGTCTGTTACAAATTTGACAAAGAAAAGTTTAAATCTGAATTGAAATCAAAAACTAAAATGTCACTCTTTGTTGTGAACTTGGGAAATGTTTGTGAAGAACATGTTTTAACTTGTTCTGAGATTCTTCAATAAGTTTCTGGTTTTCATTATTTTATGTCAAGTGGTTTTGTTTTTGTTTGAGCACATCAAGGACCAAAAACTGATAGGATCAGACTCACCGCTTTCTTTTCTGGACTGTTATGATTTATTATAACAATGCAATCTCTGTCACTGTGCCCCAAGAGCCACACCTTTGTTGACAACCTTGCAACAAAACCAAGCAAGCTTACTGCTGAAAGTCCAGTTCATAATCATTGCAGAAAAAGTAAAGTGGCAGTCAACGAAACATCCTAAGATTTGGAAAAAAAACATGGAATGTGTTAAAACATTATTAGAGTTGTATTGATTAAAGCCTTCAACAAAAGTTAATAAAAAAACTCATTTGCAATCATGCATAACTTCCTTAATTATGCAAAGAATTTTCAGAGGATTTTTGGTCATCTACACAGCTCATTGAAGTTACGTCTTTGTTAACAGCTTGTGTTACTGAAGTTTTTGGTTGCTTTTCTGGCCACAAATGACTGATAAATTGATTTATTTCTGTTTGTGATAAAGTGGTTCAGTTTGTGTTTACCACTTGTCTCTTATCCTTATTTCTGATTCACTTTCTTTAGTTGGTTATAATGCTTAGATTTAAACATTACTTTGCAATTTTGCTTCACTTACTATCCCAGGTTTGTTTGTGTTACCATTATGTTGCATTTTCCATCTATTTATATGTTTAGGTTAAAGCTATTACTTCTGGACCATTGGTTGAATTTGTTTCTTTTGTTTCAAGGTATATTTTTGGTATTTGTTTTCCCTTTTACTCACCATTGTTTGTCCTTGTAGATCTGCAGCAGGGCAGGAGTATGGGAGGGGCCGGCCCAGTATTTCCTGCTTTAATGGCTGGATGATGTCATTGATTACCTGGCTGGGTTCTACCAATTAGAGGGTTTTCTTTTGAGTATTGCTTTGTTTTTCTTTAAAGTAACTTTCTGAGTTATCTTGTATTGCATGGTTTATTTTGCAGACCATTTCATTGTGTTGATGAGTTTGTAAATTAGATTAATAATTTTATTCTTGTTTTTCTGTTTAGATGTTTGATGTTTGACCTGTTTCATTGTGGCTTAGTCCACTCAAGCACAGGTGTGTTGCCAATTGGCTATACAAACAGTGTGTTTTTGGAAGCTTGGAGAGAAGTCTGTCTAATGAACAAATAAAAGGCATCACAAGCAACTGAAATGGATGGCTGATGCTGATTTTTCTGTTCACCTTCAGACCCTTTTGCCTGCACTACCATTTACACTGTTGTTTGACGTTTTATTCTCTAATTAGTTTGTTGTTTCTTATTTTTTGTTAGTGAGTTCATTACATCCGCATTATTCACGTGAAAAGTAAAAAAAAACTACATTCTTTGATGCAAACAAACCTAATGTCCACAGTGGTGTTTATTTCAAAGAGACTAAGATTAGGCACTTTAGTAATTATCATACTTTGCTGATTGTTCTAAAAATAAACAAAACAAATGTTAAGACCTCTGAGAGCAAAGTAGAGGTATGTGAAAGGTGTAAAATAAACAGTCAATTCTTGACAAGATGCACGATTGAAATATTTGGCTGTTGATAAATGAAGTTTGCCATTGCTATAAGTAATTACAGTTCTGGCAAAGCTGACTGAAAGCCACTTAACTCTTTTCAGTATTTTGTACACTGGATAGGCATCAAGAAGCTTTCAGAAACAAAGTATTCATTGTCGACTTTGTCTCACACCTAAATTAAAACAATGAGAACAAAACAGTGTGGACAATTTTAACTTACCCTTGCCAGCAATAAAATGATTTGGCTGCATTTATTGGATAGGCCAATCTGTTACCCTAAGGTGAAAGTCCAGAAAACTAAAAAAGTCCCAAAGGCTTTCTGCAGAAAGGTTTTATGGTCAGACAAGACAAAGACTAAGCTGTTAGACTAAAGGTGAGGCTTCTAAACCTAATAACACTGTACAAGCTTTCAAACACAGTGGTGGTACCATTATGTTGAGGCACTGTGGATGAAGTGGATGAAATGATGAAGAAGGAGGACCAACACAGAATCCTTCAACTTCAACAAATCTACAGCTTGAACTGTTGAAATTTGGGCACAATTGGGTCCAACAAGACAATTATCCCTAACACACATCAAAACTGATTTTTGAATAGATGAAGAAAGCTAACTTCTTCTTTTTTTTCTTTTGACTGTTTCCTTTTCAGGGGTTGCCACAGCAAGTCCTTTGTCCTCTGTCCTTACTTACTTTGAGCTGAACCATGCATGTAAAGAAAATATATATAAATAAAAATATAATAAAAATAAAAAACATCTGGTAAAAGTGAATATCAAGTGCTTCTTTATCTAATAAAATAATATTTACTATGATCATATTCTGTAATATTCATACTTCTGACATTTCCTATTCCTCATGGAGCACATATTCTTTTATTCTGTAATTGATCACAGCTGTTTAATAAACACATGGTATGCGATTTTTCCCTCAAAGGGTCTTTGAATTGAAACAATAACATGTCTGTTTTATTTATGGTTTAACATTTCATTATCAACTGAAATAGATGCAATCATCTTTTGATAATGCAATTTCAGTTGTCATTTTGATATTAGATGCATTTAATATGCACACAGTTACGGTTGCTAATATTGTGTTGCAAAATAATTTATGAGGGAGGGCCCACATTCAAAATCTGCTGAACAAAGCTGAACAATAGAACATTACCATTAGCAATACCAATAGCCATCACTTGTTTTGTATCCTAATAACATAGTGAGTTAATTTGACATTTGAATAATATAGATATCAATTGCCTGCTGGATTTCAGCAAAAAAAAAAAAAAAAAAAACCTATTACACCGACAACTTTCATCTCCAGGAACAAGACTGTGCAAAGTCGTTTTGTTTATTTGACTTTGCATCCAAGACTGCTCTGCCTGGTTGCCAGGTTGATCACCCCATTTTTTTTTTTTTTTTTTTTTGTCATCTCAAGGAAAATCATGTAAAAACAACAATTAAACTACAACTGCAAGCAGTTCATTTTCATAATGATGCCCATTTTCATGACTGGAAAAAGCATTGCAAACTTTCTAGCATTTAGCTGTTAACAAAAATTATCCACCAAAACCTAAAATTAATTTTCAAAATGCAAGAAGTTTGAGTATCAGAAAAGTTCCTTATGACAGAGTATGTCCAGTGAGTGTTAGCTCTGTAGGATAAATGTATGATTTTTTTTAGGATTTTTTTTCCACTCATTACCATATTGAAGTAAACAACTGAAATTGTGCTCCCTGAAAAGTGTATAAAAGTTAATTAAAATTGGTGAGGTCACTTTTGATATGTGAACTTTTCCCACTGTTAGACCCTCTAGAGGTTGAGAATTATTAAACTCAAAACACCTACTCAGAATGACAAACTACACCCATGGTATTATTTTGATGTTTGTATGTCTTGAAATAGATAAGATATGTCCATTTTTGCATGAGCTAAAACTTGTGTAAATAATAACATATCAATGTTTAGAAAAAAAAGAAAGAAACTACCTGAATAATCATGTTGTATCCCTTGGAGGAGGTAATGTTTAAATTTGCTAATTTGCATTAACAACATTAAATTTTCAAAGCCAGGTTATCTGTAGTAAAAAGAATCAGTAACCTTAAACAATTAGGTGACCATAAAAAACTGGTAGGGCCCAGAATTTACGAGGTATAGACCAACACATTTCAACCATAATAGTAGTGCCACCTATAGGTTAACACATTTAGGTTTTAATTTTATGTAGCAGTTAGCCTACTTTATTTTTCTTATGAAAAACGTTTCACAATCTGTGACAGTTTAGGCTACATGACTGATTTTGTGATTTCCGTTAATCTATTGCAATGCAATGAGCCACACCCACTTTCTTTGAGCAATATGACCTTTTGGGTGTGACCTCAAGGCCATGTCTTGAAGGTCTGTGGTAAATTTCATCAAGATCTGATAGGCCATTTTTACATGAACATAGAATATAGTGCCCCTATGTTTTTCAGTAGTTCAGACTTGACTCCCATAACAACAGTGTAAATTTAATGACATCTGTTGTTTTTCAGATGTGGCCAAATATGTGTTTTAGCTTGCTTGCTACAACATATTGTGCAAGTTTAAAAAAAAAATACTCATTACATATTCCACAAATGTATACATGTAAAAACCAGTAAATTCATTTTTTCATTTTCTTTCTAGGGGCGCTGGTATAATTTTATCCCACATTTCTTTTCTTATAAATTTTGGCTGCTTCCCTGCTGCAAATCAAAAAGGCACTGCTTGTCTTGAACTCAAGTATAATTTTTACATAAATATAATAAACTCACAATAGTTTTAAATGTCCAAAGAAGAGGTCGAGTAGCATTTATGAAACATTCTGACAGTGTAAATGTAGAGGTGCGTTTACTTAAACTCTACAGTTATATCAGAGTCTGACTGTGTAAATGTAAAACTGTTTTCAACTGAATTTTATAATAAAATGTGAGGAGGAAAAAAAAAAGAGATTTATATATATATATATATATATATACAGAAATGCAGTATGACGGGCTTTGTTTTACTTATTTATTCAATAAATATTAAAATTTACTATGAAAGGTCGGGGCAAACACTTGCACAACCATTGCTAATTGATGTGAACTGAAAAGAGAAAGCATTAGAGATACTAAAATGAAGGCAGATTAACTGTATGCGTTTGTGTGTGTTGTATTGCAGAGAGGAGGGGTTATTTCTGGGTGAGAGCGTGGCTGTCCAAGTCTGTGGGCATCGCTTTTAGTGTCCATTTGTATGTCCATGCTCTTGTGTTTGTGTGTTCATGTTTTTAACTGGCCTGATGCACTTGGAGTATTTCAGCCCAGGGGAGGTAAGTTATTGAACTGACCTCTGTAGTGTGACAACAGTAGAGTCTGAGGTACTGTAATCCAAAGGCCTAAACATCAGCCACCACCAGTAACCAAAATACATTAAAGATTAAAGCAGTCGCTCAGAACAAAGTAGACTTTGTTGGGATCGTCTTGTCCACTGGGGCTGGTGGGGTCAGTGTTTTCATTTGAGCATGTACATTCATTTTTGTGTATTAATGATGTATTATGTGGTTTTTCACTATGTGTGAGTCTTGCTGAATTTAACGTTGCCACTTTGAAAGCCACTTCTAAAAATAATACCATGAGTGTGTTTGTGTTGGTTAACTTATTTTGTTAGGCTTACAAGGGGAAATTTAGTAATCTTGTCAGTGTAACAAGCTTTTTTAATTAACTCTGAATTTTCCAACAAGGTTTCATATATGAAAAGGGGGAGGGTGGGGGGGTTTCTATTCTTTGAAAGTGAAAAAAGGTTTTTGAAGATGAAAGGTCTGCATGTTAAAGTGGCAGGCATGCTTCTCTGCTTCAATTGGAGACATTTTGATGGCCATAGTGAGTGACAAGTTCTTTGTGTGTTTGTGTGTGTGTGTGTGTGTGTGTGTATATCAGAGAGTGGATCGTAGAGGAGATGATTTGCCAGGGCTAAAGGCAAATAACACCTCCTTGTTAACTTGGAATCTGTCTCCTTGTTAACAGCATCTTCTAGAAGGAAGGTGACGGAAAGCAACACTGTTGGCTGCCTTGTTAAAAAAAGGATAAAAAAATATTTTTTGTGTAAAATAAGAATGTATTTTGTTAGTCATTAAGTGTGAGAGGATATCTTAGTTTGTGTAGTGCTGGCAAATTACCCCATGTAAGCACAAACAGAAATCAAACTAAAAATGAGAAGTAAAACTGGAGAAAACAAAATGTTGCTGTCACTCTACATGGAAAAGAGAAGAACATGATACTAAACTCTGGGAACAATAATTTGAAGACTGACTTCCTATTTGGGGTATGGTGACTGATAGGATTTTGTTTAGAATTATGACTTCTAACTTAAAATATTAGTTCACTGTTTGGACTCTGATTCTTGATTGTTCTCCTTGTGGCTTTTAGGGTCAAAAAGTTATGCTTTCATAATGAATTAACATTGAGAAAACCTTTTGAATTGTTGTGAATCTTATTAAACTGTCACCTCATTTGTAGCAGTTGGCTTTGAATTGGATTGGATTTGAGGAGCTTTTTTGTCAGGAATCAGTTTACTTTTGGTAGCGTCTCCTACAGCAAATTGCTCTTGGCTGAGAGGTCAGCCAAAACATGGGACAGCAAACTTCTGTGATGGATACAACTAGACAACTGGTCACTTTGCCCGGATCAAGGATTCTGAGGCCTCACCCTGTAGCCCAGTGCTAGATAAGATGCTGACTGGCAAATGCCTGGTGGCTTGTCCTTTTCCAGTGTGTAAAAACTATGCACATTCTAAAGTAATATACAGAAACCCTCAGTGGTAAGGATTCTTGCCATGCTGTAGATGGCTCGATGAATTCCTCTCTCAAACCTTCTATCCAAATTGTACATGTTTCTGTCTTTAAAAGAGTGTCCCTTTCATCGAGATATAGGTGAATAGCTGAATCTCGGCTTTATGTGCCATGCATTTCTTGATAGATAGTTTAGTTTTCTCTTTGCAGAGTTCTGAAACTCCTTACTTCACTGGACCACAGACATGATGGTGATCGACTTGTTTGGGTGTTTTATCGCTGAGGTGAACCACTTTCTTTCTGTCTGAGATTTTTTTTTTTAAATTTATTATTGGTTTAAAATGCACCAGAACACTGTGATTGTACAGAATCTTTTTGAGTTCCTCAGATATTCCTGCAACATATGGGATAACAATTTTTTTGTGTTTGTTCTGTTTTTCTTCTCTTGTTTGAGTGTTTTCCCAATTTCCTAGCTGACTTGACAAACTCCCAGTAAGAGTATCCATGGTTTTGAAGGACTTCTTTGATGGATTTGTGTTCCTTTTCCATTTCCTCTGTACTAGTGGGAACTGAAGAAGCCTTTCAGATAGGAGGTAAGCCATTTTCAACAAAAACAAGAAAGGAAGTCCAGTTTTCTTCTGTTTACCTCTTAAGATTGTCATGTCCTGGATGACAAAGATTATCTGCCAACATGTTCTTTGAACATATAAATCTCGAAATTTTTGCTAACACCACTCACTCATTCCTTCCTCCCTTTAAACATCTGTCTTTCATCATTTCCCCCTTAAACAATATGTATCTTTAACTCCTGCCAACATTGATGGAATAAGTAGGACTTCTATAACTTACAGATAAATATGAGGTTATGGTAGAGAAAAAGAAGGTCACTGAAAATCAAATGCATCAATATACAGTCCGGTGAAAATGAATTTGTGATGGAATAAATCAAAGTGTTTGTCATCACTTCAAATAAACTGAGGTACACTGATCAATATAAAGAATATTTCTGTAAGTACACTCATTTGTCTTCATTATTTATCTTCATTTGTTTTTATGACCTTCCTTTGTGTCTCTAATTGCCTAGGAGCTTATAGTTTCATCTAATAAGTGCCAGTTCATTCTACATGATTCTGTGCGCAATAAAATGTGATATGTTTTGTATAGGTTTGAAAAAGATGATTAAAAAAATCTATCAAACTTTCACTCAATAACAGTAAAGGTCAACTGAAATCAAGATTTAAGTTATGAGATTGATATTTCATTTCAGCCAGAGGGAAATTTAATAGACGATTGCAGCCCATTTGTCAAGTTTCAATTTGTTCCATTATTTTTATTTCTTTATTTATTGTCTGATGTGTAACTTTCACCTATGATAAGCTACAGTTTAATTAAACAACTCACATTTTATAAGTGACAACATCTATAAATAAAAAAACAGGAAACAACACCTTCATTTAGTAGTCAATATGCACTTTTTTTTTTTTTTTACAAAATACTCCACCATATTGATAGTAAACACTTGACTGCAGTTTGGCTTCATGGACTTCTGTATATTCACTACAGGGACTCCAAACAGGTGTGCATGTCCATGTGTTCATGTGTGTGTGTCAGTTTTTATAAGCTTGAGAAAGCTTTAAAGAAGAAGAGAAAGAGATGGTAGGAAAACTCTTTCTAAGGATTGATTTATTTTTTGTATGAATGCAAATAATTTATTTGTGTGTCTATGTTTAAAATGGCTCTGCATGAAGAGTCTGTAAATCCATACCTAAGTATGTGCAGTCCGGTATTTTAGGCAATGTTTTGTGCCTGAGCTTAAGCGTCCACTGGTGTCATTAGCCACTAGTCAAGGGTTTCCTTGTTCTCTCTGCTGACCTTTCTTTGTCCCTCACTGTGTGATTAGATGCACATAAACACACAGATAAAGAAACACACAGAGCAACTGCTCAGAAACACAAAGTCTCCTGAGCAGAATGCCAACAGACCTGTAACCATCAGCAAATGCTCTTGTTTACGGTGGATATGAATGAGACAGATCGTTGCTCAACTTGCCTAAATAGTTCCCCAAACACCCAGACAGGTGGTGTGTATGTGTCTATGGTTTGGTGTGTGTTTTAATATTGTGTTCAGGTATGTTTATGTGAATAGTGGATGGTTGTAGAGTGTGTGATTGCATGTATGCTTCGTGGATCTAGTGGCAGATGGCATCATTTCATTTGTTTGTTTTTGCGCCTCTTCCTTTTGACTTCCCTCTTCTCCCTCACGCTCAGATTTTTTTTTCTGATTTCCATTCTCTTTCACCTTTCTCCTTTCCTATCTTTCTTGCTTCAACTTTTTTTCTCAACAAATCCAGTTTTAGAACACAAGTGAATAATGCCATGCATTGCAAATTTTAGAAGGTGCTGTTTTCCATGAAATATTCACCATTTACTTTGGGTAAAAATGTAAAGCTGGATAGTTTCAGTTCAGTTTAATTACTTACAACTAGTAGCTGTACTTTTTCTTGGGTATGTTTTGCTTTAGAAATTGTATTTCATTACATTTTAACCTACAGTGGCAACAGGTCCAAGAGAGAAATCCAGACATCTCTCTCCACAGAGACATTTCCCAGCTTCTGGGAGCTCCCAAGACATTCCCAGGCTAAAGAGGACATTTATTTTCCTCTGCAGATTTGTCACCATAATATGGTGGAGAGGTTTGAGTATCCCCTTGATCCTGGGAGCTATGTTATAGGGTCTACTATATCTTACTGTCCTCAAGAGAGGGTCAGAATAAAAGTGTTTCATAGATCTTGATAAAGAAAGATCTCAGGAAAACAGGATACTTTGTTTGGAGCAATAATATTGGGACACTCTCCTGGAGCCAAATATGAGGGGGGAAACTTGCCAGTGAGCACCTGGTGGTTGAGCCTTGATTCCTGGGGATCAGCCAGGCCAAACTCAAAAAAGATTCAGGAAGCCTCCACACTGGCCCACAACCTGCAGGGAAAGTAGTCATGGTTTGGTGCTATGTGAGCCAAGGAGAAAAACAATACCTATCAAAAACTACTGCAGTGACTAGGTTTATTCCTTACCAACTAGAAGGGATGATGAACAAAGAAATAGTGTGAAAACTCCACCTATCCAGTGTGCTGCTTCATCTACCAATGTGTAAATAATGTGATGCCACTGATTGGCAGAACAAACTGCGCTGAAATCCAAATGTGGAGATGCACAGGCTGTGAAAGCTGACAGCAAAGTCCTCCTATTCCAAACTCTGTTTTAGGTGGAATAAAAAAAATGAAGTGAACTCCTAAAATTTTTGGCCATATCTAAGTAAATGTTTGACTCCAAGTTAAAAAAAAGACAACTGCTTCATGTGTTTGCTGGGAGAGAACTCACAGCTTAGAAAAACTAGGCATCAAATCTGTGCAAGAACCTGGAGGTAGGTTTAAAAACACTTGTGCCGTTTATCTGTAACCTAAAACAAATTTATTATTTTTTTATTGTTAGCATGTTTGTTTGTTTTTCTTATTTTTATTTGGTAAGACCTTTATATAAAAATAACCAAACAAAACTTGCCTGAAACTGTTAGTGTTGCACGGCGTAAGTTGCTGTTAACTACTTATTAATTATGCTAACAATGTAACCCAATGTGATCAAAAACACCATCACTGTTACGACCCAGCTCAGCTAGGGAAAGGGAAAGCAACATTTAAACAACCCAGATGTTAAAGGTTTAACAGTTAGGCATTTATTGTTTTGGTAAAAATAAAAATAACAGATAACAAAACAACTACAATCTAAAGCTATGGAATTACAACCAAGAGAACTAAATAAAACAGAATCCACAAAGCATTCAGAGAGATAAACAAAAGAACTTAACCAAACAAAATAGACTTTAAGTCCAAGTTAACCAGAGTTAAACAAAATACAAACTACAAGTCTCTACTAGAGTTAAAACAGAAAACCCATGGGGACAAAAGTTAGCCAAGCTATTACAGCTGACAACAAGCTAAACAAAGACACACCGGTCTAACACCAGACAAAGTGGCAAACTGTCTGAACAAACAATTCAGATCAGCCGCGCCTTCTCCCAGGAAGTCCAGGGTTAAAAAGGGAGGCCTCAGCAGGGATTGGTGGAGTTGACTGATTGAGGAGCCAATCAGTTCTGCTGTAGACCTCAGGGGTGTGGCACTGGAGGAAGAGGGCTGCCTTCAATTCCCAGTAGAGTCCAGTTGATGATAATGGAGCTGCAGATGTACAGAAAAGAGAAAAAGAAAACCTACAAGGCCACCGGCCGTAACAATCACCTTCCAACATTGTGTCTAAAAATATGTCAGAAAGTAAACAAGTGAGCAGTACCTAATTTAAAGAATAGAATATAAAATAATAATAATAATAATATCATTGTTTGTTTGTTTGTTTTTTTCTTTAGATATAAATTGTTTGGAAATAATGTCCCAATTACTGCGTGTTTGAAATTGAATAGTAATATAATTTTATTAACAATCTGAATAAATGAGCAACTGTATTATTGTTACTGTGACAGTTCAGTAGAAGGATTCTGTATGTGCCTAATCACTGTTTTACCCATATTAGACATCACTTAGCACTCCTCCTGACAGAAACAAACACCACAACAAAAAAACAACAGCTATGGCCTTTTTTAGGAAAATAAAATATGTTTGGTGTTGTCCATATGCTCAGCAGTGGATCTGTTTGCTAGTCAAAACAGAAATTTTTAGGTGCTAACTTCTATTGTATTATTTTTAAATCCAGTTTTAATAAAAATATGACATATGTTCATGTTTTTTTTTTGCCAGTTTAGGCCAAGTTTATGCTGCCTTGTCTTTGCGAACAATAATTCTATACCTGTAACCTCAAGGAGAAAGAGTAATAAAAGAAAAATAAAACGTTTCTTTGGTTTGTTTGTTTAGTTTTGATACCAGAAGCTTTGAGGTTCATTTAACAAGTTCTGCTAATGAACAAATTAACCATCATGGGATGTTCTGCACTGAAATGACAAATTATAATTTCCAAATGTGTTAAATGTCATGTGTAGATATACTTTAGTTTGTTATTGCACTTCAATTTGTAGTGTTTAATTCAAGACAGTTTGCAAAAAATATCCCCTCATCTTTTGTACACTTTACAAGATAGACCCCCATTTCACTCTAAAAAAACTAACTAAACAACTTTTCCTCCGAGTTTTAATAAGCTGCATTTAGTTTTCACTTCAGTAGATTTTTACACAAGTGACTTTGCTTTTACTCAATGCTGGTGAGAAAAGAAGAGCATGCTTTTTGTGTTTGTTCTGTTTTTGTTTTAGTTTTTTGTTGTTTTGTTTTGTTTTGTTTTTTTTGAGGAGGAGGTTGGTATAAATGGACATATAAGAGACTTGCTTTGGAAAATAAAAGTTCACTTAGAAAACGAAAAGAGTGTATAACTGTTTAGAGAAAAAAAGAAAGAAAAAATGCAACAGAATGTCTAATAAAGTAGTGTTTATCAGCAGGTTAATATGGTTGACTGAGACAGGACCACCAGAGACTTAACCCTAGTAAAGAAAATAAAACCAAGCTATCCTTCTTCTGGATCCTGGCAATTAGATTACCAAGTATTTTTTGCCTCTGTTAATTTCAATGTGTGGGAATGATGTGTAAAATGATACTACTACTACTACTACTACTACTAATAATAATAATAATAGTAATAATAATAATAGAAAATGATTCATCACAGCTCATGTCTGGGTTCAAAGCTCTTGGATAGTTTGGGCGTCTCAATGTGTAGCTGGAGGGTTCTCCATTAGCCTTCCTTACACAGTCCAAGGACGTGCATTTTAAGCTGTTCAGGGACTGTGATATGGCCTTGGGTATGAGTGTGAGTCTGTATGCTTTTCTGTCTGTCAGCCTAGTAATGAACTGGCAATCTATCCAAGCTGGAACTTGTTCAATGGCAGCTACCTTTCAGTTTGAAATAGAAAATAACCGCCGGTCGCCTGATTTAAGTCCATTGTTTTAACTACTGAATCCATCTATCTTTAAGCAGAACTGTTGTGGCTCAATAACAAGGTCACCTCACTTACTCCTTTCTGTCTGTCAGAATTATAGTGAAAAGCAGCACTGATTGGTAGCCTTGATGGGGAGATAAACCCCTCACTCACATACACATATGGTTCTGTAAAATGCAAAGAATGAAGTTCACCTAATGTATTTCTTAGAAAACACGGGCCAATTTTTTTTTTTTTTATTTAAAAATGCTTTTTTGGCATTTGATAATTTAAACTGAACATTTTGGACAGACATGCATATGACTACTCTTCCAAATGTTGTTTTTTTTCAAACCGTTCAAATGTATGTCTTAGTGATATCGTTCTTTATTTGTTTTTTGTTTTTATTTTAAATCTCAAGACACATTACAAACACCATACTTCCCTTTGCAAAAAAAACAACAAAAAAAAAGCCAAAAACAAAGAACCCACCTAATTGACAGAATTTAGAGCATGTCCCCAGAGTAAATGTGTTTGTGTGTATTTTCTTATTATGCAGGTGTTCCGAAATGAGAATGTCATTTCTGTGCAATATTTGTAACAGACTAAGAGTAAATTTCTGTGTGTATGTGTGCATACACTCATCTCTGGAAGGAGCAAAAAGCAGGTCATAATCCTGGCTGTCAGTCCTTGTTTTTCTGTTTTTTTTGCCCATGAAAAATTTACACCAATTATGCTGAGACCTCATCAACTATTTACAGCAAACCTGTGCACACCTCAGACCGAATGACTGCAAATACTAAGTGAATGGTTATACTAAATTGTCCAAATGAACTATAATTTTGTCATAATTAATGTTCGAATGGCGTATAATGAAGAACTAATGGGAACATGTTTTCTGACTCCTGCCTACTGCAGGTTTTTTGTCTTGGTTCTTAATAGTGTGAATGTTGAATAGTGTGCTATGACTTTCATTATGAGTAACTTTTATGCATTTAAAATTATTTGACTTTCTTTACAACACAATTCTATCTTAAAATATATTGCATTCTCTTAATTTCTTTCAAGAAGCATTCCTCTAAAATCTACTTCAGCATGCTGGCTCTATTTTTGTTATCTTCTACTCTATTTTGTATATAGCTACTGTCTTGCTAATTTTAGCTTTTATATACAATTTTGCTCATTTTAGCTTTCAGCTATAGTTTGGCCAATTTTAGCAACTACTTTGAAAATTGTAGCTTTTAGCTATGTTTTTTTTAAGTTTAGCTTTTAACGTTACTAACTGTACCTTTTAGCTTCTATTTTGTTAAATACAGCTTTAAGCTACTGTTTGTTAATTTTAGCATTTAGCTACAGTTTCGCTAACAATATCTTTTAGCTAAGTTTTTGCTAATTTGAGCTTCTAGCTATGTGTTTGCGAATTTTATCTTTTAGCTATGGTTTTTACCAATTTTAGCTTTTTCCTTCAGTTTTGCTTATTCAAGTTTTTAGCAGAACCAGACCAGAAATTTACATAAAAGCATATAAGTCAGAGAAATTTGATTTACAACAGTTTCAGTCAAAGTCAGACTGTTGTTGTTGGGTTTTTTTTTCAACCGAGAGACACAAATACAGTAAAGTGTAAAACACATGAAAGTCCTCAAGCTGTCCAATTATCACTCAGCACAGTACTAGTTTGTAAAGATGATTGTTTTGGTCTGTGATGTAAGAGATTAACTGGGAAAAAAAGCCCAATACTGACATTCTGACAGGAGGTCTTTGCCACCTACTGTACTGAAATCTGACATTGATCAATAAATAATTTTCCTTTACAACTGGTGTACTGTAACAAGGAAAGAAGTCCATGGCCAAACCCTGACAGTTCCTGGTTTGTTTCAGAACCAATTTCTTTTCTTTTAGTTTGGGCTCACAGTTCTGGACTTCATCTAGACTTTGGTAAAACTGAAGCAACTCTTAATAGTGTGAAATTCTATCCTGCTTGACTTGTGGAAAGCCTTTTTTTCCTGAGTGTTAGATGTTGGTCAATTCAATAAGCTCTGTCAGTTTTATTTTTTTGCACACAGGGTCACTTATCATGTTTGCCAGTCCATCTTTCCATTTTTTTTAACCTGCCTGATGCTCAGGTTCACAGGAAGCTGGTGCCTGTCTCCAGCACTGAAAGGTTACGGGCAGGGAACACCCAGGGCAGGACACCAGGACACCAGGTCACAAGTCATGTCCAGCACCTCTTCAACCCTCTTTACAACTTAGCTAATCTTATTCAGTGTTTAGTTTGTGATCATTTTTAAAGGAAGGGGAAGAATGAAAGTAGTGGTTTCTTCTTTAAAACACATTTTTTCCCTTCTAAAAGCTGCACAAAAGAAGCATTTTATATAACTAATCTGTTTAAACTAAATGAAAGGTCTAGTATTGTGCGATAAGTCGTAGATGTCCAAAGAATGTGTCTTTCAAGTGTCAGCTGAAAGAAATCTCAGACTCACGAGACTGTCATTTTTTGGAAGCTCTATTTTATTTTTTTATTATTATTATTCTTGCCCACCAATGCTGTTTAGAGTCACTGCTGACCGAAATGTCCAAACTCCTTTCAAGAGGAATTTGGTGATTGACAAAGAAGAGCAGCCATTGGTAGCAGCTCAGCACATGCAGTTCACAACAGGGCAGCTAACACAAACATGGATGAGACATTCTGTCACTTCAAACTTTCTGCCAGGAATAATTTACATTTCCACACAGCTAAAACAGCAAAGCAGCCACTGTTTGTACCTTCCTTGGATTTAGTCAGTGTTGCTTTTATAAATCAGAATGCTATCACTGCTCTGGTAGCTTAAAAGATGAATTTATTATAAGTGAAATGATTAAGATGAGAAGTACTTATTTGGTCATTTTGAAAATAAATAAATAAATAAAATAAATACAAAAACAGGCAGCTAGCTAGGTATAAACTTTAAGGCACAAAAGAGAACATAAAATCATAGCAAACTACAGATATTTCTTTGTGCTACCTCTATGCTTCACAATTCTGGAACGTCTCTAAGCTTAATGGTTTTGATTTATAACCTGTAAATGTGTATCAAGCTACATTCGATGCACAAAAGGCTGATCAGTAAGCCTGTAATCAGGTTATTTTCATCAAGACAAAAAAAGAAAATAATAATAATGCCCATTTTTCAAAAAAATAACCAGGTATTATTTTTCAGCTTTATTAGAATAATCATTTACTAGACACTGTCATTCTCAGTATAGTCACCAAACTCCACTTAATAAAACAATATCTTTAATAATGTTACAGAAATGACAAAGTTCTAGAAGCTAGTATTTCACAACTCCATATGCCCGAGACATGGTTTATATACTCAAAGAAAAATAACCTTTTTTAGTTGGCTTAAATGTCACTTCAAACATTATCTTTTTTTTTAATTGGTGGCTTATTTTTGGTGAAAAAAAAATGGCTTTCATAAAAAGCTGACATCACAAAATTAAACGATTACAAAAAAAAGAGTGCTTGGTATAAGCAAAACGCAGCACGTGTTGTCTCCTACTTCACACATGCATGCCACTTTGAATCTGTGGCCACTTTGTGTCGTTGCTGGCTCAAAGGCATATCAGTGGTACATCAACTTTGACCTCCCATTGTGCAACAAAGACACATCATGCCCAGCTTTAAAGTGTTGTGTGAAAAATGCTTTTGACACACAGCTGCACCCCAGCCGGGCAACGAGCTGTTGTACATGTCCATCTGCGGCAAACATTTTCGACAGATGGGAGACACTCTGAAGAGCCGTCGGCCATTACGTTTCCCAAAGGAGCAACAGGCTTACCTGAAATGACAAATCACTCCCATGCTCATTTCTCCTCCCCTCCCTTGCTTTTCTTCATTCTCTACAGGCTCCTGGCACAGCAGGGGAGAGATTCAACATGACACACCACTGTAAGTGACAAAAACATCGGGTACATGAGTAAAAAAAAAAAGAAAAAGAAAACAAGGAACAGAGGATGAACAGATGGAAGAAGAATGTGCAAGAAAACATTCAGAGTGTTTTGAGGCAGAGATTAAAGAGAAACATTATAATCAGAGGATAGCCAGTATATGTAAGACTAGCCACAGCTTTGCAAAGAGAAATGCTTGCATGACATAGTAATAGCTGAGAAAATGATGAAAATCAATAGAGAAATAACTTAAAGACAAGAAAATGAGAAACAAAGGGATTTAAAAAAGAGAGAAAAGCCCATAACTTGGACTGATTAGGTATTTTCATGTGCACTTGATTACATGCCCCACACTGGGCAGCCGGCAATATACAAAATGTGTTATTTCTTCAGGGGTTCTCATCAAAAGAGATCATTGGTCTAAGAGGAAATTCCCTTCCATTTCCATTGAGCTAAATTTTAAGATAAAATGAATTTCATATGAACCCACTGCAATCATAGGGAGCCGTAAAGGTGATCAAGTCCCTACAACTGCTTCTTTTAAAACTAGCTTTTTAAAGCTACACTTGGTTATTTTTATAGTATGCATGCTTGGGTTATGAAGGATTACAGTAATATCTTCTGTGAGAGTTTCTTTCAGCCATTACTGAGGCAACAGACAAAATTTGAATAGAGGATTGGATTAGTAGTCAGCATTAGAACTAAGTTGTGTGTGGGCTAACAATAAGCAAATTAATGCAAAACCTTTTCCAAGCCGAGCCATTCTTAAAGAGTTTGAGTGTGTGTGAGAGTATAATGATGCAAGAAAATGTGACAGAGAAAAAGCAACGGTTGAGAGGTGAGATGGCCAAAGTGACAGAGACAGATAGAGATTTCAAAAGGCTACCGTTTCTTATCAGCAAAGGTCACTCAAGCAATTACGTGACACATTGATTTATATCCCCAATGGCAAACTCTACCAGCACAACAAAAAGAAATAAAACACACAAGCACGGAAAAAACTCACACAGATAGAGACGTGGTATTAATCTGCTGCCCACTGCTAATTATTATTGTTTTCTGCAGAAGTCTTGTGGTTGGCTGAGATCACTGAGGTCTTGACCACTGGGAGACAGAGGTTTTCTGTTTTTCTTTCTTTTTGTACTCCAGTAGTTTATTTTTATATTATAATAAAACAGTCATTTAGTTTACAGAACACTAAACATTCAGTGTTTCTATACTGATTATTCATCTATTGCAGAAAAGGCAAAGAAGCATTCACAATGGCCAAAAAACTGTCATTGTTTAAAGTGCATTACACATGCATTATTGGGTATTATCAGTCTGGTAAGCTTCAGTTATGCTCGGTGCATTATACACTGTACAGTAGCACAAGAATATGTGTTGGCACAAGAGTCACACTACACTCACTGCAGTCTTCACCCTAAACAGAAAGCATTGTTGCCTTGAAAATTCTACTGCTGCACCATTCACAATGGCACAAGGAGGACACACTGTACTTATATTATAAAATACACTCAAATGGTTTAAATTTATTTAACTTTAGTACCAGTAAATAAAACTGTACTTTCTTAGTTTAAAAAAAAATGTTTCAAAGATGCCTGCATGAACAAATTTGCTAACAAATTTCTTTCTACAGTTTTTCTTGAACTTTATTTGATGGTCTTAAGTGACAAATGAGAAAGTCTGAGCGATTTTACTGGATAAAACTGCATTCAAGTGTTTGATGGTTTGATGTCAATTTTGGCACATGCTGTTGAAATTTGCATTACATTGATCATCAAAAAAATTAGATTCAGTCATTAAACCAGGGGTCCCATATATATATATATATATATATATATATATATATATATATATATATATATATATATACCACTTTTATTTGCACCTCTTTCCTGCTTTTGACTCAGTTACTATTCGCATAGTAACAAACCTACAAGCTAACCCTAACAAAACTAAGTGAAAAAAGAGACTTTGGAGAATACTCTGCAGAACTTATTTTTTCCCACCCTTCTGGGGAAAGTTTTCTTCTGTGAAATCAGTTTGTGATGCAAAGAAGTCATGGATTGATAGATATTAAATATTATATTTGCATTTTTAGATAATCTTCATCTCATTAAGCGTATAAAACATATCCTTGGATTTTCACTTTTAAACATATTCATAATAGAAGGGCCATAAAAACCATTAGTCCTTACCTCTTGGGAACAAAATATCAACACCATTTTTGTGTGTCACTAACCAACTGTTACAATGTTGTACAAAGATGAAACATTATTTATATTGTCCTTAATAACCAGTGAACCTTATTAGGGATATACCCCAAAGGTAGTTTCTTCAGTTGTGATAATGTAAGGTCATTTTCTACAGGACCTCGGCTCCATTAAAAATCTGTGTGAACACTTTGAAATGAAATGAGGGTGAAATTATGTTTACTGTCTTCAAAACCAGAACATTGAATTGCTGCAATAAGCTGCAATAATTTCTAAAACAGATGCAGTTGTACCTTCTTCTTAAGTTTAATGTGTAAAATAATGTTATATCGATGTTTGTTTCGAAAAAAAAAAATCCTTACCAACTTAAAACATGTAAACCTCCCTCAGAAAGGGCTGCAAAAGCCAAGATTCCAGCTGGGAACTAGTTTAGGTGACAATGCTAACTAATACACCAATGATATCTAAAGCAACTTGGATTTAAGTCCTAAACTGACTTGTTACTATACACAGTAAATCTACTGTTCTCAAACTGTGGTAAAAGCAACATTGATAGTACTTAATACCTCTTTAGTGGTACTCAAGAAATTTTGGAACTAAATTTTGATTTAGTTCTTTTTTAAATCTGTATTCACTTGTTGTGGGGCAGAAGAAGACCCAAGACCACAGTGTATGTGATGTCACTCTCTTCTGTAGAAACCATGGTTTAATAATTTGGCCAGTTTGCTTGCTTCTTTCAGATATAAAAATAAGATTGTAAACCTATGCTTCTCTTTATTATTGTCTGTCACAGTAGGTGGTACTTTGAAACTGTAGTATGGTACTCCTTATACAAAGTTTGATAACCACTGAAGTAAATGATCAACTGACTGCAACCTAAAGCAACAACAACAAAAAAAGAGTGCTAAAAGAATGTGAAAACAGTCTAAAACAGAACATGTATTCATTAAATAAAGAAAATAACTAAATCACAATGCTAAAAAAACATATATATACACACACACACACATATATATATATATATATTTCAGCGTGAGAAACTCAACAACCATCTCCCCGACTTTGATACATGGGTGACACACCAATAGCTTCATTAATTGTTCCATCATTTAAATAACTCAGTCACATAACTTTTGTGCTTGACACACACTTAGTAGAGCTTAACACAGTTATTATTTGTTTACTTAAAAAAATACTGTGGGAGGATAATTATGGGCAGAAATCTTGCATAAATGAGGACTTTCAAATATGCAGGAAAAAAGAGCTACAAAGTTCAAATTAATTAACCCCTCTGTTTACACAAACTGTAGGGTTGTGAAATAATATATGGGTTACTTTTCAATGTTTTAATTTTAGGCACTTAACAGTATTGACCTCTTCCCTTTTTTTCCTAGTTTCATCTCATGCTACATTTAAAGGCAATTGAGTGTCCTAATTGGTTTAAATTACATATGGAACATGATGTTCTCCAAAGAACTGGAATGCAAAAAAAGCCTTTTAAATCTGAATTACTACATTTTTTACAGTCCAATAGTCTTGGTGAAGTTTAACTCTGGTTCAGATGTTTCTGTCATCAGCAAAAAGCAAAGTAATTGTGCTACCAGTGCAAATTTAGTACCTTACACAAATGTGGCTATACACACTTGAAACATACACTGCAAAAAGATGCACACAAAGCTTATATTTTAGGAGACATAAATTTGTTGCTTCTTAATCTTAAAATCTAAACTAGATTTGGTGTAACATTTGATTTTGCTTTTTCCTCTAAGTAAAAATTTCCACTCAGACACACCCAAATGCTACAAATAATTTTATTCTGAATCAACGCACATGCAAAAAAAGAGAAATTTACAGTGGTCAGTACACCTAGAACAAAGCATGCACATTTCCCTGTACAGTTGCATTAAGGAAAATATTGCTTAGACCTATTGGGAAATCCCCCCTGAAACTGGAGAGAGATGATGTGATTGTGAAGAAAACTTTGAAGTTACATTTCCATTTGTGGGCAAACTTTACATAAGCAACTTACAAAGTTCCAAAGTATGAAAATCAAAAAAGTTGCATGATCTTTCATCCCCTATTACATTTATTACAAATTTTGGGCACACTATTTGTAAAACTGTCTGAGTTTTAGACATTTTTTTGTATTTTCTAAGGTCAGCTGGTTGAGCCAATCATCTTTACTTGGGGTAACTACAAAGTTAATCAGTTATAGAAAATCTAATGATAATTTCTGAAAGTTCCATTAAATTTTGACTAGTGGTTCATGAGATATTTTGCTAAAAGACAGAGTTGACTCTGGTAGTTAATGCCAAAGTTTTAAAAACAGATCTTAAAGGATTGTGGCTATGCCTTTTTTCCCATCTGTGTCAGATTTTTATTTAATCTGAGCATCCAGGGAGCATGTGGCTTCCTAAAACGGAGCTAAGCAATCTTTTGATGAATTCCCTCTTATATAATATGCTCATTATTATTACATATGTTAGAAAAACTTCACAGGCATGAGCATATGCATGTGCAAACACAGCATTGGGGAATACCTGTGTGTATATATACACACCAGTCACATGTTTTGTTAAACATCATTTGCTTCTCCAGGGAGCTTTGGTTTTCCAGGGCATCTGTTCTTCTCAGCATTTGATGACCAACTATCAAAGTCACCACACACCAAATACATTGCAGCACATTTTGCATGGATGGTAATTAAATCTACATTTTGCATAGACGCGTAGCTGCAAATGGCCATTCCCACACAACAAGGTTTCTAAGGCATTTATTCACTCACACATACTATCTCTCAGGTGACAGTGACTGTATTTTTTCATGACACAATTACCCGAGGCAGTTTTAAATAATTACTGAGCTTTTGAATGGATTTAATTGACTCGTGGAGAGGCCACTTCACTTTCAGCTGATTCACTGGTCAAAAACAATGTGCAACTAATTAAATTTAAGCTCCAACTGCAAGTAGGTGGAAAAGCAATATGTGTCCTTACAGAGCTTGTTGCTGCATACACTCGATGAGAAAAGCACAAACATGTTGGCTGTAAATACAGAAGGTAGCTGCATTCACAATAAAAAGAGACTTTTCCACCAAATTGCTGCAAAAATTTATTCCTGAAAATAGTTTAGTAGTGAAGCAAGTTTAGAACCAACCCTTTTTCAGGGTTGCAAAGACAACATTTTTAAAAATGCAGATCAAACCTTTGTGGTTAAGTTATTTATTTGTATTGCTCTTTAGTATAATTTTCAAATCAGAATTAATTCTGAGTCACTATTGCACATGATAAAACCAATTTCTCAACGGGATGAATCCTGGCATTGCCATCTTGGAATCTACCTGTGCCATCAGGAAAGAAAAAAAAACCATGAATGGAATAACCTGGTCATTTAGTACATTCAGATAGTCAGTTGATCTTATTCTTTGAGCACATACTGTTGCTGAACTTAGACCTGACCAACTGCAGCAACCCCAGATCATAGCACTGCCCCCACAGGCTTGTACAGCAGGCACTAGGTAGGTAGGTACATTTATTTATATAGCAATTTTCAGCACAGGGCGACTCAAAGTGCTAGTGACTAGACATGATGGGTGCAACTCTTCGCCTGCCTCTCTTCTTAGCCTGATGTGCCCATCACTCTGGAACAGGGTAAATCTGGACTCATCAGACCACATGACCTTCTTCCATTGCTCCAGAGTCCAATCTTTATGCTCCCTAGCAACTTGAAGCCTTTTTTTCCGGTTAGCCTCACTGATTAGTGGTTTTCTTAAGGCTACACAGCAGTTTAGTCCCAATCCCTTGAGTTCCCTTCACATTGTGCATATGGAAATGCTCCTATTTTTTTTACTATTAAATGTAGCCCAGATTTCTGCTGTCATTTTTCTTCTATTTGATTTCACCAAACATTTAAGTGATCGCTGATCACGATCATTCAGGCCACATTTCTTCCTTGAAGACGATAGGTATCCAAAATCCCTCCAGTTTTTAATAATGTGTTGAACAGCTGCAACATAATTGCCCATGCAGTAATTATTCAATACGAGGCTCATACCTATTTGCTTAGTTAAATCCAGTTGGCGACTTTTTTTTTTGGCCAGGCAGTGTATATATATTCAAATAGTATATTACATTTCTTCTTTGTTCTGTGAAAAGTCCACACAGTTTGTCAAGTGTTGGTTGGTTTTATTTGTAATTGTGCACATGTAGTTAACTTTTCATATCCCAGAAAATCACATTTTATGTTTGGTTTGTTGTTTGATTAAAGATAACAATTTTTGTTTCCTTTTTATTTATCAGAATTGGTAGTTTATTTCCTTTCATGCTGATTTTGTTTGCTTTTTGGTTTTAGGTAAGCTTCAATCTTATTCCTTAGTTGGTTTGTTAGATTTTTTTTACTCTTAAACTTTATTAGGCAATTTGATACTGCTACACTTCTACGTTGCAACGTCGTGTGTGTATTACCAATGACTATGACTGTTGCAGTGCTAGTGCAGTGCAGCTACTTGCTTTAGGCTTTCTACAAAGCAATGTCTTTGTTAATACCCACAGACTCACAAAATTCTGTTTAATCCATGTTGGATATCTTTTAAAAACTAAAGAAAAAACACATTTGAGCAGCTGGAAATTGAAATCAATTATATGTAGTTGCATCAATTAAAAAAAACAAACAAAGAAACATTAGCTGCAGGTTAATATGGCTGTTTATGACTCATATTGTAAGTATATTTAACAAAATAAGCTTGTACGTTTTGTTTTTGCTGTAACTCAAAGTTCATGCAGCTGTTTATAGTTTAGGTATTGGGGAAGAAGCATGACAGTTTATTTGTTTTGGTCAGACACTGATTCTTTCCACTTTTTCAGTGGATTAATAGCTTTACTTTATACTGTGGTTTATTATGAGTTTTTATATTTTGTGCAATTTTAAATTGTGCAAAATTCGAAAGGTTTTGACTTGAAATGGTACATGTACATTAAATCATGGATTGTTTTGTCTTCTGACTTGACAGTTTATTGAACGGATTTGGTGTAACAGTTAAAAAAAAATGTCTGTTTTTTTTTTCATTGATGCAATGTTCTTCCATATAATTGTAAAACCAAATTAGTCAATGAAGAAATATTACTGGCAGAGGAATTTAGAGGCTGCATGCTCTTTGGAGACCTTTGTACAGAGGACTTAATTAGCAGCTTATTTGCTCACACTGAAATATGTGTAAATCTACTACATTATATAAACAACAGCTGTCAATCAGCTGTGCAATGATTTGTGGAATAATAATAAAAATAAAAAAAGTTTTGTGTTGTCCACTCGTATTTGTATGATGGAAAGGGCAGACTGCAATAGCACGACTTCTTGTTTTCTGTTGTTTAAAAAGAAACTACAAGTAACAAACAAACAAACAAAAAAACATTCAACGAGTAATTACATTTAATTAGACATTTACAGCTGTCACAATTACAGTCACGTTTGATTTGCTATTTGTTTTCTGTTAACCCTCGTGCTTTTCTGGTCATCATCTTGTTTGTATGATGAATTGTTCCAAACAATATATCCTGTAATTTCCTGATGATCATAGATACTATTATTATCTAATTATTTAGATGATTGTTTTAATCCAGATAATAATCTGAAACATAAAGTGAAAAAAATGGTATTATGACACAACAGCTACACTTTTCATGCAGTTGGATACATGCTTTGTTTATGAGTCTCTTCATCCACTGTGACTATATGAAGAATACCATTCTTAATAAAAGATGATATAGATCATGCATATTATATCATACAATCTTCCCAGTTTTTATTTTTCATTTCCACTTTAATATATGTTGATAAAGTTATAGACAGAGATATAATAATACTCACTTCACTACTTTCCTTTTTTATTATTTCTTTTTGATTTCACGTAGCAATGGGCAACACACTCTAGTTGTTATTGCAGACTTTCTGTTTATTACAGCTGTCAGTCATCCCTGTAATTAGCATGCAGAAATTGGGAACTGCCTGCAATGGCACACGTACACCCTGCAACACACATGTGCATAATCAGTCGTGTGTAATTATAGTGTATGGAGGAAAGTATCTTGTAGTCAGTAACATCGCTGCAAAGTGAGAGTCACAGTGTGACAGAATAATAACTGTCATTAAGGTATAAAGACATGGGCTTGTAGATCTAACAAATTTCGGTTCCTCTTCTCATCATTAACTCATCTGTGAAGGTGTGCGCAGAGATGTCTGCGTCCCTGCATGTGCTCCTTGTACAGTTGTAAATGAGTTTTTTGCAAATTTATTCTGTGAACCATTTTTACAAATGAGTCATTGCACTAACAGACGATTTTCATTTTTCTCACAATCCAAGTGTCTTGTATGATGTGAGATGTTAAAGTGAATTTATTTCTACAGGGAAATGCAAAGGCATGTTTCAGTTGCTTCCAGTAGCAAATGCGCTAGTTTGTTTCCAACTGCCACCTACTTTACATCATTGAAATTGTAATTTGAAGTTGTGTGCAATTACCATTGGAAGTCAAACCTTGTCGACTCCCTCTGATGAACTTCCTCATTATCTGATGGGTGTGGAGGTGGGTGGAGGTGTTATGTGGATGTAAAACATTTTTTTTAAAATCTCAGATCTTTTTTTTTTCGTCAATAGACTGATTTGAAATATATATACAGTATATATAAGTGTCTGTTTAGGTATATATTTTTTGTATGTTATTGGTATATGTATGTTCAAAAGGTCGACCTATCTGTTCAGACAACTGATCTTGGATTTGTGTGGGAATGAGTATGTGGGTGCTTTGTGAGTTTTCTTTTGTTGTGCATGGAGGATAATTGTGGCTTTTGTTGACTGTTGGAGGCAGGTTGTGAGCCATCTGGTGACAGCAGGTAAGAGAGAAGGATGGCAAGGCTTTGGGGAAAGCTGGGTGCTGAGCGGTGGATGAAGGGATGGATGCATTCTCCTATCAATCACACATGGATGAACAGCAGTCATGGGGACAATGGGAGGGATTGGAGGATAGGCATGAGGACAAAAAATTGAAAGCGATATATAAAAGAAAAGTTGAGTTACTTTGAGAGCTGTCTGTTTAATATGTGTAGTTGTGCTAGAATGACAGAGAAAAAAAACATACATAGCAAGATGGAAATAAAAAAGGAAGTCTGAAAATATGAACCTGTCAAATAGAAGTAAAATATAAGTTGGCAAACTGCAACCCCAGTTTCAAGTATACGAAATGTCCATTTCACTTATACTATCCTATCTTGCATTTAAACATATTGCTTCAAAGAGAGACACATTTTCTCCTGAAACTTAATTACCCTGAACCATCACTTTTCTTTCAGCCCTGATTTGTTGTGTTTCCAGGGTCTAACATCTCAGGTGTAAGGTAAATTAGGCAAATCAAATCGTCAATGTGTGCCATTTCTTCCCAACACTGTGTTGTAATAAAGGTTAAGGAAAGAGTGAAGCGTTTAGGGATACTGTTACTGCAACATGTTACCTGCAAGGATCAGCCCTGTGCCTGCACATAAAACTATTAGTTGTACTTGTTTATCCATGTTATCTACCCACTTCCCTGTGAAGTTTTGATAGCCATATATATCTTACTGTTAACTGCTATTGTGAGTGCATATGATGTCAAAAGCTCAATTGGTAACAAAACCAATACTTCACTGCATTCAAAAAAGTTTTCTGCAGATTTCAGCTACATGTCTCTATTTTGCTCCTATACCTGCATCTCACAGTTGTCTCAGTTTATCAACCACTGTATCCAATATTAAAAAAAACAAAAAAACTTAGATCTGTTTTCCTTAAACAACTAACATGTTTTTTCCTCCAGCAAATTGCAACATAATATGATGATTATGTCAGTGCCCTGAATGGGGTTGACAGAATTCACAAACTTCTGTACTGAGAATACTATCTTCACAATTATATGGAGGTGTTTTTAACCACACTTTCCACAAAAATAGCCCAGAAAACGATATGAGTTCGACAAAAAAGAAGAAGAAAAAGTAAAAAAATAACAAAGAAGCTAAAAAAGAGCAAGACAGTGCGCACAGACATTTTAGAGAGAAAAATCCAGCAGAACAACATGATGTGAGGTCAGCAATGAAAATAATGCTGTTTTCAAGGAGAAATGGGGATCCACATTAGGGATGTCTGGGAAGAGTCAGTGACCTGAAGATGTCTTTTTTTTCACAAGTTTAGTTCAAAAGAAAGCTCAACATTATACTCCAACATTCCCAGCCACAAAGACCTTACAATGATCCTAAACACAAAACTTCTATTTGCCTTGGTCAATGACTTAAATATAGTTGCCTCACAGAGAGTACAGGGAAGCAGGTTTGTGTGTAGCAGCTTGGATGCCTCCTCGTTGCCGCTGTTAGTCTTCTGCAGTCAAGTAAAGAGGCAGCAGAGGAGGCTGAACAATGACACCATTGCAAAAGCAAATGTATATAAAATAACTTTTGAGAAGTAACCTAAAATATTAGAAAGTTAACTTTTTAAAGTTACATTTGGGAGCAGTTTCAGGCCACAACACTTACTGAAATTTTAAAGACGGTTTCATTACCTCCACCAATGGATCACATATTTTTGCCACAATCTACTACTAAAGTCATGTTAAACTGACATCTAGTCATCAGCTTACAATGGATTCTCATCTTGCTATATAGTTTTTATTTGTCCCATCTAAGTGAAGAAACAAGGTGTTTAACAGTGATCATCACATTTTCTTAACCTATGAATCACAGCCAAACATCTTCTCACAACCATGTGTTCATAATTCAAGTTCAAAACTCTGTCTCAATTTTCGGTTGTCTCTGATCGATTTGAAGTCCAGGACCTGCAGTTGCTGCTCATTAAAATAAAGCAAACAGTTCTATTGCTCTGCTTGCTAGCCACTGCTTTTTATATCAGCCTCTGACTGCTCTCCACAGTCTTGAACACGCAAGTCCCCTTTATTTCAAACTGAATCGATTTCCCTGACATCAATGACTGTCATGATTTGAGTTTGAGTTATTTTTCTGCATTTGTTTTCATGTTGTCACTGTCGTGTTTCTGTGTGTTCTTGTCACTGTTGTTTTCCTCATGTTTCCTGTGCCACTATTCACCTGCCCTCAGTTCAGTAGTTCTCCACTCAGCCTGCCACGCCCATCTACTCCTGTTCCTAGTTACTACTCAGTCATCTGTGTCCACTTCTTCATCATCCTCTGCCTAAATAATCTGCTCTTTTGCTTCCATTACTCGCTGTTTCATTGAATTTAGTTCTCTCTTCTTCTTGATATGTATCTTGTTCATGTCACAGTCTGGTCTTGCTCCTCATGTTCTCCTCCTCATGTTCACATATAAGTTTTTGTTTTATTTGCTACCTCATCAGCTTTTTGTTTTCTTTTTTTTCTTTTGTTTATAAATCTGTTTCAGTTTGTATCTCACCATAAGTATGCATTTTGTTTGCCACAATTCTTACAATGACTGCATTATGAATTCCTATCATGCCATGAAGTGGACATTTCCCAAAAAACAAATGAGGACTGAATAAAATTTACTCTGCATCCTTAAACAAACAAACTCTGAACATTCGACTGTTACCAAATCCTTGTCAGAGACACTTTCCTCCATGACTCTGTTTGGTTATCTTAAGACACTCCCTTCTTCTGGGTCTCAGTCAGCAACTCCAGCAGAAACAAGGTTATATTTTTGTCCCACTAAGTCTGAGCTTTTCTAACTATTCTTCCTTTTCGTTTTATCCTGGTGCACAAAATAAACCCTACCCTTCATTTATGCTTTTACAATAACACTCTTATGTTTCTGTGACAACAACTACTATAATCAAGAAACTAATTTGGAAACCCTAGGATCTCTCCTTGGGTTTGGATCTTCTTTATCCCCATCTTTTTTTATACTGCTGGTCAGTCTTTTCTTCTCCCTCTCCTGATTGCCATCTTACCAACCTATTCTATGACTAACATCCAAGTGTGTTTTTATAGCAGTTTACGCTCTACCCACAACAGTATCTCTCAACAACCTTCCTAGGTCTAGTACACTTTGTTACAACTCTCCTGTGTTATTTTAGCAAACTCTTGCTGGTAATTACATAGATTTAGCTTACCCCCTACTGCAATCACTTATCAGTCTCATCCAGTCCAGGAAATTGCAATCTAATCAGAGCCTTATGCAGCTCACTCTTCCAGTTCATTTTCAATCAAAAGATCTCAACACAACCGAATTTACTTGCTGTCTTTGTGGAGCTCCCTCTCATATAGCCATAGCTTGGACTACTGTCATTCAACTCACCTCATACCCCTCTTCCCTCCCCAGATACCCCAGTGTTCAACCTCTTATCTTCTGCATCACCACTTCCTTTACATTAGTCCAAAATCCATCAAAAAACGTCCTGCAGCTAATTTTCTAGTCCCACAGGCCATTTGGGGAAACATGGATGGTCTGGATGGCCAGTTCTCTATTAGGGAATTAGGTTTATAGACAATAACTTCCCCTAACTAGGCTCCTTTATTTCTATCTGTGAACTCCTGCATCTGTAAACTCCTGCTTGTTAGTTTTTTTTTTTGCAAGACATTCCTGACCCAACAACTTAACCACACTAGTGGATTATGAATAGCAGGGCACTAAGATGTTGTACCTCTACCACATTGAAAGTTTTTCTACTTTTTAGGACCATTTTAAAGCTAGTTTCTATCTAAATAAAGAAGTCATCATCTTTTACTTTGGCAATCTCAAATACTGTCACAAGGGAGCTAACTTTAGGCCTGCGTGGGCCTTTTTAATACATATTATGCCAATAGCCACTGCTACTTGCAAATATCTCAGTATACCAAGATTAGCAATCATTCTAACATTTTGTCACAGCACAAACTTTCAAAGAATCATTAGTGTCATTTTATTCCTAATTTCTCTGTCATGTGCCACCCCACAACTCTCATTTCATTTGCAGGCCATGATGCTTGGCTTTCTAAAGCAGACATTGCCAGTGTTAAAAGTTTTTCTTGTTCAACCAAACTTTTTCCTTCTTATTCCTTTTTACTTCATCATCTCACCCACAGCTGTAGAAGCAGCTCACAGATCTTTGACTCACTTTCTAAACCTTGCTCGATCCTAACTGACGGCAATAGACTCCTTTCCACTCTCTATTTTCTCAACAATTCCTTATTATCTGTGTCATCTTCAACCCAAGCCTTAGGCTCTCAAGCGACATTTACCAAACCCTTTTCAGAACTTAAAGTTTCTTTCTCTAGAAGAAAACTTTGAGTTCTTGCACTTCCATAGAGATTTTACACGTTTTCACCATACTTTTCTTTTAAGCATTTCTGCCCCTAGAGAAGAATGCCTTTTTTATAATTTCCAGAAGTCAATTCCACAAAAGTTGTTGACTATATTTGATTGCCACTTGAAGTATACTGCAGAATTTCCCTAAATTTTATTTCCGTTCAAACCTATCAACTTAAGTAAGTTTCTGATGAAAAGACACAGATGACTTGCTAAATGGAAATTGTAAAATCTGCAGGCTTTTTGTTCTCTTGTAAGAAAATGTGTTTTCTGAAAAGACACTACAATGGATCATGTTCAGCTTATTTTTGGTGCTGTCCCATCCACAAGGTTCTATAGTGTTTACAGTGGGGAGATGGTTTAGTTTAAATCACTCTGGTTCTTTTAATCCTCAATCCCTTGTAATCTTTATCACCAAAGATTTTCTTTGTAGCATAAACCACAGTAGAAGGGTTCATCAAGAGATTAAATAGTCCATTTACACTTTTTAATTTAATTTGCTGTTGTACACGTAGTATGTTAATTATTAATTTAAAAGTGAATGTGGACGAGGAGGCTAAAACTGAATTACCCACTGGGATAAATAAAGTTGTCTGATTCTTGGTTTTTTAACTGTGATGTAACCTTGTTTGCAGGATGACTCTCTGACCAACATGGTGCAGTTCACATTCTTGGCATCACAGTTGCATCTGATGTACAGTATTTTTAGAATTATTGCTCCTTCAAGTCAAAGATGTGTTGACAAATCCTTGTCAGAGGGGTATTTGAAAAGCACATGTAATCCTAATTTATACTCTAATTTTTTTAAGTAGTCTGTCCAGCAAAAGATAAACAGCCTTTTTTTTTTTTCTTTTTTTGTAAAGAATTACATATTCACATACTTTGTCATATTCCATTGACCTATAAATGGGACAGTAGTATTTGTACTCTCTCACAATTTTCTTTATTTCTTGAAAGATGGAAGGAAAGGTATAAAAAAGTTTATAAACCCAACCAACCCCTGGCAAGTAAATAGCACTGTTAGTAAGTGAGAGGTAGAGAGGAGAGAGTCAGTTGGAGCAAACTGACTATGATATGCATTAAAAAGGATTTAGAGGTGGGTATACTCTAATATGACAGAAAAATAAGAGGTTTTTCCACACTTTTATGGATTCTGCACTGCAGAACTCTTGTTTAATTCTTCAGACTGTCTTCACTAGCTAAAGTTAACAGAGGTTATGAGTTTTATGTAAAGTTGTTTCTAATTGCCTGCTATCAAAAAAAAGGCGGGCAACAATGTAATCGCTTGTGCTTGTGTGCACGTGTTTGTTTGACTGTCTTTTGGCAAAATAACTCATGAACCAGGGAAAGTATATTAATGAAACTCTTAGAAAGACTGGATATATATTTATAACTGATTAACTGATGGAGTCAAATCAGTTCAAGATGGCCACCACAACTACTCAGCTTTAGCAATTTCATAAAAATGACTATAACTCAGTGTTTTACAGATATTGAGTTAAAACTTGGTGAGGTAGAAACTCAGAGTGATTCCTACAAATAATCTGAGCTCTACAGATTGCATAACAGCTTTGTCTTTTAAGCTTTTGCATTACCTGTTAGAGTCAACATTGTCTGTCCGTTAGTAAAAATATCTCTTAAACCACTGGACAAATTTTAATGAAACTCTCAGAAAGTAATCATTGGATGTATAGCAACAGCTTATTAATTTTGTAAGTAAACCTTATTCAACTTTAGAAAACACACAAATGGCTCTAACTAACAAATTTACTGATATTGAGCTAAAATGTTCTGCTGGCTGAGAGTCGTTCCCAACACATACTGATTAACTTATTATGCAAGATCTTTATCTAAAATTATGGCATGCAAATCAGTAGGCAATTTGCATTTCTTTAAATAATGCTACTTTATAAAATTCTGTCTTTAAGTCATGTAAAGAAAAGGTTTATTTCAGTTTTTTAAACTGATACTAAAGAACATTTTGCCATTGCTCCCAGATAGCATGTGGTTAATCAACTTTCCATGATGCTCATTGAAATTGCCAACAATTAGTTATAGAGGCTAAAACCTTTTGAGCAACACAGAGAACCCTGCTTTGTCTCTCTTTTCTTTGAAATCATTCAGACTCAATATCCAGAATCAACATCCTCTGCTTTCCAGTCCAACTGTCTCTCAATATCCTCTTCAACTGACTCTGCAGCTGGCAAATGTTTTTAATGCCTCTCAAAAGCCATTCACCGTTGCCTCGTCCCATAGATGGTAACCTATCTAACAGGACTGCAAATCATTCCGACAGCTCAGTCACTCCAATTAAATCAATCTAATAGCAGGATGAGATACTTCAAAATCCCCACCAAAAGCTGCAAGGAGCTGTGAGAATAAATGGAAGTTAATATTTAAATAAAACAGTTTGCCATTGTACATTGGTGAGCAGAGTCACACGTAACTACTCTAGTGATGCGAGGAAAAAGCATTTTTTGTCGTTGTTGTTGTTTGTTGTTATTTTCCCATGAACATAAATTCACAAGTAAAATGTTATCCTTACCTTTATCTGTGCATTCACCAAGTTTGCTTCTTGCTAGACACTAAAAACAAGACAGGGTTGTATTAAACAGTGGTCTTCAATTGAAAGTCAGTGAGGCCCACCTAAACACATTTTTTTCTCAAGTGCCAATTTATATATATTTATATACGAGTGTGTATATGTATATAAATATTTTTACACACATATAAAGCTGTGTCACCTATATTGAATTACTGAAAATTGTAGAAAAGCACTGTTGCCTAAAACAAATTATCATTAATGCGGGAAAACAAGTATCTATATCTATATATAGATATAGATATAGATATAGATATAGATATAGATATGGATATAGATATAGATAAACTTAATTCTACTGAGATGTACTAACCATTGTAAGTCCAGATAATGTTCATTTGGGTCCACATCTGGACCGAGGACCACAATTTGGGTACCCCAAGTACAGATTTTTTGTCTTGACTGGGAGTACTGTACTTTTCTAAAGCAAAGTCTCTTTTCCTAAAGTTGATGTATTATGAGAAAACATAGAAAATCTTCCCTGACCTGACCTATATTGCATCATGTATATGAAGTTTGAAGTGTTACCGTTGGCTCCTGTAGATACTGTATGTATTTAATTAGTCGATTCATCTTTTCACAGAAGGCATTCCTACAGCAGAGCCATCTTTAATAGAAATAAAATATGCAAACTGTTCCTTGTAAGAACCTTCAAAGTCCCAGATAAAATGAAATGTCATTTCCCAAATTAAGTGGGGGTGTCACCAATCAGACGTGTTTTGACACCCAAGCTTATTTCTAGCTTTATGCAAATGCAGCATAGAGATGTTTGGGTATTAGTGGTATTTCACTCTTCCTGAACTTTGCATGGCAGGTCTTTGATTGACAGGGTAGTTATGAATAAATATGCATAAAAATTGTGTGTTATGTGTTGGAACTGGTGAGCAGGTGAAGAAAGAAGGAGAAATGGATGGGTGGACAAATGAATAGCAGGTAAGGACATTTCAGAAATGGAAGTGGGGAAAAAAATAACAAGAATGCTGGACTGGGCATTGATCATCATGAAATTCTGATTATTAGATAACCATCAGGCAAAAAAACTTGCTTTTTGACAACTGGTTTTATATAGACTGTATTTTTACCAAGTCACTTATGGAGTAGTTGTGCTTGTGGTGAAAAACAATACAAATAACAAAAAAGATTTAACTGAAATTAAATATTTCTTCATGCATTTAATTTGTCAAAGTGCACTATATAATACTGAATTTTAAATATTGTAACCAATGCATCAACCAGAAGGGGAAAAATAGTTTGGTCCTTTTTTGATAAATGTTTTAAAAAATACAGAATTCCTTCATGTATTGTTTTTATGTAATTCTTTACAAGCACATCCAGTAACATAAATACTAGAGGTACAGGCTTACCTCCCTACGTACTCTGATGCGTGAGGTCAGTCTTCATGTTTAGGTCCTGATAGTCTCATAGTTCAATGGAGAATTTGAGCTTATTGTATGAGTGTGCATCTCAAGAGAATAAAGAACACACTAAAGTCAGACTTTTTGTTTTGGGTTCTTGGAAAAGATTTACTACCACTGCTGCTTTTTATTTTCTGTAATATTTTCACTTCTTTCAGCCAAAGTTTAATCTCTGTTGTCTTCCTTCTTCTTTATACAATTGTCTGTTTAAATTGCTACATCCACTTTAGCTCTTTTATTCATTGTCGCCTTTGGGGCAGAGAGCAGAAAATACACAGTCATGATAAAATGTAAATATATTTTCTTTCAATTTTAAGTTTTGTCAAGACAAAATTGCAATGAAACAAACATTTCTTGTATAAAAAGCATACACCAATAATGTATTCCAAAGGTTTGGGCAATTACAAACACACACTTGTATATATATATACTTGTATATATATATATATGGAATATGGAAAATTGTACAACATCAACAAGGCACAAAGAGCCTTCATGGAGAACTCAATGGGAATGTTGAAGACAACTTCAGAGGCCAATTCAAAGCCAAATGCACAAGCATAGCCCTGTATAGTCCTAAAACCCCTCAGCCAGATCATTGAAAAAGGGTTGCTATGGATGCTTGTTCTAAAGTGGAGCAGTCATCAGCCACCTCCTCTACATGGATAACATCAAGCTTTATGCCAAAACTGAGTTAAACATTGGCTCACTGATACACCTCACCAGGGTATACAGCAAAGGTACTCAAATGTCATTAAGACTGGATACATGTGGCAGAAGGGTATCTGAGACAGGCAAAGTGATCAGGACTGAATGGGATGAACTACCTGAAGACCACATTGCAGATGTTCAGGAAAGGTACAAGTACCTTGGAGTTCTGTAGACAAATGGCAACCATGATGAGGCTGCAAGGAAGTCAGGTCCTGAAAATTCAACTGAATAGTAAGAACAAACTCCAAGCCATTGGCAGTTGTGCTCTGACAGTCATTAGATGCCCTATTAGAATAATAGTCCAGCCGAAGAAGGAAATACATAAATGCTCCTCACAATGCATAGAGGGTTTATATATATATATATATATATATATATATATATATATACCACAGTTTGATGTGAAGGTTTTTGTGGCCAGTTCAGTGTCATTCAAAGGAGGAAATATGTGATTATGCACTGGAATAACTTTTTGCCTCTAGCCCCATGGGCCCTTGAGCCAGCTGGCTAAAAGTTCACAGCACTCATGTGGGAGAACTGAAATGTCTCTTTAGTGACCAGAGGAAACCTCTTCTTTGGACTCATGCCCCTCTAGCTCATTCAGCTTCCTCTTATTGGCACAGGATGGTAAAATTAAGGCTCGTGCTTTTGACTTATCTATTTATTATTGAACTTTTCAACTAATAACTACCGTGATGCCTCTTTACCTTAAAATTATTCAATCATTTTTGAACAGTTCACAAACAAATTGAATGTATTAATAGGGAAAGAGAAACACTTTATTACTTTGTTCTTCTTAAACTTCACTTTATTATTATTATTATTGTGATGAAATGGTAAATTTAAAACACACAGCAGCACGTGTTTTTGAAAAGCACCTCAATATGTTCATACACAGACAAACTCATCCCTCTTACTCCATCCAAACAGTTTAATGAATTGAGTTGGGGTTTGGTAGTGGCAGTTGGTGTATATGTAGCTGTCACACAGCGTTAGTGTTAGCACTGGGGTCAAGCATAGCCAAAATGAGCTCTGACTTCCTGTGAGTTAACACCAGCTCATTAGTCAAGTAGAGCAGGGCAGTCACACCTCAACACACACACTAATTCCTTCTGTCTCTTCCTCTAACCTATTTCCTTGTCTGTCTTTCTATGTCTGTTTTTTTTTTCCCTTACATCCCTCTGCACACAATTTGGCAGTAACCCATGAAGGCTTCACACTTTCTGTTAAGCAAAGTTTGTTTAGGAAGTACAAGTAATAAACCAAGCATTTAGTATTAGCTAAATGAGAAGGAAAATGAAATAGTTAATTTAACATTAAGTGTTGTATGATAATTACAGTTATGCAATTAGTTAATTTAACATTAAGTGTTGTATGATAATTACAGTTAATTGCATTCATTATAACACTGTGGGGGCTTTAAACAGTGCAGTGGGTCCAATGTTTATTATTTGTCTGTAGACATTGACCAGTTGTGTAATGTATAGATAATTATTTTATTTCAATGTAATGTATTCATCCACATTTTTGTGCTTATTTCTATTTCTAAACAATTTTATCTTGTAAAAAGTTATTCTTATTTAATTGGCTGCTAATTTCATTTCTCATAGCTATTCAAAGCATCATGATGCAGTTCATATAAACAAACTGTTTATAAATGTTATAATCCTTTCCTTTCATAATGTGTCATTGTTCATTTCACTATTGACCATTGTACACTTCTGCACCCCAATGAACTTACTAATAAGTTACATCCATTAGTTGACGTGAACTATTTCAATCAATGCTAAACTGTGTGGCCAGTTAATTTATTGTTTTTGCACTTGGATTGTATTACCTTGTGTTCATCTATTCCTGTGTCTCTTGCTCTTCGTGTCTTGTTTCTGCTTTATTATTAGCATTGTTTTTTTTCCTCTCTCTCTCTACCTCCTACTCTCTTCTTGTTCTGTCATTTTTTTCTATTTCTTTCCTAGTGACTTTGTTCCTGCTAACCCCTATAGGTAGTTAATTATAGACTGCAAGTCTAATGGCCTGAAGTAATTATAGAACTCCAATGAGAATTCACCAGTCACCTCTACCTCTTCTTTCCTCTCTCCCTCTAATACATCTACTTTTGCTTTGTCCTTATGTCATTTTCTCAGCACCTCCATGGTTGTTTTTATTTTATTTTCCACTCTGATTGTCTGTTAGCAAAATATCTCATTAAACACTGGATAGTTTTTAATTAAAGTCACAGAAATTAAAGTGATTACCTTTTTGAAGTCTACCCAAAATAAGATAACCACCACAGCTAATCAGTGTTAGCCAACACAAAAGTGTTTATAACTCGGCCCATTTTTACAGAAATTGAGCTACAATGTAATGTGATAGTAGCTGAAAACCATTCACAGCACCTAATTTGAGTGTGACATCTTGCCATATTGCACATATATTTTTTTAGGTTTGACTAAGTTAGCTTTATTTTGGCTTTAATAAACGGCTTTATAATCTAATTTAAAACTCTGGTATAAAAAGGCATCAGGCGATATGGATCAATTTAAAAGTGCTTGGTCTTCAGTGTATTTTTAATCTAATTTTAATTCCTTTTGTTAATGATAATTTCATTTATACATATTTATAGTTCAAGAAAAGAAATAGAAATGGCAATGCCAATTTAAAAAACAAACAAACAAACAAACTCAATTACTGAATACTTATTTCCAGTAAAACAGGTCTGAAGGCAAATAGTTACTTTTTTTTGTTTGTTTTTCAAATCATCCAAACATGTTTACAGTGATCACCATGCATTCCTTTTCCTAAGAGTTTAGCTAATTTGAAATACAAAGTAATGTTTGCTAAAATTATTCAACAAAGGCACATCTCATTGCGAAGCTATAAATCTGTTGACTCGGCCGAACATGTACTCTTGATTGTGATTTGGAAATAATTGATGTTCTGAGACCAACCTTAGGTTAAGTCTGATGTTTCTTTCTTGTCTCTGTGGGGAGATGTTCAATAAATAATGCTCAACTCCAAAGACTGTCAATGTGAATAAAATTTGTGTATGTGTGCTGACATGCAAAGAATGCATTCAACTGGAAATGATTCCAAATGAGAACTGGCTTTTTTTTTAAGCATAATATTGTGGTTAGTTTGGCTTCAAGTTTTTTTCAGCCATCTATCTGCCTGCTTGCAATGAAAAAAGTCTATACAAAACAAACAATAAAAACAAGAACAGTGCTTTGAGGCGTTTATATAAAAAACACTGCTACTGTAAATGTTTTTAGTCTTTAATTTTAGTAGACCATTAGTTCAGCAGAACTTTACAACTGGAAGTTGAAAGGAAGAAAAAAATATTTTAAATGTCACCTTCTCTAAGAGTTGCTGTCAATTAATCAACCCCGGGAGTTTTATTTTACTGACCTTTACAGTTAAGGCCAATTAAAATGATTAAGGTGTGATATATATACCTGTACCTCATATAACAGCGCTCTGATCCATCATTTATCTTTATTTGACATTTTGCGCAGAATTAGATGTGAAATTTTACCTTACTATTTCAACAGCAGGCTCACATTCATAACTGACAGATATTTGTAAAACACAGACATCCTGCAGCACTTTTTTATACCTTGTTTTACTTCATTCATGCTTTCTCTTCCAGACTGAATAATTACAACTAAAAATAGACTTCTAGGACTAAAAATCATTTGTTAAATACCATGTTTTTGAGTACATCTTGAGATTATTTGTGCTTCCTATCAGTAGTGACTCATGGGGGGGGGGGTTATGTTGTGGGAAGTTGTTTGGTGTATCTCTAACCACACAAACTTTACAATTTGCATTACATTTTCTATAAAAAATGGATATCTGTTGCTTAGTATTTATTTTGTTAGGTATTTTTGTGGTCCAAATTGTCACCTTTTTTCTAGCTCCGATGGGTCAAGGTTTTGACTCATGAAACCGGTCCGGATGCCTCCTGGACCCACAACCATGTTGTGGAAAATGTCCAGTTGAATATCTTTTCTCTGTCTTTTTATTTCTGTGTTCCGTTCATGCCTCGTCTGTCTTATGACTAATAATTTATCTTCTAATTTTAGTCTCACAAATGGATTTTTAAACAGAAAATCTCCACTGTAGGGAACTGCAGGTTTTGCTGTACTTTATTTCTGCATTTGATAAGATTACATGAGGTCTAGAGTTAACAGTGGCTGTAACAATGAGCTAAAACTAGCAAAATGTGTCCATGGGACAGAAATATTTCCACCCCATCGAGACTCTGTAGGAGCTGCCTGCAGTTTCGATCACAAGGCAAGAAGATAAACCTACTCACAAACGCAGACGGTGCAGGTATGAGGGCTGTCTTGCCCCCATCACTTCAAATAAGAAGAAAAACTGAGTATGAATCACCAAAAAAAACATTTAAATTCCATTCAAATTTTTCCAAATTGTTGAAAAACACACAAAACCAAACAATACACAGCAAGCTAAGTAATTAGGTAACTTACATTATTTGTTATGAGGAACTACTTTGTGGGGCAAAAGATTTTATTTACCTTTTTTCAGGTTTGGCTGCACCCCACCTGATGAAATAGCTGCGCCAGCTTCCTATCATCATGTATTATTCTTCTAGAGATATTGTGTTGGGACAGTAAGACCAGAAGCAATTTTAGGTTTATTGTGAGAAAGAAACATTGCTGCAATGGCCCTCACTTACCTGGATATTACCAAACCCATCAATAGATGACCAGCCTTGAAAAATGCAATGCTTACAATGGGCAAGAAGATACATTTTCTTGTCAGAGTTCAATATGCATAAACAATAGATATTTTTATGAAATGTGAAAAACATGATGAAGAATACAGGAGGGGAAAAAAAGCTTTTATTTGCTTTTTTGGATATAGTTTTTGTTTATTTCAAATACAGATTCACAGACATTTTGAACCCCTCATTGTCCTTAACCTTCTTATTTTTGCTCACAGTAGAGATTTGTTCATTATTCCTCTGTAAGTCCCATCATTGTGGTATAAGGTTTGGTTGGGAGCATCTGAGTGGATTAGCTGTTTTCCGGCAATTCTCCAAACCAGCTTTACTGTTCCTCTCCTGAGGCAGTCATGTTCCAAATGGCAAGACGCTTGTACACAACTGGTAGCAACCCCCCCAGTCTAGCCTGTGAAGAACAGCAACTGAAAGGTTTGGCTAGGAAAAGCAATATCATATGACTTTTTTTAAATTTCTCTTTTTATGTTTTGAAAATTTACCACAACTTTCTTTAATGTACTCTTGTTAACAAAAAAAAACATGTTAGGATCCCACACAGAGAAATTAAACTGCATGTTTTAAAAGATCGTATGACTGCATTGCAGTGATTACAGTAATACATCAAATAAGTAACAGAATTGACATTGCAGGTCTCATGTCAGTAATGTGTCACTCTTTTGAGCCTAGATCCAAGCTTTAAATATCTACAGAAAGGAGCCATATAGCCCTAGTATCCTCTCTTGCAGCTTTTCAGCCTACAGTTGTAACTGGTTTGAGCTGATCCCACATGTTTGATTGGAAGACCTGACTTTAACATGATTCAGGTGGTTCATAGACAGACATGCTGTGTGGATGAGCATTAACGTTTTGAAAGACTTTACAAGGGTGCTGTCTCAGGATGGGTAATACATGTGGCCACATGGTGTCACTGAATTAATGTGGCGCCAAAAGCAACTCCTGAATCAATACCAAAGTTGACCTGAAGTCATACCCTATGGCTCCCCACACCATGATGCCGGGAGTGATGTCAGTATGCCTCTGCAAAAATTTGGAAGGATCAGTCCACTCTCCCCAGTGCCACCTTTTGAGCAAACATTGGTAATCTGTGGTAATGTAGAACCGAGGTTCATTGCTAAAGCACCTTAACAGGATTATCAAGCGAGCAGGTTCGGTGGTAGGCATGTAGCTGGACTCTGTGGATGCAGTGGTGGAGCAGAGAACAAGGTCCAAACTACAGGCAACAATGGACAATGCCAGTCCCTCTCTCCACACTGTCTTCATGCAACAGAGGAGTGTATTCAGTGGAAGGCTGCTGTTCCTGAGCTGCTCCACTGAGAGACTTAAAAAAAAAAGTGTTGCATCAGGCCATCATCAGTTGGCTAAGTAGGGTTAGGGAGGGGGATGGTGTTGGCTCCTGAGGGAGAGTGGGACCATGGATTAAAAGTGCACTTACCTTTACTATTACTCACTTTATATCTATTATTTAATTTAATTTGTTTTAGATGCCAAACCTACTGCTTTTTAGGTGCAATCACTCTTGTTTTGTTAGTTATGTTTTCATAATTTTTTATTGTACTTTTAATGACTTTTTTATGGATGTAGAATGGTTGTCTTTTATTACATTTTTGTTGGTTCTCATCATAGTGTTGTGTGATTAAAAGCAACCAGCAACTATTGATTTTTCATGGAGACAATAAAGCATCATCTTATCTTATCTTATCTTATCTTATCTTATCTTATCTTATCTTATCTTATCTTATCTTATCTTATCTTATCTTACCTTACCTTATCTTATCTTATCAGTTGTTGAGACATGATGCAGGATAAAACAATCTAATACTTGTATTTAAATGACAGGCATACATGTCATGGGGTTCCATAATTCTTGGTGTGCAATACAATGATCTTCTTTAGGTGTTGTCTGACTTGGGCCACTGGACTCTTTATAATGTCTGCGGGTGTCTCATACTGGTTGCAACATCGGAATACTGTGACATTTGAATTACCTAAATGGTGTCCATTTGCATGATACAGACTCATGCAATCCCACTATGTGATCCTTATCAAACTTTAAGTGCAGGCAATACTGCCGAACAAGGCATCCGCTGTGTCATCCTTTGAACTTTTTGTCAGTGAGTGAAAGTCAGTCTACAGCTGTTGTACACCTCAAGAATGTTGAATCCAGGGATAACCTAAGCAGCTCTCCATTGTAATGGGAGTTTCTTTCATAGAGTGTTGCAGCAAGATTCTAAATCTCAGCAGTGTGCAGTGTTCCCAGTTTGTTGCTGGTGTTTGCACTTTTTGTGAGGCAGGTTAATCTGTATTGTTTGGTGTTCCCAAAAATAATAACATTTTCTCACCCTTTCTTGTTGAAGTGTTGCTACGGCAACATTGGTGGAGTTTTCACCAGTTTCAGCCTGAGTGCAGACAGCCACAGGGAGAGAGGAGCAAAGCAGCTGTCAGTAAATTATCCCAACTGCTGCTTTTATACACTGCTGATAACAGTACATACACACACTGTATGTATTTTGCTTTTGAGTAACAACCAGGTCAGTTCCTAAAAACAAGCTTTGGTGATAAATCAACGAAGAACTAAAAGGAAAAGTGACTAACACACTAGATCAGATGCATTAATCAACAGCAGTAAGTGGTTTGAAGTTAGCTTGTGAATCAGTATGTGTTGACATTTAATCAGATTCTGCTTTAGCTGTGCTGCATCATCTGTGTCAGTGTTCAGAAGAGTTTATAATTATTGTTGGTGTTGCCTGTGTGTCAATTAAACCCTTAATATTACAATGCATGAACTGTTGCATGAGCTGACCACAGTCTCCACTTTGCCTTTCCTTCCATCACTTTACCTTGTGTGAGCAATGGCCTTAAAAGGGAATTTTACATTTTGCAATTTTGATATTTCACAACAGATATAAACTGCTAATATGTGACTGTACACTTAAAAAAGGGTAAGAATCTGTATACCCTCATGTTCACTGACAAGTATTTTACATTGTTGAATTATTATTTAAATACTGCTATAAAAAGAAAAGTGGAAGAATTTTGTTGAGTGTGAAATATATGACAGTGTATGCTTGTTTGTGAATATGGACATAGGTTTATGTGTGGAAGGTTGCTGTGTGTTTGTGTGAGACAAAGATAGATGGGGGTTCTGGTATAAAAACTTAAGTTAAATGTCATACCTGTCTGTCACAACACCCCTGCTCTGACAGGCTGACATTTACACACCTTAACAGACCAACACACACACATTCACATGCACATCCATATACTTAAACTTACACATGATAAAGCACATTTGTGAAAAAGAATCACATCCTAAAGATAGACACAAAGGAAAGGAAAAAATATGTTTATAAATGTTTATGATTTTTTTAAACAATGACTGAATGTTGCTGTACACTTTTTGAGGTTGCTCCAGTACGTATACACTTCAAATGTATTATATTCTCCTTACCCTTTGGTACTTCATAATTTCATAGTTGCACATTATAAATACTCAAACATGCAAATAAAGAAATAATCAAAATTTTCTTGGGTTTAAAAAGCATCAAGATCAGACTCCTTCCTCATTCAGTGAAATGGGATAAATAAATACACCAATTTCCCTTTGCCTGTCTTCCTACTCTCCAATTTTTCTGTGCAATAAGTAGGACTAATGTTGGGTTAATAGAGCACATGTTTGAACCAAAAAATGAATTCTAAAAATTTCAGGTTGCATGCAACTAGCCTCACATAGGTTGGTTTTCACTTTAAGTTACTTTCTTGAAAATGGTCTTCCCAGCTTCCAAACCTTGCAGCCAGGCCTGCAAAAAGGGATTAGGGGACACTGTCTCTGATAAAATGGCAACTGCTATTCCAAGAGCTATATTCGAAAGGCTATTATTTAACAGCTAATTGCTAAGCATGGCCAAGTTCCACCAGCTAGAGGCTATCACCTGTAAGCTTGGCTGAGCTGAAGCATGGTGGTTAGAATATCCACTAGCTAGGTGACTAAATCCCACTCCATCGCTTAGTTCCAAATGTTGCAAGTTAAGCTTAATCTTCTGTCTGGCCAAACCTATAGATGCTGTGTACCATGATTCTACTGTTAGCACCAATTCCTCATTCACCAAGCTTGTACTAACATCAGCTTGTTGCTTCATCATAGCACCCTTAAATTAACACAAGCTGTGAGAATAGTACAGTCCCACCCCAAAAGAAGTCAAGATTTGTTTATTGAGCGTTCAGAATGGAACAAGTGGGTTGTTTGACCTCACTATTCTGAAAAAGGAGAATGTGTTCTGCAGAGTCGAATCACGGTTTCTTAACCACAATGATGATAAATTGGGAAATTCTGCAAACAAAAAACATTTTCTAGCTAACCAAAAAAATTCAATGAATCAGTAGCTTCAAAAAGGAGTTTTTGGTTGGAACAAACACTATTTGTTTTCACAGGTCTTCATTGCATACTTTGTTGATGTTTCTGACAAAAATCCTTCACAGTGGCTGCATGACTGACAGATAAAATGTTAAGAGCTGAAACTGAATGACTCCAAACCACGGAAAATCATGGTGAGTTCGATGACCTCTAAGTGGTAAAAACATGTTTTCAAGTGTCACAATATGAGAATAGTTTGAACCTCAATATCCTGTGAAGGCATCCCATTCTCAATACCAAATCCTCACATACTGACACTTAGTCAAGAGCTCTTCACGTCATGCTTCAACTCACCAGAGACCCTTTAGCTCCACTTTTTGACACACAGGGAACTGCTTTACAGCTGCATATTGGCAGCAACACTTTTGCAGCAGTACAACAGACAGGAAACATCAATGTATAGAGCCTGCTTATCAAGAAGTAACATGAACTGCAGGAAGAGGTCAAAGGGGATAAGCAGCCAAGCAGGGTCGCCGTGTTAGAGACAAACTTTAGGACTACAGGTTTTCTTGTTTTTGTTTTTTTTTTTTTTTTTTATCTTTCTCTTTATTCAGTTGGGTCTTTATTTTGACTTATTTAAACCTGCTGCTACTTTGTTGGGTATTAACAACACTTGTTTAGTATTAGGTAATCCAAGTACTTTGTTAAGTTTAGAATATGTCATTGTTAGGCATTTATTGCATAATAAAACACATGGTATAGCAGAACCTATTGCCAGCATTTCCCATGTTGCCATGGCAATCTGTTTCACAACTCTTGCATAATCAGCTCATAATACCCTGCAGTTTCACAATGCATTATTTGAAATTGTCATAGGTTGTCCTCTAATGCAAACTGAGAGCTGGAATGAAGTGTTTTTTTTTTAAGAATTTATACACAAATTAGGTTTAGTGCCCTAGGTTTTAGTACTGGGGTGGCATTGTGGAGCAGTGGTTAGCGATGTTGCCTCACAGCAAAAATGTCACAGGTTCACCTCTCAGAGTTTCTGTGTGGAGTCTGCATGTTCTCCCCGTGCACTTGTAGGTTTTCTCAGGGTACTCTGGTTTCCTCCTGCAGACCAAAAAGATGTATGCTAGGTTTATTGGTAACTCTACATTATCCATAAGTGTGAGTGAAAGTGTGTATGGTTATTTGTCTCTATAAAGTCCTGTGATGGACTTGCAACCTATTCTGGGTGTACCTCGATCTTGTACAATAACCGCTGGAGATAGGCACCAGCTCCCCCATGACCTAGAAAGGAAAAAGTGGTTAAAGAAAATAAATGAGTGGATAGTTTCAGTACTTTCCTTTGGTTTGGCTTAACAATTGTATCCAATTCAATTTTTTTAAAACTTGATATGACCATGCCATGTACTAACTAAGGCAGCTAGGAACATGTGGTTGCAGGTGTTTATGGAGTATGTGAATGATTAGTTTTAGCTTACTAAACCTCAGACACTGTTTGTGAAATGCTTTTGAATAACAATTGGCTGGAATAGTGTACAGGTACATCTGTAACGAGTATGGACTGGAAGTCCCACAGTCAAAGTGAGAGACTCCACCAAGGGGCTAAGATACTTTTGGACTTCCAGATCCAGGCTGAAAGATGATAGCTAACCAACCGGACATTGTGGTGTTAGATAAGATACAGAAGAGAGCAGTGGTGATAGATGTAGCAGTCCAAAGTGACTGTAACATCAGGAAGAAGGAGCACGGAAAGCTCGAGAAATATCAAAGGCTGAAAAAGGTGGAAGAAATAGGGCGAGATGGAAGGTTTTTTGATATATATATATATATATATACATATACAAAATGTACACATGGAAGGCTTACTCAAACTGTAGTTAGAAAAATATCCTATAAAAGATCCAAAAAGCTGGCATAGACTGTTCATTCTAGAAAACCTAGCTCTAAGTTCAGAAAAAAAAAAAACTGTTTGTGTCTATGCCTAGAAAGGTTGGAGCTTGTAAAACCTGCACCAACACAGTAATCACAGAGATGAAAATCACAAAAAAGGCTAATTAACTTTATCACCACTTCAAACACTTTACTATCACCTGTACTGTGCACAGCGTTGGAGCAGAGCCACTCAACAATGTTACACAATATGGAGCTTTGGTGAAAAAAGAAAAAAACAAACAAACACTGGAACACTGCTAATAAAGGCTTGCTTTTGTCTTTTAAATACCTGAATGTATTTGTCATAAAACATATTGCTTTGAAAAAAATGCATACACACAAAATAATGTACACATACTTCATGACTATAAAAACCTTTGAGTTGCAAATAAAATAAAAATTTATTGTTCACAAAGATTATAAGACAAATAGACAGTGGCAGCAGTAGTGTTCACTAGATGGTCAGCGCAGGGCATTTGCTGCAGCCTGTTGGCAGCCTCTCAGAACTCTCAGGTGTTTGTCTGGCAGAAACAGCTGGGTCACTGGCAGCATAGTAAAGTTGACAGTGGCCAGTGGCTGGAGCTGACTTCAGAGGCCTCATCTGGCAGTGAGAAGCTGAACCAATGTTCAGGGAGGTACCCTTTTGGGATTGAAATATGGTTTAATGATGTAATAATTATACTGTGGTTGTAATCTTTTCCAGTCAAATAATGTTCAGTGCAGGTCAGATTAAAAGTAAATTTTTAAAACTACTGCACCTAATTAGAAAAAAAAAAAAATATTAGTTTTATGTTTTTACTTTCCAAACTCAAAAGTAATTGACTGACTGGTAGCTTGATTGGTTGTATTGTAATGTAGTATTAATCTGCCTTCCTGTCTTTGTCATTACTAAAAAAAAAGATCCTGAGTCCACTTTGACGTACGTTTCAACCTATGATCCCCAATTTTTCTCCTCGAAGCCCACTGTTTTGCATGATTTAAACGTTTCTCAGCCTAAGGACACCTGATTCAAATGACTGAATTACCTCCTCAGCAGGCTATCAAGGTCAGCAGCAGCCTGGTAATGATCCATTAACATAAATGAAGAGTGTTAAAACAGAAGAACATCTAAAACATGCAGTTCAGTAGGCCTTGAGGACCAGAGTTGGGGAAGATTACTTTAAAGTGATTCATCTTGATTTGGTCTAGTGCTGGGCTAAAATGGTACATCCACCTACAACTGTATTATATATATATATATATATATATATATATATATATATATATATGTTGAAAATTTGTAACTGCTAAAAGTGTGTTACTGCAAAATTGTATTTGTGGTTGGGAGACAAAATGAACTGTAAACCTCTGGGTTCAGATTTCCCCGTTCTGAAATACAGTTCTAGTTAGTTAGATTGATGCACTCATAGCAGTCCGTGGACTTTGATTGACGGATGTCACACAAGGCCAAGTCCAATGTGCTAAATATCACTTTCTTTAAGTTAACTGAACAGGTTGGGGCTGCAAATATACTTTTACTTCTTGACACTGACAAGAAAAAACATGCAGGATTTTTGGGGCATCATGTTTTTCTTCTATTTTGTGGAAAGTCATTTCTAAATAACCTTTTTTTTCTAGTCTACACCTTGGGCACTTCTTAGTCACACTTAATCAAAGCAAATTTGCCATTTGCTGTTTTTCACCCACAGTTGACAAATTAATTCTTTGGGTGTCTCTTGCTAATAATAAAATACAATATAGATACAATTCATTCCACACTGATGGTGAAATAGAATAGGGAGAAATACATTTAATTTCGGTGCAGCGTGATAGTCCTGTCTTTAAAATTGCAACTAGCTCACTGGCTTTGGCAAATTACAGTCTTATAGTGTGCACGTTTTAAATGTGTTCCTATTTGTGTGTGTGGGCTGCATGGTGAAACAGATGGTTGGAACTGTTACTTCACAGCAAGAAGGTTGAGGGTTCAACTCCCAGCTGGGGCCTTTCTCTGTGAGTTTGCATGTTCCCCAGTGCCTGTGTGGGTTTTCTCTGGGTAGTCCAGTTTCCTCCTACATAACAAACACAAGCATGTTAGGTTAATTGGCTACTCTAAATTTGGACTTGTTTTTCTTTTCTTTTGTATGGCGCCCTATGTGTGAGGAAGAGTGTGAATGGTTGTCTGCATTGTTTATCTTTATGTGGCCCCACTGATGAACTTGCAACCTGTCCAGAGTGTACCTTGCCTTTGGCACAATGATTGTTGGACTCAAGCTCCCCCATGACCCTACATGGAAAGGCAAGTAAAAAAGAAAATAATAAATTGATTTGGTGGATGTATGGATGAATTACTTGTGTTTTCTATGTACAGTGAAACGTTTGGAAAACCTCATGATGATTCATTTTTGGCCTTGTATAGTTCGTGCAAAATAAGTTAGTCGGGCTAAGGTTTTCTTTTTCTGTTCTTTTTTTACTTTAGCTAGTTAATCCAAAACTTAAAACTTAAGCTATGCAATTTTGTTTCATGTGCTTCCTTTTGGTCTTTTGATGCTTGCTGGTCCCTTCTTTTGACATTATGTAACTGTGGCATGTTCATTCCTGTTAAATTAGTATAACACATGTTTGGTAAAAGTATGGTAAATGTATAAAGTAAGCTGCTTTAAGGTATAGATGTGTAGAAAGAAATGGGCAATCTGTAGAATACAGGTGCATGCATGATAATAAACCTTAATAATTTTGTATGTTGAATAAGCTAGAATATGGAAAATGTGATTTTAGGGTTTAAGGGGGTGGAGGGGGGGGGGGTCTCTTTTTTTTCCAAGTACATTCCAGTGTGTACATTTTTGTGCTGACTTTGAGAGCGTGTCTGTAAGAGGCTGTGTGTTGCAGTGTCCCACAGCCCACCTGCATGCAGTTATGTTTTGCATCAAACATTCCATCTGCTCGCTACCTTCCTGCTGTGTCCTGCACCAGGTACTGTACACCCACAAGGATACATACACAGTTTTTATACTTCTGCCTGCCCCCCACCATGAGATTTATGCAGCAAAGATCCTTGAAAACAACATAGTTGAAATATACATACACAAACATGTCAGTCACCCTTCCATTTTGATGCAGAGTGACAACTGCAGATTGAGCTGCAGCTAGCCAGAAGGCTTGAATCCAGGCAGAAGTCGACATAAAAAACGATGCACACATATAAATGCACTCACACACACACACAAACCCTACTGCTATCTAGTCCAGCCGTGCCCAAGCAGTGACTCAGATGCAACTAGCCTATCTCTAGGCTCTGGGTATTAAGAGCCCAAACTCCACAGAAAGCAGAGATATGAGCTCCAGGAGCTCTGCTGATCAATGTCAAGCCAGTGCTCGAGATAACAGCCTGTACTCAGAAAAAAAAGATAGACTGATCCATTAGCCAGGTAGTGAGAGGATACAGAAGAAAGACAAATAGAAATAAATACCTAAACAACTAGGACATTTGTCACTTTATATTTTTTTATTTATTATGAATAAAATAAATATAAATGTTTTACAATTTACTGAGTAGTAATGGACTTATTTCTTATATAAAGTCCTAGAATTAGTTTAAAATTGTGTGTGTGTGTGAAACTGCTTTGGTTTTAGTCTGAAACTACCTAATTAGAAATCCAATCAGATAATTGATTAACATATATTAATGACATATCCATCCATCTAATTTGATTGCTTATCTGAAGTCAGTTCATGAAGATAACAGGAGGAGATGCCAGACATGTCACTCTCCGGCTACTCCTGGGGGAGCCCAAGATGTTCTCAGGCCAGAAAGGATTTGTAGAACATCTAGCAAGTTTTGGCTCAGTCACCCTAATGAGGAAAACAATGTCAGCTGCTTATATCCATTTTATTATTATTTTTATTTCAAGACCATAGGTGAGGAGTAAAATTTTGATGGACCACTGAAGGGTAGGGTTAGCTCCCTTTTCATCACAACATTTCTGCAGACAAGGTCCCAATCTCTGGGTCCACCTCTAGGTCCTTCTTGCTATCACTTCTGAACTGCACACCTAGATACTTGGACTCATCTGCATAAGGAGACTCATTGCCATCCTGTCAACCACTTTCAGCAATTGGTCAAATCTAACATAAAGTGCAAGTTTTATTAATGTACATGATAAACAATGAACAAGCAAGCAAAGAACAATCAAATGTTTTTCATTACTTCTTGTCATTTTTTAATCTCCTCATCAAAGTTTTGGAATCAAAATGTTGCCCAAAGATGTACAAACTTTGTATACCACTATATATATTCACAAAAAAATATAAATTTTATAACGATAAATATAATTTTAGAAGTTGTATATATACATTCAGTAATTGCATTTTGAGAGTTTCATTAAAATCTGCCCACTGTTTTTTGAGATATTTTGCTGGCAAACAAACTAGCACATATGTAGACATACACATATGCACACAGACAATTACATTCTTGCCCGTTGCCATAGAAGATGCATTGACAGATAGTTGTTGGAGTAAAAGATGTGCAAATGAGACATAGTTGGGGTGAAAGCAGAAGAAGGGAATCTTCCCTGTTGAGGACCACTGTGGTTTTCCCATCTGCTGTGCATCTTTTAACCTTGCAAGCCCTAAATTATTCTGTAATATTTAATGCATACAGATACACTTCATAAAGCATGAACAGGCAACCAGAGAAACATAAAGTATTCACTTTATATTTTGTGCATTCTTATGGAGCACCCCTCCCCAACCCTCCAAGCACACACACACGTACACACCCCCACCCCACACATACACACGTGCCGTTGCCCTTACCTCATGGCGAGGTTAAGCACAGCGCATTAGAACAGACATTCTCATTAGATTATGAGTGATGCTTGGCAGAAGCTGCTGTAGTTCAGCTTTAATGTAAGTGCTGTGTGTCCTCATCATCTGTGCAGTCATTACAGAAGGCTTTGTCATTGGACAAACCACCATTTTCATAAATGTAATCATAAGTGACATGCTGCCACATAAAGACATCCGAGGAAAGAGAAATTTATTATCCGATTAGAAAAAAAGAAATGCCTATTGCCTCAATTTAGATTATTTAATCTTAGATTTCAAGTTTTGCATTATTTATTTAATTATATTTTATTACGTTTTCCTTTTAATGTACTGCAGTGTATTTGTTTTGAAACTGTAATTTTAAACAAAATATGCACAATATGCTCCAGAAATGTTTTTTTTTTTATTTTTTTACTTAAATATAAATTCAGACCTGATTGTAAAATTGAGTAAAACAACAACAACAACAACAAAAAAACAGTTTTCTTTCAACTGGTCACATCCCAAAAAGTCTTTTTTTGTAAAAAAAAAAAAAAAAACCTTTTCAAGAGGCTTTACCAAATTGAAAAAGTGCTAAGTGAATTTGTATCCATCCATCTATTTTCTTTACCCACTTTTCCTTTCTGGGTCACGGTGCAGCTAGTGCCTATCTCCAGCAGTCACTGTGTGAGAGGCGAGGTTCACTCTGAACAGGTTGCAAGTCCATTGCATCGGATACATCAAGACAAACAACCATTCACACTCACTCACACGTAGGGACAATTCAAAATTACCAATGAACCTAACATGCATTTTGTTTGGTTTGCGGGAGGAAACCATAGTGGCCAAAGAAAGCCCACACATGCATGAGGAGAACACACAAATTCCACACAGAAAGCCTGGGAGATGAACTTGTGACCTTCTTATTGTGAGAAGACAGCTTTGACCACTGCTTCACCTGTGATTTTTTTCATGAAGACTTAGAATGTACAGTTAATGACATTTTACAATGGTGTCTCAAAGTCATAGTTTGGAAGTTCTGAAGTGGGGTTCTAGGGAACCATTCTAAAAAGTTAATATCTTGTTTGCTGTAGACAGCTTTTAAATAACTTCAGTTTGGAAAAAAAATATAATTCAGACCAGATAAACGGAATAATGGCAAGTCAGCAGAAGGCCAAGACTAAAGGGGATTCCAGCCATCTTTAAATAACTCCACTCTCGAGTTTTATGGTGATTTGTGCAAATCCAAAAACTCCTGCACAGCTATCAGTTTTGAAGTTCACTGCTATTCTGTCAGAAATATTAGAATAATTATAGATGTGCACCAGGTTGTACCACAAATGATACAGCTAGCTGCTTTGTGCTTGCAATTAACCATAGATTTGTTAATGTAACTGTCATGTAAATGTTTATAAAAAAATTTGTGCATAAACTGTTCTCTCTCTATAAAATCAGAGTTGTTTTGTCATGACCGGGGGAGAAGGAGGTGAATCCTGAGCACAGACTCATTTTAAATAAACTAATTCATTTGAATAAAGAAAATAAAACAAAGAGCTGACGTGACAGCAAAGGCTAAACAAAAACGCAAACGAAATAATACCATGGAGCACGGAGTGACAAGGTATAAATCCAAATATAAACAGGCACAGAGCGAAAAAACCGGGAACAGAGAAACAATGAATCAGCTGTGAGTGGAGGAGATGACCGGGTTTTTAAGAACAGGAGGTGATTAGGGAAGTGGGAACAGGTGGACTGATTACTAAAGCTGGGACAGGTGTAGATGGGCGTGGCAGGGAGACAAGTGAGTAACTGAGGAAGAGTGAATAGTGACAAAAAAAAGGCACAAGTAACAAGAACTACACTAAGACAAAGAGAACTGAACACAAACAGAAAACATGAAGACAATAAACAGAATACAAAAAACCCAAAGAAAACCCAAACCCCGACATGTTTGTTTTTTTGACAGCAGCAATTTATCAATCTCACCTATCAGTCTAATCAAAAATCAACTTTATTTCTTTAAACTGAGGTCATTCAAAGAACTTACCACAATTGGTTAAATAATAATTGTTTATAAAACTTGTGCATAGTTTGGGGAATTTGTTGGGAATCATGCTCAGCTACTATCACACCTATTTGTAGCTCAATAACTTTAAAATTGACTAGGTTATTGTCATTTTTGTGTATAATAAATGGAAATAAAACAGTTATTTCTCCTAGACGAACTTCTAACACGCCTTTAAAGTATTTAAAAATCATCTGTGTCAGCATCAGTTGACATATTCACACCACTGTTACATGTGAGCATCCGACCAGAATACAGAGTAAATAAGCCAATATTTCTCTGGATAAGAATGTGTGCTCCAGGTTCAGATTTAATTACATTCACAGTAACTATTCTCTTAAAAAACAACCCCCTTCCTTGAAACATTTCCTGTGGCCATGTCTACCATTTCCACTCTGCTTCTCCTGTAATTTGCAAATGCTGCTTGGGTCTCTCTGAGAATTTAGAAACATGATGTGACAATTTTTGCAAATACATGAAAAGCCACTAAGTTTCACCGAGAGTGTTATTCCCAATTAAACATGTACAATTCCGGGTGGTGGTGGAGGGGAGCAGAAGGCTTATGCATAGCTGATCTTCTCCCTGCAGTAAAACTGTGATGTTTTTATGAGTCTGTTGAATATTTTAACTTTTGAGGCAATTACATGACTCTAAATGAGTCAAAACGTACTTCAGCTAAACTAAAAAATCCAGGAGCTGCAACAGACATGATAAGGTCCAAAGAAGTGGCATGTGCCTGATGGAAGCGTCACTAATATGCATTGTGTCATTTATTCTTGCATTGTATCTGTCTGTTGCATCAAACACTAACAAATGTAGTATTTTTAGTAATTATTGTCCTTGAGTTTTCAATAAGTCACACGGTGTTGCATGTGCGGCGAAAATGAAAGTGTGTGTGTGTGTGTGTGGGGGGGGGTATACATACATATATATATATATATATATATATATATATATATATACATACCTCGAAAGCCCCAAATAAATGAATAAAGAAAGGGCTACTGTCACATATCCTTAATGAAAATTTGAACATAAATAAAGCTGTGTTTTGGTGAGTCTGAGTGCAGTTAAGGTCACCGAAGATAAATTGAATTGAGTATTGTGTTAATAATGCCAAAGGGGAAATTACTGTTGCAGTGATGTAAATTATGCATTTTATCTCAAAGGGGTCCACTCTCATGCAGAAAGAGTTTTTATAAAAGGTCATTGCGCTGTCCAGGATTGAGCTTTTGTACCATCCCTTCATACAGCAAAGTTTCTAAGCATCTCACTGAAAACAGTTGGATCACTACTTTAGAGGGTGTGCAGTGTTTCCCCAGCTCTAGAACAGTTTCCAGCACAGGGCCAGACTTTCTAACTAGTTTGTTAAGTTTCTTTAGGTAAACTGCATTAATGCTACTGTCCCTACAGATAAAATAATACTTATCTACCAAAGATATGCAACATTTTACTGTAAAGATTAGACAACTATAGCTTTCATCCAAAATAATGACTGTTCTATTTTTTTTTCCTACACAGGCTCACAGTTTAATTGTTTTTAGTAATTATTGTCCTTGAGCCCAATGATCGGATTGGGCTTTGTTCATAGCATGGGATTTTCACTTGTGTGTCAACGTTAGAAAAAATCTGAGTCAAAAGGCAAAGCTGTCGATTTACTGGTCCGTCTACATTACAACTCTCTTATGGTCATGAGATATGGATAATTTCAGAAAGAATGAGAGTCCACATAAGAATTAGCTTCTTCCCTATGGTGGCCAGGCTCTGCCTTCTAGATAGGGTGAAGCACTCTAACAACTGGGAAAAAGCTGGAGTAGAGCCACTGCTCTTCTGCACAGTGTTGCCAACTCCTCAGCCAGGGAAAGTACCTATTGGCTGTTCTAAAAATCACTCTAAGTCACTAAATGATGTTATCACCTAATTTGTATAATTGGCCAGAGAGGAGTGATGTTAGGGGAGAGACAAAAAGTTTGTAAAAATAACATGTTAATTATGTTTAGAACTATGAAAGAACTTACAGCTGTCAATTTTTCTAATTTTTCTTCTTTATGATGTTAGAATTCGAACCCTCCTTCTGTATCTGAGCTTGGGATCAACACAAGTGGCTAAAACAAAACAAAAGAAAAACAAATTCAGAGTTATTTTAGTGAAGTAATTATTTTTAGACAACGAAAATTTTACATTTACATCCCACCTTGTCTGTATGTGAAGGCAGGCTCAATCTGAGGTGCCTTTGCATGTGCACAATTCATTTGTAGTGTGGATTTTCTGCTCTGGCTGAAGCTGGGAGGGTCCGTTGAGCGACGACTGGGCCAGCTCAGAGTGCTTTGGGATGGGGAAGGGACACACGGCAGCTCCAGCTGTTGGTTGGGAATGGTAAAAATGATATGTACTTTATTACACAGTCTCCAACACCCCCCAAAAAAAGTAAAAGGAGTAGCTAGAAGGATCTGAAAACAAACAAAGTCGCTAACTTGGCAGGACTTCGTCTACAGTGGAAGGAGTCAGCTGAGGTGGTTTGGGCAACTGATTAGAAGGCCTCTCTCAGGTCTTCTGGGCACATCCTACTTGGAGGAGACCCAGAGGAAGACTCAGAACTTGCTAGATGAGTTATATATCCTCTCTGGCTTGGGAACGCCTTGGGATCCCCCAGGAGGAACTGCAGAGTGTCTACGGTGGCGAGGGATGCATGGGTTCCCATTCTGGACCTGTTAGCTCTGCATCAACCTGACCTTGGATAAGCAAAACAAAATGGATGGATTTTCAGTTAAAGATATAGTCCAAGTATCCGTATTCTACTTCCATCTGTCCTCCTATGTTATAATTAGTATTTGACTAAGGTTAGAAAATGTGCATGATGCAATCATAGATGTGTGGCAAGGGGTGTACGCCCACTGAGTGTCAAAAAGACTCTTGACTGAATGACTGTAAGCAGACTGAAATGACAGAAAACATCTCGAATGGGAACAAACTGTTGAGCAATTGACTGTACACACTGTTGTAGAAAAAAAAATCATCTTCTTACAAACGTCTAAAAATAAAAAGGTAATTGCTGCAGTTCAAAAAGAATTAGAAATGTGGATTTGCAATAAACATTGTGTCTGGTAGGTCAAAGTATTTTTTCATAATATATATATATATATATATATATATATATATATATATATATATCAGAACAAGGATATATATTTTAATACCTACGTTAAGGGCTTTAGAACAGTAGGTTTTAACATTTATTGATGTCACACAGGAGCTCATTTAAACTTATCACATCAGAGCTGTCTTGTAACAAACCATTTAAGCTTAAAGTAAATTTAATCACAAGTTCTTTGAATAAAAAAGGAAAAAAGCCCCAACAAACAAACTCACTCACACACATACAATTTGTGTAGGTGGAAACACACACACCTTTAAATACAACTCTGTAATTTATTAGTGACATAAACCTTAACCACAGTTATAAACACAACACAAATATTTATTGCTTTTTCCACCACCCTGTTTACCTGTCACATTCTTCTCCACTTTTGGTCTCTTTTCAACACAATACACTTACAAACACACACATGCACACTCTGCAGAAGCAATATCATTTCACTGTTACAGTGTCTGTGACCCATGGGGTTCTTTGCTAACCCTCCTGTCAGTCATTTCTGCAACAAACAAAAAAGAAACCTCTTACAAAGTATTGAGTAAGCACTTTCTATTCTGCTGACCACAAAGCCCCTGCACTGAAGCCAATCAGACTGGGATGAGATACTGGATGTCATGGACCCACACAAATGTGGCTGACTGTTTGTGCACACCTGGGTGTGTGTTCAGGTGTGCGTCAGTGTGTGTTTGTTAGTGGTTTGTAGAATCCGCGTGGCTGATACTTTGTGTGGGTGGACAGGAAAAGTCTTTCTCTAAACTTGACAGCAAGTATCCAGAGAGACCGAGAGAAAAGGCAAAGAGAGAAAGGTTTTGAAACTACTACAAAAATGCTTTTATTGGCTTTAGTCTCTACGATTCTTAAAACAATCTTTGATGCCTCAATTAGCTCAGAGCTTTATCCTGTGTCCCTTAGTAAATTTGTGTGTTTTTTGTCCCCCCCCCCCCAAGTAAAATCTAACTTGAAGTGACAGAGAGAGCTCACACTGAATTCTTTGCAGGACCTGCCTTACCCTTTTAACATAATAAAATATGTTGAGTGCTAAAGAAAGTATAAAATGTTTTATAGAAGATTATCAACAAAATGTACTCAAATCAAAGATTAAGCTTATTGATTATGAATTCTCATTTTAAAATCCCCAGTTGGTATCTTTCAAGTTAGAATCAGCTGAATGTGTTAAAGATTTCAAAAATCAATGTTGTCTTCTTTTAATTTTTATTCTCAACTCTTTTCAATTTTTCTTTGCTAGCACAGCTTTTGTTCCCTCCATGGAATCTTTTTCCCAGCCTGTTGATCTTATTTGCAACAGCAGCTAGCTATAGCAATTTCAACAGCTATTACCTTTTAAATGCAAAACTGATAGTGGTGTAAAGGTTTATAAAACTTTCTTTTCTTTAAAGGCTAGAACATCATTGAGATTTCAATTTTTTGAAGATACATCAATACACCTTGGTCTTGGCTCTGCTTGGACTAGTTGTTAGTAAGCCAATTGGGTCAGAAATAATCTCTCTTTTTTTTCAAACTCAATAAGCTATCTAACACAGATATCAGCTGTACATAACTTTTCTACAAAATCCTACTTCAAAAGATCTGAACTGTTAATTTAAGTATTGCACATTGTTGTATTTTTTGGTTCATGCAAAGGACCAAAAAATTACAAAAATTAATCTCATATTTTTTGTTTTATTGTTAACAATTCTACATTAAAATCTATGGTGATTTGGATGTGTGTTTTACTGCAATGTTAGGCTCTAATCTTTGAACTTTACAAAAATCACACATAATTATACACAATTTGGTTAGGAATATTTAGGCTGACTGGGTTTTGAATATAAAACCATTAAAACCATTCAAAAGTTGCAAAGCAAACAACAAAATTATTTTTTCAACCACATTGGGTTGAAAAAAAGTTTCTGTTTCACATGTAATTAAAATCAAGCCTGTTGGTTTTTGTTAAACTTTTGATGATGAAGTCGTGAACACTGTTCTGGCTTGAAAACAAGTTTCACAAAGGTCTCAAAACATTGGTGAAAGGTCAGCCTTGACTGTAGCAAATCCCAAACCCAGAAAATGGGAAAAGCTCTTTTCATAACACAGCTGCAAATCAAGAAAAATGACACCTGAGTACCACACTGTCATTTTCCATGACAAACATATATATATATATATATATATATATATATATATATATATATACACACACACACACACACACACACACACACACACACACACACACACACAAAGTCTTACTCCCTGCTTTATACCATTTAAGGTTCTATCTACTATTTCCAGTTGGGTCAGATAAACTGGGCAAAACTGGGTCATTACTGTCCCAAAACCTAGTACCTCCGTGCTTAATCAGTGTGAAAAAAAATGCCTAGACAGTAACAACAAAATTCTGAACTTTTCAAAATGACCATTCAAATTAATAACATAAGAGTGTCCTTAGTGTTCAGATTTTGTTGGTTAAATAGGTATGAGCCAAACTGACATTTAACATCAGCATGTGCTTATTATGCCTTCATGGTTGTTTGTCATTTGTGCCAATTTTTAATTAGTCCAATGTGAGGTCATTGTCTATTTTGATTTGTCATTCTAACTTTTGTTGTCATGTACAGTTTGACAATGGTGTTTGGTGTAAAATACAGTCTCATGAAGCCCTGCAAGGTCATCACAAACTTTGTGACAGAGTGGGAGAGATACAGTACTTTTATATCTACAATTCAGATATGCTGCTACTGTATGTCACTTACATGTGACTTCTTGTAATTACAAAAGAAGCCTCTCTTAAAACAAGATTTGGACATTTATACACTCAGTTACCTCCTTGTCAGTGTATTTTACAAATTATTTTTATTTTCTCCACAACACTATTTCCCATGAATCAAGCTTGGCTTATGGGGCAAAGTATAAACCTATAGAGCAATGTTATATTTCCACTTGGTTTTGTGAAAATAACTTTATATTATGATCCTAAATTTGTTTTGTACTCAACTATGTACATCAAAATATGTCAAAAAGTCCATTGGAAAAAATACTCTAATCAGTTTCTCTATACTGGAAGAGATTTTGATATTTCACACATGTTTGAGTGACAGTGTGTGTGTTTGTGTGTGTAAAGATATGAAAAAAAAAATCTGTTTATTACAGAGAAAGGAAAAATGTCAGCAGCTTGTTCCCCCCTGACCACCAACCTGCATTTGTCAGCCTTTTCTGACCAATATTACATTTCTGCCTCCATTAAAAAAAAAAAGTACTAACTGCAAGGACTTTCCAAGTCCCACATCTTTTAAGGCTTGAGTTTCTGAAAGCTTATCTCAGTGATTTTTGAGTTGCTCACTATTTTGTAGATAGTTAAGTGAGGTAAAGCAGTGCCTGCAGTGTTGTTGTCAGTTTGTCTTAAAGTGTGCAACATGCAGTAGACTGGATGGACTTTTAAGTAGTATTAAAAGAGAAGACCCTTAGTCATCACATATGAAGTATTTTCTATAGAAGAGGAGGTGAGGCTATGGCACCAACACACACACACACACTTAACCCAAACTCACTGAACATATTTACATACAATACAATCTGTCATTTACATACAATGCTCATCTACCTAAAAAAAATATACTGAGTACAGTTCAGTGAGCATACAAATCATTAACTTTTTTTTTGTTTTTGGTTAATTTACAGTTTTTGTTTTGTTCTGTTTTAAGTTTTGCTCCGGATCTCATTTTTACATACTTAATTTTGAGTCAAGTTTTTATCAATTTTATAATTAAAAAACAAGTCCTGTTTGTGAGTGATCATTGTTTATTAGGCAGCAGGTCAACTGAGTTAAAAAATCACAGTCAACAGATACTATCAGATATTAGAGTCATTGCTTTGATTTGTTGTGTTGTATAAAATCTCAGTGCTTTGAATCAGAACTCCTATTTAATTGCATTGCATTGTGATTAGGGCAGAATCGTATTATGTTTTATCAGTTTTGGAAGCTCTCGTGTCTTTAATGAATTAAATTCTTTGCATAGTATTGAAATATGTATCGTACTGGCCACAGACCAGAAATACAAAACCCTAATCCCCATACTTTTAGTCATTGTTGCAATTTGACATCAGAAGAAATACATTTTTTAAATGAATTGGGACATTTTTTTGGCCATGATGTATTTCATATGGCTGTAATCTGGTGACTCACAATCACAGAGGAATAAGAATGTTGTATTTGATGAACATGCTTCATATAGCAACTAGATTTTTGTTTTTCTTTTTCAGCTGATCAAACAACACATCCGATAGCAGATACATATGCACATTTTGACTGCAAGTTGTTGTCATAGTTTTAAATTGTTTTATTTCCTCATAATGCAAGTGTATTTGTTTTACTGTATTACATAATTTAACACATAGAATCTGTGTGGATGTGCAATAAGTATTGCACATCCTTCATTCCAGAGACAAATTAAATATTTTGGACTTGAGTGGACATAAAACAATAAGCTGATCAGTTCTGAAAATCTTATTTTTAAGTAAGATAAAAAAATATATTTATGGTATGTGCATTTCAATTAGCAATAAACAAAAAAAAAATCTCTGCTTTTAAAGCTTTGAACATTTCAAATTTACTCATGCTTTATCTTTTTTAATGCAGCCACAAACATTTACTCCACTAAATGTTATAAATTTCATGAAAGCCTTGACTATTTTCCTTGAAACGATCCAAATTACTGTCCTAAAAGACTTTGACCAGTGGTTCCATTTCTATTTTTTCTTGGAAGCCCTTCTAGTGGCAACAAAAAAAAGGAAAAAAGAAAAACTTTCAAAACTTCACTGGCACCATTTTCAAGGACATTCGCTCCCTTTCATTAAACAAATTAGCCTAAATATTTCTGGGTGTAAGATGTAATGTTTGCGATCACATCTTGAGATGTTAGAAGATTTTATTTGTGTGGTACAAGTGCAATGGAAGTGTTTTGACGTATTTGATGTTGGTATGACCGTTCAGCCTGGTTTTACAAGTTCTTTTATTTATTTTTTTTATTTAAAAAGATTTCTTAGGGTTTGGCCTGTCATTTTTATGAGTGTGCATGTTCTAATATATTTTAGATAAACCATATTATCGCAAACTTTTACATATCATGTTTATATCCATCCATCTATTCATCTTCTATACAGACATGATCCTACAGTGTTGTGGGGGGCTGGTAATGATGATACATGTTCAGGAGTGCAAAATTATAACCATGTTTCACCCTACTGGTACAAATCAACAACTGCTGCATACAAAATGGCAACTACTAAATAAAATGTGCTGGTACAATTTGATGAAATTAACAACCATCCACTAGATTTAAACCCATGTTGGAGCAGCAAAACAACAGCCCCTTTGAATAATATTCAGTATTTTCTAAAAGCTCTATTTTTTCATCCATCAGTAATGCACTCATCAGGGCAAAATAAAAAGGTGTATGCTACCTTCAAGGCCAAAATGTTGATTGGCTTTTAATAGAAATTTCTGTTTAAATATGGATAAGACTCAGTAATGTTTGCAATGTGACATTTTGCATTCTTCTCATTGTTCTCTCTCTCTCTCTCTCTCTCTATATATATATATATATATATATATATATATATATATATATATATATATATATATATATATATCCATCCATTTTCTTTGCCCGCTTCCCCATTCCGGGTCGTGGGGAGCTGGTGCCTATCCCCAGCAGTCACTGTGCGAGAGGCAAAGGACACCCTAGACAGGTTGCAAGTTCATTGCAGAGTCACATAGAGACAAACAACCATTCACCATTCACACCTAGAGACAATTTAAGAGTCACCAATGAAATAAAAGAGTCACCAGTTAACCTAACATGCATCTTTTTGGTCTGTGGGAGGAAACCAGAGTACCCGGAGTAAACACGCAAACTCCACCATTTTGAGTAACTTACAATCATGTTTTACATCATAACAAAACACTTGAATATATTTTGCCTCATGTAAAACCTAAAATGTCCATCTTGACTCTCAGAGAACATTTTAATATTATTAAGACATAAGTAACATGTTCATATGTTCATGGCACAGATTACATTTTGTGGTGAAAAAATGGCACAATGCCGAAAAAAGCAGACACTGAAAGCTAGCAGCGCTTCTGCTAAATGAAAGGGTAGCCAACAAGTCTTGGAGGAAAACACTTGAGTTCGGAGTGTACATTTAGAATTTTGTGATTGTTTTGTGTTTGCATGCATCACTGTGTTTTAGGTGAATTCCATCCCTCAATCCTGCAGGCCTCTGTCATTGTCACTTCGGCCCATTCCATATTTCTCCTGCCTATGCAACTGGGACGTTTTATTTTATTTGCTTGCTATAGACCAAAGTCTGAATGATTGATGGGCCAACATCAGGCACTCTGTGCCCATTTATCAACTGCCCAGTATTTAGGACAGGCAACTCTCCTGCACACACATGCAGACAAATAAAAAGCACCTACAAACTGCAAGTTTTACATTGAACCTGCAATCAATGAAGATTGAAAATTGCATAACCAATACTGAATGTATTGACTGAATTTGGTAAAACTGGTAAATTTGGTAAAGCAGTCATGCTTTTCAGGTGCACATTATAGTGACACAATTTAAACTGGAGTACCCTTGCATTTATTTATTTATTTATTTTGTGCGCTAAATCTCTGAGTGTTAATAATTAGGCAAGTAATGCAAGTGTCTTCAATTATATTGGAGTTTGAGAACAACCACAATATTACAACAACTCTCTAGCAAATTAAACAATTGTTTATCTTTCATTTAATACTGTTTCCCAACCTTCATTACTGTAAAATCTAAATTAAAACCCAAAGTTAAAAAATATACTAAAATAAAGTATGATCACTTGGTTTTCTTCTTCTTCTTCTTCTTTTTCTGTAACAGTTTACAGTGTGTATTATTTTGACTTCATCATCTATAACTCACAAATTTCAGTAAAGTAGCTTAAATTTTCATAGGGGAATAATATAAAAAAATGTGAAGAGTCAGTTACAAACATGTCAACAGGGTGTGGAACCCCCTCAGGCCTAGATACAGGCATCAGTTTGGTGTGGAAGAAAGTCATACAGCAGTTGTATCCCTTCCTGAGGCAAGATGGCCAACAGCTGTTGTAAATAGCCCTCAAGATCCATCATTTTGGTACTCAGTCAAGGTGACATTCAAGCTGATCCCACACATGTTTAAATAGGGAATGATCAGGTGAGCTGCCTGACCAAAGTAATTCAATATGACACAGGTACTTCATACACACACACACACACACACACACGCTGTGTATGAACAAGCATGAGCACTGTGTATAAACTTGTTGAAAGATTGTACTGGGGTGCTGTCTCAGGAGGGGTAAAGCATACAGATGCAGGATGTTACTACTATGCTGTGTCTTCTTAGTCCCCCTAAGTCACAACCAGAGGTGGCTTGAATTCATACCCTTTGATTCCCAACTCTATGATTCCAGGAGTAACTTCATTGTGTCTCTCCACAATATTAGCAGGACTGGTCCTCAGCACCAATATACATTTGTATGATGCTTATCCTTTGTAATGTAGAACTGAGATTCACTGTTGAACGTGATACAGCGCCACTCCTCATCAGTCCTTGCCTCTCATGTACAGCACCACATCAAATTCAGCCATCTCTGTTCTGGTGTTATTGGAACCCTGTGCATGGTATGGTGAACCCTAAGTCCACCTGATTTCAGTCATCAAGACAAGGTGTGGAATAAAGAGTTGTAAAGAGTCCAATACCTGATACTGATGGCAGGCATAGATGTATTGCAATTTTGTAATGCTTAGCACACAATATTATGATCCTTCCTTAGTGTGGTCTGTTTTGGGCAGCTTGAACCAACACAATGTGTGTGGGTGCCCTCACACACCTACACATTAGTTCAAACTTTGGACCACTGTGACATCTGTACAGCCCACATCCCAGACAATCTGGGCTCATGCAAACCCAAAATGTATCCCCTATCAAATTCCATCAAGTGCTGGTAATGCTGTCTTGTTCTTCTACAAGGCCTCCTCTTTGTCTGGCGACCTTTACTTGCTGTTTTGATTAAACTTTCAGACACAATGGCAATTGCCTGTTAACACTTGCTTCACTCATGATACCACCACTTATGCCCTCGGGTGCCTGTTCTAGAAGTACCAGCTCTGTGCAAATCAAATTATTTTCAGACCCATTGTTGGTCTCTATGTGTACCAAATTATGTCAAAATCTGACCATTCTTTTTGGGTGCTTAAGAGTTTTTTTTTTTTCTTTATCAGTAAGCGTATAAGATAAAACAAAGATAAATAGCTGAAAGTGCTGCTGTAAAAATTTGTGAAAGCACACTTATTCATCAAACTAGATAAATGCACTTTGTAGAGTTTTTAAAAGATATGTCAATAAAGATGTGTGGGCAGAAGAGTATCAGATAGCATAACTGACATGATAAAAATGTGTGTGAAGTGTAAGTAACACCGAGTAGAATGTAGACTAAAAATCAGAGCTTAGTAAGAAGCCAATATGCCTAATGTCAACAATGTCAACAGTAGAAAACAATATGAAGCATTTACAGTCTTTTTACTTTTCAACTCTCAGTGGATTTGGTCATTTTTCTTGTGCTATTGTAGAACTTTAAATCCTTCCAGTTTACCTGTCAGCGTTGTGGGTGTCATTTCTGTTTATTGTAGTCAGTTTAGTTTGTCTGTATAACTTTCCATTTTTTATATTTAAAGTATTTTCAGATTTGTTTTATCTTTTCATTCATTTATTTTTATTTAATTCTGGGGATTTTGTGTATTGTTTCATTTTTAGTTCCCAGTTTTATTTATTTATTAGTTATACGTCACTGATTCCCTCAGTCTCCCTTGTTATTCAATTCCACCCACCTGCTACCCATCTGCTCATCAGTCCAGTTTGTCTCATTCAGTAACCACCCCTCCCTGTTTAAACAGGTTTCAGCTTCTGTACACATTTTCACAAACTACTGTTTTCTCTGTACTCAAAAATGTTTGCTCCATTTTATTTTTTTATGCTACGTGCTTGATTTTTTTTTTTTGCTCTTTTGTTATTAAAAATAATAATAACTAGAGAAGTTGCATTTCCTGCGAAAATGCAGTGTGAATGCTTTTTTTGCTGAATGATTTTGCTGAAAGCGGCTGAAGATATGCTGAACAGCTGAAGTTTAATGAAGATGCAAAAAGTGAAACAGCAGCAAATTTGTAGAAGATTTGCATAAGATAGAAGAACAAAAGCTGAAAGAAGCAGAAATTAGTTGAAAAAGCTGAAGTTAGTTGAAAGTAGCTGAAAATGTGAAGAACAAAGCCAAAATTAGCTGAAAGAAGCAGAAACAACAAAAAAAAAA